>NC_056739.1:1921492743-1921575113 GCF_019279795.1 Protopterus annectens | reverse complement strand
AGTTAAAGAAACTGAGGTTATGGATTATCTGTGAAGTGAAGGATTTAGCGTATAAAATTTAATTCTGATAACATCACAGAAGGATAGAGCAATGGATCCCCAAATTAAGGAGAAACCAGTGGAGTGGGAAAGATCTGATCAGTTTCCATATGAAGATACTTTGGAGCCTTCCATAGTTAATCAGTATAAAAGTAAAGTTGAAGTTGCACAGCAAGCGATGGAACAGGAAACTGTGGCAACTCTGATGCAGTCAATGTTGTGGAGTGACAGGCCTGTGAGTTCTCATACAGAAGAGCAATGGATAACACAGGATGAAACCGAAGAGAATGTGGCACAGGAAGATGCTCTGGAACTTTCTGTAGAATCCCCACATGAAATGGAGAACAAGGAATATGCCCTGAGTTTAGAAGAAAATTATTTAAGAGAAGAGTTGCTTGATTTAATAGAGATGGACAGACATATTAAGATCAATGAAAGAAATAGACTACAGAAAGTCAATAAAAACCAAAAAGTTAGAAGTTGGATAAAACAAATGAACACAGTAATTAAGATTGCTGACAGAGATTTATGTGTTATAACAGAAGTAAATAGGATATATTACTGTACAGCTAAATTAATAACAAATAAAGTCTTACCACAAAAACACAAAGCAGTAAGGGAAGGGAAGGGGTATTGAATAGAGAAAGCTATAATGCAATTAAGACAAGAAGTGTCACTGTTAGAAGAGTATAGAAGAGGGAGAAGATGAACAAAAATACTCAGAAAGATAGACAAGATAAAACAATGTGCAGTATCACAACAGATATGGATCTATCATGCACTGTCACAAATAATAAACTAAAAATATCAGCACAGGCAGAAAAACTTAGAAGATATGCAGATAAATATAAAGAAAAAGTACAAAATAAGCAATTTATTGATGACCCAAAAAAGTTTTATTGACAATTAGGAAACAAGGCAAAAGGAAATGAAACACCACCAAAAAAGAGAACTAGTTACATTTTGGAGAAATATCTGTGAAGATCCTGTGGAAAATAGCGAGGATGTTGAATGGCTAGAAGAAGGACAAGAAAGAATAAGAAGTCCAAATGTACAGGATATGAAAAAGGATGAAGTAATGGCCAGAGAGGGTGAAACAAAGTTAAGAAAAGCTCCTAACTGAAAAACCCCAGGCCAGATGCAGTACCTAACTTCTGACTAAAGGTATTAGCATTTTGACATAAAGATTTAGCCATGAGTAAGCACTATCTATATACATACCCAGAACAGACACCAACCTGGTTACTACCAGGAAAAACAATACTCCTACTTAAGAGTGAACCTGCAATATATCCTAAAAACTATAGACTAATAACTTGCCTTTTATGACATATAAACTATACACTGGAACTGCTGCCGCAGAGTTTAGTCATGTAGGAGAAAACTCTATCATGCAATAGAACAAAAGGGTGACAAAAGAAAGTTACATGGAACAAAGTTTCATTTGTTGTTAAATAAAGTCATAATGAAGAACTGTAAAAAGGGGAAGACTCTAAATATGACATGGATAGACTACAAAAAAGCATTTCACAGCATTCCACATTCATGGATAAAAGAGTGCTTAAAAATGTACAATATATACCTTACACTGATCAGTTATATTACAGTGACCATGAAACAGTGGCAAACCATTTTGCAGTTAAGCCACAATAAAGGACAAATTATTATCCTGGGGATAAAAATTAAAAGGGGGATATTCTATGGTGGCTCTTTGTCACTTTGTCACTGCTGCTCTTTTGTGCTGCCTTAGCCCATTAAGCTGTCTCCTTAACAGATTAGGTCATGGCTGCAATTTGGCTTCCAGAAAACAACAAAGTGTAAAGACTTCTCATCTTCTTTTTGTGGATGATTTAAAACTGAATAATTCAAAATATGAGGAACTAAAGCACAACTGCAATGGGTCAAAACTTTTTCAGATGATATAAGGATACCATTTGGTCTTAATAATTGTGCAAAAGCAAATTAGCTTGCATGATAGCTGCAACACCAAGAAAAAATCAGCCTGGGACATGAGTGTGATATAAAAGAACTTATGCAAGATGGAATGTATAAATATTTGGGAACTGATGAAAGATCAGAGATAAAACATGAACAAATGTGAATAAAACTTAGTAAGGAATATTTTAGAAGACTAAAATTAATATTGAAAACAGCACTGACATCTAGGAACAAAGTCTAAGCTATAAACCAATTTGCTCTTCCCATCCTGACTTAACTGTTTTGGAGTGATTGACTGGCCCCAAAAGGTGTTGGATTAGTTGGACAGGAAAATAAGAAGGATGATTTACACTTATAAAATGATTTATAAAATTCAATGTATATATAACAAGACTATATTCCCTGTTGTGAAGGAGATATGGGTCTCCTCAAAACTGATAACATGTACAGAACTGTGGTCTAAGACTGCATACATATCTGCTGACCTCACAAGTTCCAAATGAAGCAAAAGTTTTAAAACATGAGGACAATAAGTCTAAGACAACTTCCCTGCTTAGTTTAGCAGAAGTATATCAGTGTCAAGTGGGACTGGAACTTAAACCAGAAGTAGATATAAATCAGGCAGAATCTAAAAGTGCCAAAAACAAAAGAAAGAATATAAGGATCAGGTGAGAAGGCAATAAATCTGGCAAATGCATGGAACAACCTCATGTTGATCAGGATAAAATGCAGGAATGATGAAGGAGAGGTAAATTTAAATCAAAAGACGAAAGGTTAATATTGTCAGCCTAAGATAGTGGACTTTGTACACATTGATTTACAAAGTCCATTGAGCATGTGGGAGAAACAGACAAATGTAGGTTTTGTAAAACAGAATTGGAAACAGTTGCATGTCTTGTTGCTGGTTGTGATATACTAATGGCAGAAGGACTGTATACGGCAAGGCATAATAATGTGGCAAGACTGTTGCATTGGGGATTGTGCAAGCATTTTAATATTGAAGTAGCTGTAAAACACTGAAAACATGAGCCGCAAAACATTATAGAAAGTGATGAATTTTATATTACATGAGATCACCCATTACCAACAGTTCAGAAAATAGATGTAAGAAAACCAGATATAGTAGTCCACGAAAACAGGATAAAAGTAGCGGTGTTCACTGAAATTGCAACACCAAGTGACTACAGTGTCTTATGTACAGAGAGACACAAAGTCATGAAATACCAGGATTTGCAGGCAAAAATGAGAGCAATGTGGAAGAAGGATATCCAGATAGTTGCAACAGTAATAGGAGCAACAGGTCTTATAAAAAATAATTTACAATCATACTTAGATATGCTACCAATACATGTAACTTTTTATGAATTGTGGAAGGAGTCAGTGCTGGGCACATTGTGGGTTCTGTGAACACTTCTGGCTAACATCAAATTGTAACAATACTAAATTCAAGAACTTTAATCATAATTTGATTTAGGAATGGGTCCATTCCTGTCATGGTATTAGAAACCAAAAAGACTTGCAGAATCTAAAAAAGGGTGACAAGGAAACAAAACTGGAAAACTCAAATTTATAGTGCCACATATAGAGAACTGCTGGATCAACTCCACGCTGATCAAGTTTGATGTATGAATGGCTAAAGAGAGATGAATTTAAACCAAAACATGAAACTCGGTGATATAGAGCTGATCACATAGGGTCATCCAGAATCACCATTCATTAAACAAGAACTGACAAAAACAGATATTGTTATCAAAGAGAAAAGGACAACAGTAGCACTACACATTAAACGTTTTACTCATAGATTCCTACATAATGAGAAGCCTACCATACTAACACCATTCTTAAGTATTCAACTGCGGTACCACCTTTATCATTCTTATAAGAAAAGCGCAGTCCGGGTCTGAACTGTCTGCAAACAGCTAAAGTTAACTTTGAACCTAACACCACTCTTAAGTATTCAACTGCGGTACCACCTTTATCATTCTTATAAGAAAAGGTCTGAAATGTCTGCAAACAGCTAAAGTTAACTTTGAACCTAACACCACTCTTAAGTATTCAACTGCGGTACCACCTTTATCATTCTTATAAGAAAAACGCAATCTGGGTCTGAACTGTCTGCAAACAGCTAAAGTTAACTTTGAACCTAACACCACTCTTAAGTATTCAACTGTGGTACCACCTTTATCATTCTTATAAGAAAAGCGCAGTCCGGGTCTGAACTGTCTGCAAACAGCTAAAGTTAACTTTGAGTATGTGTCTACCTGTTTGAGCCAATATTCATTTTCCCCTTGAAAGCACTCTGCTTTGGCTTTTAAGTAGCCCCCACCACACACACACACACACACACACACACACACACACACACACACACACACACACACACACACACACACACACACACACACTCATCTTCCACTTTCTCTCTTATTTCCTTCTATTAGCAAATAGTATCCATAACTGATCAATACTGTGTGTTTGTTAATTTAAACTGAGACCACAGTAGCCTACTGATACAAGGTTATCCTGTTTTTCCACCTGAGAAATGGTTAAGAAATGACTTACAGTTTCAGAGCAGTCCTTGGTCAATTGTGATTGTTTCTTAAACACAAACTTGTCTTTGCTTTGGCTCATTAGCAACAGTACAAAGAACTGCCTGCTCACACCCTTGTTCTCCCCTCCCCCTTCCCTGTTTATTACCTTAAGACAATCCCAAAGTTAATAAATATTACCTGCGGCAGGCACCATTTTTAAAACTACAACCATCCTTGTCACTATCATATGTTCATTTATCAGTTAACTCTGTTACCTGATTGTTTCCCGCCCCCTCATAAGAGCAACTAACAGGGTCTCTACCAGCTTTGCTCCTCACCCTGCCCCTATTCCCTCCCACCCCCAGTGGTCCCACCTTTATTACACTCACAAACCCCTCCCATCTTTCCAGTAGCCAACCACAGTGCAAACCCAACACTACCTCCTCCATCTTCCCACTACTATCACACCTCCTCAACTAACATGTACAAGCATACCTTACCTATGCTCACTGCATGCACTCTCCTTGCATATCTTACATCCTACCATAGCTCCATCATTCCCCCACTCAACCACTACCACTGTACTTCTACTCACACCACCACTCATGTCTCACCCTCACTCAGCTCCCCTCCCACCAACTCAAGAAACATCCATATGCACCCCCCACATATTCTACCAACTATATTACTCAAACATAAAGCATCCCTACAACTTAACACAGTAACTCTCCCACCATACCTATTACCCAAATCATAAAGTTTCCCTTATAAACAAATACATTCAAAAACTGAGAAAACTAATAACCTCATGCATATCTAAACTAGTCCTAAGTGGAGATATCCACCCCAACCCTGGCCCTACCATTTCCAACCCCAATCCTCATAATCAGACTTGAAACCACAACTTCTCCCATATTACAGCTAATAGAAAGCCAAGTGACTTCCTTCTACTAAGCCTAAATATTAGAAGTATATACAACAAAGTCCATGAACTCCATGCCACCATAGACTTGTACTCCCCAGATATAGTCATCCTGACAGAAACCTGGCTAAAACCTCACATTACCAGTGAGCAAATACTCCCTACAGGTTATGGCATACTAAGAGTAGACTGGCTAAACAAGAAAGGAGGCGGTGTAGCTATAACGTTTAAACAGCATCTAAGCATCCAGATCTTAAAATCATCAGCTCCACAAATAGGCAATGAAGAAATAATATATACCAACCTCAAAATAAACAAAAACAAAGCCATCAACATAATTCGATGTTACTTCCCACCTGGCCAAAACATCCCTCCACTAGAAAACCTCCTCAGCTGGTCTACCCACCATCTCCCCCAAGAAACTATAATTTTAGGTGATTTCAATATTGACTGGCAATCCTGTTCTGGCAACCATCCAACACATCATGTAAACCTTCATGGCTTCACCCAACTAGTCCAGTTGCCAACCAGTATAAATAAAAACTCCAGCAAGCACACTACCCTGGACTGGATACTAGTCAGTAAGAGCCCCCAGTCATATATAACAGGCTGCTTATCAGATAGCCTCAGTGATCACTCCCCAACATTCCTACTAAAAAAATACCTATACCAAGCTAAACCTGTTAACTACAGTCAAATACGTAAAAAAACTAAACTTTAACCCACTCACATTCATCTCATCCCTCAAAGAATGTAGCTGGCATCCTCTAAAGTACCTCAGTCTTGATGACGCAGTTGAATTTTTTAATACTACCTTCCTGAGCATCCTTAATTACCATGCCCCCATAAGACTTTCCAGAATCAAAGCACGACCCTCCCCATGGCTACAGAAAACCACTAAGTCAGAAATGAAAAACAGGGATAAAGCCTGGGAGCACTGGCGCAAAACCAAAAACCCCTCAATTAGACAGAAATTCCTAGAACTACGCAATAGAGTCAAAAAGCTAATAAAACAGGACAAATTCCCATACTACCAGTCTATCCTAGACTCCTCCCAACACAGCCCCAAAAACTTCTGGTCCTCCATAAACTCCATCCTCCACCCAGGTAAAGTCAGTACCCCTCCTCCTAACATCCCTCACTCCTCAGAAAATATTGCTATCTCATTCAACACACACTTCACACAAACCATACTATCACTAGCTAAACAACACAACCCCCCTCCCCTCCAACCCACACCTTCAACTAGTAATCTCCCCACTGCCTTCTCTTTTTCTTCTGTACCTACCTCCAACATAAAAAAACTCTTAACTAAACTTAAGCCCACCAGATTAGCAGCAGACAACCTCCCAACTGAATACCTACAAATCGCAGCTGATGCTCTGGCCTACCCAGTATCCATCTTGATTAACCAATCTCTGTCAGAAAGTTACATTCCCATACTGTGGAAAGTATCACATATAATTCCCCTCCATAAAGGTGGACCCTCCACAGAACTAACCAATTACCACCCCATAGCTATTCTCTCTCCACTCTCCAAAATACTAGAGAGATGCATACACTCTCAGGTCTCAGACTACCTACTTACTAACAACCTCCTTTCCAATACTCAGCATGGTTTCTGACCAAACTATAGCACCACCACTGCCTTACTCTCCTTTACTAAAACTATCCTTCAGCATAAAAACAATGGCTATCTCTCCTCTGCTACTTTCCTAGACCTATCTAAAGCATTTGACATGGTCCCATACAAACAACTTATCTCTGTCCTCAATAACCTATCCTTTTCACAATCAGTCACCAACTGGTTTCAGAGTTACCTGGCTGACCGCCAATAATCCGTTGTATGGCAGAATGACATATCTCCCCAACTACCTGTCTCCATAGGGGTTCCCCAAGCATCCATCCTTGGACCCCTACTCTTTTCTGTTTTCACCAATAATCTAGCCTCTGCCACCAAACATGGCACACTCATACAATACGCAGATGACTCAACCATCATCTGCTCAGCCCAGTCCCTACCCAAACTGCAAAAAGTCACACAGGAAGCCTTTTCCTCTGTTGAAACTTGGTTATCTGATGCCCAGTTAATACTCAACCCAGACAAAAACTAAACTACTCATCTTCCAACCCACCAAACATACTCAAAACAACTCTCACTTTAACATCACAGCAAAAGACAACACCACTATATACCCAACTGAACACACCAAATTGCTAGGAGTGGAAATAGACAATAAACTAAAATTTGACATTCACATATCCATGACCATAAAAAAAGTCCACAAAAAACTAGGAGTGCTATAAAGAAATAAGCAACTTCTCACCAAAGCAGCAAAGATTTCAATAGCAAATTCCCACCTTATCTCCACCCTACTTTATGCCTCTCCAATATATACCAACCTAAGGCAATGCGATCTAAACAAGCTAGAGACCTGCTACAACAAAATCGCCAAATTCGCCACAGGGGCATCCTACCGTAGTCACCACTGTCTCTCACTTGCTGAACTGGGCTGGCTTGAACTCCCTCACCTCCTTCAATGGTATCAACTCTCACCTGCCCACAAGCTAGTAAACCATCCACTAAATGTCCCATCCCTCCAGAATCTACTCCAACCCTATTGCACCACCAGACCACTAAGATCCAGCAACAAAAATCACTTGCAGATCACTAAAGCCAATAACTCTGCTGGTGAAACACTATTCTCTTGCACCATAGCCAAATTATGGAACTCCCTCCCACTCACAATTACCTCCATACCATCATGCACCCACTTCAAAACTTTACTAAAAGTGCACCTAAAAACATGCTGGCTATGCCCTTGCAACTCCCACTCTAATATCACCCATCCCATCCAACCACTACCTTTCTTTCCACTAACTACCTTGATTATAGCCAGCTCAGATGCTCATAAGCCAGTACGTATTATACAGCAGGAACTTCTTCTTGCAACATTTGTTAATGTCTGTTATGTACTTCACAGATAAAGATTCTAGTTGTCTACTGATGTACTATGTTCTTCATCTGTAAATATGTTGCAAGTAATTGCTATGTAAATTGTTAATCGCTATGTAATCCAATGTAACTACTGTCTGTTTATTTTAACTGTGGAGCTTTTCTCCCCGGGCCTCTGCTGAAAATGGACCTACGTCCAGTCGGACACTCCCGGTTAACAAATATAAATAAATAAATAAAAGTGAGATTAGAATGGGCAGATGAAGAAGTCTAAATGGAAAGATGATAGGAATCTGAATGAAGGAAAGTAGTACTGCTGGAACTGAATTCATCTTCAAGTCTTTGTGAGTACCTTCATGTGGTCGATCCTAGTTTTACAAAATCTCACTAGATGACACTGATATATAGACTGAAAATCTAACTAAGAGCTCTCATAAAATCATCCAAAGCAAATTTTGAGAGAAAAATAGCTAAAGACTCAAAGGACAATCATAAGGCCTTCTTTTAGCTATGTTAGAAACCTGGGAGGAAAGATATGATATGAACTAGTAACTAGTTCAAAATGATGTGAAGATTACTGAGACATACTGAATATGGGCATTGACAGGTGGACAGGACCAGTGCAAACTTCTCCCCTCCCAAAAAAGAGAGAGATATGTACCCAAATGGTTCTCCCCCCCAAACATCTCTACGAGAAAGTGAGAACTGCTCTCCAAAACAAAAACAGCATCCCCATGGGTGTCCCAGGTCCCAGGCTGTGTGCTCCAGGAACCCCACAGAAGGAAGGGAAACCCACAGCTAATAGTGTTTTAATCATAATAGTCTCACCTCTGGATACATCCAAGAGGCATGTCGTCTGCGCACTGTGGTCCCACTCGGGACAAAGTTGCCTCCACACCACTGAACCAAGCCTTAGCCACAAGCCTATGTCATGCTCAAAGCGGAGGATCATAATAAAGACATAGGAAAATAAACACATGGGAATTTGCAGACTTTGATCCAACAGTTGGAGATTGCCCCAGATGGCTTGTTGAAATTTTTTTTGTTGGTTGACTTTTCACAAACATTCACCAAAGGCAACCAGTAGGCCTTCCAGTCCATCTGGATGGGCCTTCGGCATACACACCCCCTCACTCACTCATGAGGCATTACTGCTTCAAATACCACCAAACACAAGCATCACAAGATGGGTTGCAAACTGGCTGGCTACACAGAACCCACAGGGTCAGGTTGGCCATGTCAGACACTGGGCACAGGAGTCAGTGTGTCCCCACATGAAGTCCTGGGCTCCCTGTTGTGTGTGGCGTACTTCCAATCTACAGCAAACACACAGGGCATACACCAGACAACTTTGGCATGGTACTGATAACTGATCAAACATCGCCTGACACAGGTTACACATCTACACCAGGATGAAGATGAAGGAAACGCCAGAACGGATGACTTAAAACAGAATCTGAAAAAGTTATGCCCTTGCGGCAAATGCATAAACATACCCCTCAGGAAAACAAGGTTACCCCTTGGCTTAAATACAGGTTGTAATCCTCAGAGAGGAGGGAAGAAGTTATACCTGGGGACCCAGGTTGACAGGTGACAGTAGCCTGCACGGCGACAGCCATTAGTAAGATTCAACCTCACGATCAAAGGATTCATCATAGTAGATCAACAAGGATTCAGATCTTCATCAGTAGTCACCACATCATTCCATCTCATCACCATCCATTCATGAGGCACCCCATCCACCATCAAGGGAGAGAAAAACCCGACACAAACAGTACAAAAGGGACTCACAAATGAGTCTACCAAAAGGATAAAGAAAGTCACTAATCTGTATTAAAGTGCCCCCATTTAAGATAGAGGCATCCGCTTGGCGCTACCGGGCACCAGGAGGTGACACAAAAGGCTCCATCAAACCCAGAGTTGAAAGAAGCTAGCTCAATTCAGCTTCCAGGAGAAAAGCCAGCCACAAGAGGAGAAAAAAGGGCGATAGACTCATCAAAAGACGGTATATTGAACGGAAACTGAGGGACAAATCAATCACCCAAAGACTTCCCTGGGCCTGTTGGAGAGAAATAACGACCAATGGATGGGAGAACTCAATTTATAAATGGATAGAAATCCGACCCAATGACTAGACAGAGGCAGGAACAAAATCCATACAGAGAGCGACAGAAAGCTGGGAGGGAGACACAAAAGAAATAGGTAGGACCTAAGCACAAAAGAAGCCATAACCACCACATATGAATCTATTTTATGAGGAACAGACCAAACATATGAGGCAAAAATATAGGCATATAACAAGGAAAATGTCAGGTTAAAATTTTGCACAATGTTGCACAAAAATGGAAGGATCAGAAAACAGTGGCAACTCTGACACAGATAGTGTTTCAGATAAAGAGGCCAAAGGGTTCCCATATGAATGTACAACATATAAATGCATATATATATGTGTGTATATATATATATATATATATATATATATATATATATATATATATATATATATATATATATATATATATCTATGCAAGAAAAACTCTAGCCACCACCTTCTAAATTTGCCATCAATCTCCCTCATAGGACCTGCCATTGTCGTAGCTTAAAGCAATTAAGTTATCATATATTACACAACTACTTAACATATTCACAACTAACTGCAACACACAAAATCATTTGTCATCCAGAAAAAATGCCCTGCACTACATAACATATTACTAACCTACTGTCCATCAAGGGACCTCCACTCTAATAGCAAGCTCTTATTACTTAAAAAGAAGTCAAATAATGTTGCAAGAGACTCACTCTATTCCCAATACATTGCTAAACTCTAGAATAGTATCCCCACACAAATGAAACTCTCCAACAAATTCAGTAGTTTTAAATCACTGCATATACATCTTAACCAATCCAGGTCCTGCATATGCTCATCTCAAGGTTGAGACTCTGTGTTAACCACATGATGCTCTCCAAATACTCTTCTTACACAGAATACACTCAACCTCTCACTGAAATGACAAAACTATTTTTATAATAACTGCTGCCTGCACAATCCATTAACTTGTACATGGGTTTTCTCTTTAGTAACTTTCACCTCTGTAAAATCTTAGAATGTATAAATGTAACAACTGTTTGTGTATGAATGTAAATAGAAATGTAGCTACTTAGTGCTTAACTCGAACTTTGTATAACGCAATATAAGCAAATGGAGCTTTTCTCCCTGGCCCTCTGCTGAAAATGGGTATTATCCAGTTGGACATTTCCGGTAAACAAAGATGGATAAATAAATAAATAAATAAATAAAGCAGGGTACATATGAACAGTATATATCACAGGAAGATTTTCTAGAACTTTCTGTCGATTACTCACAGGAAACAGCAAAATAGACACTGTCATTCCAGAAGAAAATTATTTAAGGGAAGACTTGCTTGATTATTTTAATAGAGATGAATACATGAAAGAAATAGATTATAGAAAGTTAATAAGACTCAAAATGATGCAAGATTGCTAAAAGTGATGTACACCGTAAATTCATGCAAAATAACAGAGATACATAGAATATATTACTTCTCAGCTAAAGTAATAATGGATAAAGTGTTACCTTACAAACATAGAGTAAGAAAGGAAAGGAAGGGAGCAAGTAAAATGCCACCATGAAAGGACTGAATAGAGAAAACTACAAAGCAATTAAATGAAGTATTACTGCTAGAAAAATGTAGAAATGGAAACACATCAAAAATACTTAGAAAGATGTGATAAAGGCAGCACACAGTATCAAAACAGATCAAGATTAATCATATATCATTGCTTATAATTAACTAAAAAAATCAGCACAGGCAGAAAAGTCATAAAATATCCGGATTTGTAAGTTAAACAGAAAACAATATGAAAGAAAGATATATATGAACTGCAGACATAGGAAATTCTGGGTACATTATGGGTATTGAGAAGAGCACTAGTGTCAAATAAGAAAGACTAAAGCAACACTCATTTCATTAACTCTAATCATACCCAGACTTAGGAATGGGGTCTATTACCATCATGGTATTAGAAACTCAAAACATTTACAGAAGTTAAAAAAGAGAAATTACTCTTTCTTCCTTTCCCTTGCAATATATGTTGTTGTGTGAAAAATACACCTTGTGAGTATACAAACCAGGACTTTCTACACTGTACCACCCATCCTGTACGTTCAATTGGTACTGTTAATATGCTGACATTAGAGTCAGATATATAACCCTGCTCTTTTACATGGCACAAGAACAACCCCCCAACACACATATGCACACACCAAACCAAATGACAGCACTATACACACCAGCACAGTCAACTGTATGACATCCTTTCCCCTAACACTCTCCCTCACATGTCAGGTTACAGTGAATACACAATATGCAAAATGCATCCTTTCTTAGGTACAGTCCAAAGTTAGACCATTTGTAATCCATTCTGCACACACACAGGTACCCAAGGCACAAAAAGGACATAAGCTGCAGTGATATACTGTTACAGTGCCAAATTAATACGATAAACAGCTATTTGTTCCCCCTAAGTTATTGCTAAAACAGATGTGTGTATCCCAGCATATCACTAGAAAGTTTGGGCATAAAATCTTAAATTGCTTTATGGCATGCCTTCCATTAACCTCACAGTAGCTGTGTACAAGTTCTGTATGCTTCTACTGAGTACTTCATCTTTGTGAAATATTTAACAACCACTGCTAAGTTCCCAACACCAAGCAGTAACACAAAGAAACATTAGTTAACAACCGGTGCCAAGAACGTTTAAGGAAAATGTTGCACATACCTTCAAAAGTCAGTGCATCTGCTTTCCTTGGGTTAAGAAGCCTTCCACAGGTGAGGATCCTTTCCAAATCAGAGATTTGTAATTTCTTCCATAATGTTATGTGTCTCTCTCTACAGTCACTGTTATATCACAGTTACTCAGGCCTCTGACTGTGGTGATTATGCACATGAGGGCCCATCCCATTCATGGCTCTGAATCACTCATTGTATATGACATGCCTAGAGGCAGGGTATTGTGCGTAGGCTTACATGGCAGAGTGCACTTGCCTGTGGACCTCTGATGCACAGTACACAGATTTGGGTGACTTCATGTCAGAAAGATGTTCCCTGTACTTCCTTGATTAGGCCTGCTAATAATGGAATCACTAAAGATCATTGTGTCTGTATCTGTAATAAAATGAAGTACATGCTATAAAACAGAATTGTAGCTGCCACATTCCACACCTTCCTTTTGATTTTCACAAATGTTCAAAATTATATAGTCTATGTTGAGCCCTTCCACCGGTCATGCTGCATCACTGTTCTACATTGCTAGGAAATTCTTGCAACAGGAAATAGCCATCCTCATGAAATGTCACCCATGATTCTCTGGTATGAAACAAAGACTATGGCAACATCTTCTAATAGAAGTGGTAGTTGCAGGGTGCTATGATGGTGCTCACAGGACAGTAAGATCTTTCTCTTCCTGTTTCATAAAGACTATTGGCACTGTTTTCTGGGGGCAGTTATGACAGTCTCCAGTATAAGGTAGAAGGTTGGCACTGCATCATGAGGGCAGTTACTTGATGTTGCTTTTCTCACCAGGCCTCCACTGAAAAGGGCTCTTGTGTGACCCAGTTAGACCTTCCAGGTAAACAAATACAAATGCATAATAAATACAAATAGCTATTTACACAAATTCAATGAATGTGTTGGCTACAAAGTGAAGAAACATACAAGAAGACATGTTGTTATATTGAAAATAATGTATTTCATGAAGCAGAAAAGTTATAGAATGTCAGTAAAAAAAATGATTTATTAGGAAAAGGCAATATAAGAGTAATAAACAAGAAAAAAAGAAACGAGCATAATAAAGAAAAAATAAAAATAGTCCATAGAATATATAACTCTGAAATAAAAGAAAAAGGAAATATTTTCATGAATAAACAGTGCCTGAAGAAACAAGAATAATATAAATAAATGATAAAAATGGGACTGGGGGAAAATTCATAGACATACAGGACAAGTTTAAGGAAAATGTACATGTAAAGAAATCATATCTCGTATAAAAAGTAAAATGACTAGAGAAAAGTTAAATAAGAACATTACATTAGAAGAATTTGAATTTATATTTAAAAAAGTAAAATGCAATACATATGCTAGACAGTGCTTCAACAGATTATTTTTAATAAAATTATGAATATGGAAGAAAAACTTAAACTTGGGTACATGTTTAAGGAAAATGTACATATAAAGAAATCATGTCTCAAATAAAAAGTAAAATCTCTAGAGGTTAAAGAAGAATATTACTTTAGCAAAAATTGACATGAAAAAGAAAGGAGAAAAATCTGACATAAAAAAATGGTGACACATTACTTGTGTAATGATAATTATAAAACTATGAAAATATTACAAAAATATTTAGTACAATTTTGGTACAATTTTTAAATAGTGGAGTATATGTTTTAAAGAAATTGTGATTATTTTAAAGGAAGTTACTGATTATATTATTCATAAATGAGCTAAAGGCTAATTTATGTCATGTCACATTACTAGGACATAAGATAATATTTATCACAAAAATATGTATTATATATTAAAATAATTTGAAATGTAAAAAGGTCAACTTTTTTTGCAAAGTTTATAAACAATTTTATGTTAAAATAATGGTGAACTGATGAATAAATGAAAAAGTAGCCAATAGTGCTTAGAGATAGGTACAAATAAGTATTCTTGTTGAGTTCAATCATACCTCTCAACCAAAATCCTCAGTATTTCCCAGTTTTGAGACCAAAATATTGGGGTGCCACAAATTTCTGAGTGGCCCCTTCAATTCCTGTTTTTTTTTTTTTTTTTTTTAAGTTATGGCTGACATCATCATGCATTGCCAGCATACAGGGGCATGCATGATGAAATCAGCTTTGTGACTACCTGTCAGAGTTGAACTGGGACTGTTTCGGTTTTCAAATTTGAGTTAATAGCAGCCACGAATGCCAAGCAAAAGTTTTGCACAGTAGTGTGCCATTACTAACCAACTTTTATCCTCAGTAATTCAACAGAAAAATGAACAATTTTTGACAAGGCAAACATGCAAAATTAGGGAGGTACATACAGCAAAATCGGGGGAACAGTTGATGAAAGGTATGTTTAATTTGCAGAATTGTGTTTTCAGTGTGGTTGCAGCATGGCACGAAGATTTCAGTTTATACCACAGACTAAAGTGAGTCCAAACTATGTCCAAATAATAAAATATATGATAAGCACTTTCATTCAAAATGTTTCCAGATTTCATCAGATCTGATGAAGTTTGGAAAACTTTTGAACAAAAGCACGTATCATATCTTTCATTGGACTTAGTTTGGACTTATTTTAGTATGTGGAATAAACTGAAGCCTTTGTACCATGCTGCTATTAGTTTTATTTTTATTTTGTGGTATTGTGCTATTCTTGATTTCAGTGTGGTTACAAAATGAGTTTTTAAAAAGTGATAGATGGTGAAAGGGGGGAAGGTTAATAAAAGGAACTAGGACTGTGTTTTGCATTACAAATATTATGCTAAGCACAGCTTTAACATTACTTATTTCCAAGCAAGATGCGCCAGTGTGCCACTGTGCCACTGTATTAGTCTTTGATTTTATGCAATTCTTCAATTTAAACATAACTTTTACTGTTTTCCTTAACTTCGGTACTGAGGAGGATCATCATTTCACATTGTTTTCTTACCATTTTAATTAACATAGGTTGGAAATTTATGGATAAACATAACATCTAGTGCAGTAGAGAGAAATGCCATGAACCTTGGTGGAAAAAATAGTTAACATTTACTGAATGCTGTAGAACAGCATGATGACTGTAATGAAACACTTTAAACATGAAATGTTCTGGTAGAAGTAAGTAATATTTTTTGGTGCAGACAGTAATTATTGATAATACAGGTTAAACAAGTCATTTTCAAAGCACGAGGGTGCAAAGTGGCATGCTGTCACCTTTTATTAAGAAAAGGCAAATGTGATAAACCTAACCTGCATTTAAAAAAATAGCCACCAGATGTTAACCATGTTAGCCAATATTGTGGTGACCTGGCTACAGCAACATTTGTTTTTGTGATATATGTATGGTATTGCCCTTTCCCCACATATACACACTCACATTCAAAAAGAGCAAATAAGCATAAAAAAGCAGAGATGGTTCCTTGTAGAAACAAAACCTTCTACCATGTTCAGTCTTAGTTTTCTGAGCAGCATGGCATATCAACAGTTTAGGTTGTATTATTGTTGTACCCTTATAGTCAAGGCAATGTAATAGCTTTAATGCTGAAGGTATGTTCTTCTGATCAGTTTCAGCTTATAAAGATGATGTTTCCTATGTTATATAGGGGATTTTAATAACATTTAGTTGTAGACAATGACAAAAGTGCAAAACTCAGACTTTTATCACCGTTTAGTACCAGCTGTACATGATACTGCATGATTCTGAAGAAAACGATGCATTTGTGATGAATAATCAATAATCACTGAAAAATTACAACAATAGAACTTACAATGCCGAATTTGTCCTAAAGTAAACTGTCCTAGGTGACCTATATATATATATATATATATATATATATATATATATATATATATATATATATATATATATATATATGTGCGTGTGCGTGATTATAAAGTCCTCAACAAAGTTATTCCTTTTATAACTTAATATATTTATTTACAGGAACTGGTAAATAGCTGTTACTGGGTGCTAACACTTTCTCTTTTCTTGATATTTCTGATGGATTTTGGTCAGCTTCCTGTCATTATTTCCATCCAGTGCAAATCTTCTTTTAGTTTGAGAAGGAAATGGTGTACAAGGATGGTACTCCATCACTGATTTCATTCATTATCCACTTTATTCCATCAAATATTGGATAAATAAATTTGGGTGACGCAGTGGTGCAGCTGCTCACAGCAAGAGGTTCTCCTGTTTCATTCTCGGCTGGGGTGCTTTCTTTGCAGAGTCTGCATATCCTCCCTGCATTTGCATGGGTTTCCTTCAGGTGCTCGATTTCCTCCCACATTCTAAAGACATGAATCTAGAGCATTTCTCCCTGGGCCTCCACTGAAAATGGGCTCTCTTCCAGTTGGACTTTTCCGGTAAACAAATGTTAAATAAATAATTTTGATACAAGTTCAAATGTTAATATAAATAAACACCATTGTTCTGGTTATAGTTTATGTTTAATATTTTTTCTGTTCAATTTGTGCTTGCATATTGGTATCTCACAATTCCATTGGAGTGGGCAGGGTTACATAATTACATATGTATGTACATTTTATGTTAATCAGCGTACAGATTTTTGGCCAGTTGTACCTACTTTTCATGGGCCTTTGTCCAGACTTTTGGTGTTTAAAGGTTGAGAGGTATGAATTCAATAGTGAATACTGCAATTATAAATCACCAAGAGAATTTAAAAAGTGCAATATTGGAATGCATGTCAAGAATTGATTTATCCATTATGACATCCTACACTGATTATTTCTTTTTAATTCCTAAGAATAAGCAATGGTTGTGAGGGTTTTCAAAGAATTTAAAGTTCAGTTCAATTTAGGCTTATTTTAATTGAGGAAAATCTAAAGATATTGGGGACAAAGTGGGAATTAGGGCTATTTTTTCATAAATAGAACTTTCAGTATAAAGAATAGATATGGGGACAGCACAGCAAAATAATATTGTGTCAGATCTAACAGTGTTTTTTTTTTTTGCAGGAAATATTTTGGTTGCAATTCCACTAGACAACATGTTTAATAAACTCAGTGCTGACAAGATAGCATGTAGAAATAAGCCCTTTCCCCAGTGTAATGCAATCCTAGAGTTGTTATATGTAGTTGGGGGGTAGAGGGCACAACTTCCCACATTGAAGGGTGTGGGGGCATAGCCTCCCACCTAGATGGTTGTTATATTGGCAGGTGTGTTTGTGTTGAGTATTGGACAAGTATTTACTTGCCGTGAGTAACTTCAGCCTTTCATGACTGTGTTGCTGTCAGTATTGTTGTCTTGAGATTATGAATGTTGGTATTATGGTCTTTGAGATTTGAAGGGTAATCCATTCATGCATGTAGAGCTTTTCTCCATGCATCACAGATGAGCATGGGCTATGCCTAGTTAGACTTTCTGGCCAAAAACAGCAAATTAAAAACAAAAAACAGACCCTAAAGTAATAAATTCATAAAAAAAGATATACTGGGAACCAGCTTAGTTAAATACAATTGTCCCTGTCTTTCTCTAGACTTTAGTCATTCATAAAGTGTAAAGGATTATCCTTCTCTATATATACCCTGCCTTTTATATAAATGTATTTATATCTGTGAGATTTGTGTCATGCTATTAGCAAAAATGCTATTGAATTTGCAACAACTTTTCTTGTGCAGATAAAGTGCAGATGCAGAAGTACATGCATACATTGCAAGCACATGCACACACAGCTCTGTAGCTATAGTCATGCATGCATGCACATACACACACACACACACACACACACACACACACACACACACACACACACACACACACACACACACACACACACACACACACACACACACACACACACACACACACACACACACACACACACACACACACACACACACACACACACGCACGCACGCATGCACACACACACACACACACACACACACACACACACACACACACACACACACACACACACACACACACACACGTGCGTGCACACATATAGTGGATTCATTTTATAGTATCATACAACTGCCTCCACTTCTCTATTCATTTCAGAGGGATTTGGTCCTTCCACTCTGCTTGATCCATTTTTCTAAAGTGAAGGAATTAAAACATTACACTGACTGCAGTCACAGTGTGGCATCGATCTAAAGGGAATCCACAAGCTACCACTATAAACATTATTGCTTTGCTGTGTACTCCAAACTAAACATGAAATTATATAATGCATGCTGCTGGTTAAAGATGCAACCTAACGAAATCCCTGTGGTGTAGATTTAAAACCCAGGACTGATTTTTTTTTATTCTTCTTCTAAGCCTTTGGCTTTGATGATTAAAAAGCTGTTAGCAAGCTGGTCCCTGTGGTCCAGTGGTACAAGGTTTGATTCCCTGAGCCTCCATTGCCTATCGGTGTGACTCTGAGCATTTAACCAGATACCACTTCCGGGCTGAATCTGAAAAAGGTCCATGGAGATCAGTGCTCTACCCCAGAAAATAAATACAAAAATAAAATAATAAATATAGCCATTCAGACTACATCTTCCAGAGATTTTCTTGCTCTGTAGCACATCTTAATGTATCAGTATTTGCTCCTAAATCGAAATTACAACAACCATGGCAAAGGCCTTTCATACTTATTTATAGGTATGGTAAATGTTTGATACTGTAAAACGAATCCACAAAATGCACTCTCTCGAGGCACTCCTAAAAATGGAGAACATTGATATCTGTGCAGTAACTGAGACCTGGTTCAAGGATCCAGAGAGCACCCCTGCAATACCAGGCTACAACTCTTACCACACTTTTCAGCTACTAAACCAGGATTGAAACACTGCAGGTGGAGGAGTGTCCATATTCACCAAGGATATTCACACCACCAGGTTAGTTGCCCAACACAATGCATCTGAAATTTTCCAGGTGCAACTAACACTAGGTAATACTGCAATCCAAATTGTAGCTTGCTACAGATCCCTACATCACTCGATGGGTTGCCAGCTAGCGTACTGGCAGAACCCACACTGTAAAAGTAGCTGACTCCAAATCCAGCTCCAGACAAGTGACAAGTGGAGTACCTCAGGGTTCAGTCCTGGGACCTCTCTTGTTTGGCATCTACTTCTCTGAAGTACAGGCCAACACTAAGGGACTCTGGCTAACAAAGTTTGCAGATGACTGCAAACTGGGAGCCATTACTGAATCCCCAAATGATGTGGATACTCTACAAAAGGGCCTTACAGAAACAGATGCTTGGTGTCAGAGTCATGGGAGTTGGGGGATGCTGGTTGATAGCTTATTGTGTGTTTTCTGATTGGTCTCTAAGCCTTACTGTTGTAAAACATGTTTTTTCTGATTCTATGTAAGCCCAGTGTTTGTGCTAGGCTGCTGTTTGCACAGTGATGATTAGCAGTGCCTTCTATAGATGCAAACACTTTCAAGTTAAAATATCCCTTAGAATAATTATCTCTGCAACCTTCCCCAGTCCCCTTGCTGCTTTAGAAACATCTGAGTTGCACACAGAGCAGCATCACCTTGTTGGATTGCTGCAGTTCACATTGAGTATATCACTCATTCTTCATCTGTGTGCTATCATCCCAGCTATTTAAATCTCCCCACTCTTCTCCCTTGACAAACAAATAGGAAAAACCTGAAACCATGGATAGAAACTTTTCTGCTATCTCAATGGCCAGCCTGGTGGACATGGGCATCCTGAGGCAATGTAGCATTTGTCTCATGTATACTGGCAATCACTTAACACTAAAACAAACACATTATGTGGGAGATGTAGTTATACTTTGACAATTGAGATACAACTCTCACACAGGGGCAAATCAAATGACAAACAGGTTGTCAGCACGCACATATCATTTCCCTTACTAAAAAAATGCTCAACACATAAACCCACATATTGAAAGGCACTCACATCTAACTTACTAAAACATCAGATGTTCCTGTTACTGCCCTCAGAAGCCATGTGCAAACAAAACCAGCACCAACCACTATACATAAAAATGCACATCACAGTGTCTGTACAATGAAGTGTCTAAGGTGAAATACCACACATTCAAATATCTTGGTCATTGGAGACTCCATTGTGAGACACACAGGTGCCCCTCTTACCAAGGTATATAAAGAGAGGGTTACAGTCATTTGCTTGTCAGGGACCAGGATTAAACAGTTCATGCAGGCACTCAGGTCATGCAACCAAAAGTACCAGTATGACTTAGTTGTAGTCCATGTGGGTGTGAATGACCTGAGCCATTCCTCCCAGGACAATATGAAGAGAGACATTATGGACATCACTGAATACATGTCACAGGTTGGTATGAGCCTCACACTGATCAGCATTTTCTCCTCACCAAGAATGATACTACAATATAAACAGAAAATGATTGGCTTCAATATTTAACCTAGCTATGGGTGTATTCCAAGGGGATCCAGTATTTGTCACCCAGGGATGACATGATCGATAGGCCACACTGCTTTGCCAGAGGTGGTCTGCACCTGGCACTGTTAGGCGTTCTAATACTGTACAAGGCTTTAGCCACCCCTATAGTGTGTTTTTCACAAGGTACCAAACCACAAGACCAACCAGTGTAACAAATTCTTCTAATGCCAAGCTGAAGGTACTACTGCTCAATACTAGAAGTCCTAACAAGAAACTGCACTCCCTGGAAGCTCTCCTCTCCCTGGAAAATGTTGACATCTGTGCAGTTATAGAAATGTAGTTCAAGTCTGTGGAAAGCTTTCCAGCAGTGCAAGGCTACAATGCCAATCACATATTCAGACTACCCTTTGAAAAGGAAAAAAATGAAAGGAAGGCGGTGTTTCCATTTATATAAAACATAAATCACACCTCTAGATTGGTCAAGTAGGGTGACTCACTTGAGCTACTCCATGTCCGGCTGACGATATGCAAAATCCCTCACGATGTCATCGCTAGCTACAGGTCCCCAACCATGAACCATGACACCCATTCTGCATATCTGCAGTTACTACAATCACCTACCATTCAGCCCAACACACTACTTATGGGGGATTTTAAATACCTCTCCATAAACTGTGAAACATACATGACCAGTAATGTGTAGGCTCAGAAATTTCTGGACTTTATAAATGCAAATGTTCTGGAACAGCTTGTCTGCACTCTCACTAGGGGCTCAAATATCCTTGAAATAGTACTCCCAAACATGTGTTGCATAGCCCCCCCCCCACAAAGTGTAATATAAACCTTGGTAAGATCAGATCAGAAATCTGTCTACTTTGAAATAAATGTAACAGTAGAACCCTCCATCCAACTCTTAAACCCTAAATAATTTTTCCAAAGTGAATTGCCTTTTATTGAGGGATAGCATAGGTAATTTTAAAGCTCCCCCTCACCCTGAAAACACAGAAGCTTATGCAGAACTATAAGCGAATGCCTTGTACAGCCACTTAAACATCTGCATAGAAATGGCAGTAATTGATTGAACTAAATCTATGTCTAGCCAGAAAAAAATCACCCTGGTGGACCCCTGGCATAAATAGACTGTACAACAAAAGGAAGAAATTCCTGTCTAGAAGTAAGTGGGAGGGTCACAATAGTAAAAAATCCCCCATTAGTCTCAACAGGCAAATCAGGGAACTAGTTAAGTCATCAAAAGCTAAATATGAGACCAGAATCGCCTCCCAAGCAAAGGATAACCAGAAAGCATATTTTAGTTATGTCTGAAATCTTAAGGGGAAACACTCAACAATGTGCTGAAATCACTGTAGATGGCACTACCTATACTCAGAAGAAATAGCAAAACTGTTGGCTGATAAATTCAGCACAAGTTTCACTCCCTTGTCACCTCTGGTTACTCCACATGAAATACCCACTACCATTCCTTTGTCTGTTACTGCACTTTGTAAAGCTAGAAACACAGCATCAGCGGGGCATGATGGAATCCCAGGGTGACTATTAAATAGATTGAAACATGACTTACAAGACACACTTGGATCGCTATTTAACCACAGTCTCCAGACAGGCTATGTCCCAGTAGAGTGGAGGACAGCAACAGTCATCCATCTGCACAAGGGGGAACCATCAGTGGGAGATAGGACATTCACTCAGGGGATCATGTCAGTCACCCTGCTAGACAGGGGTCCAGGGAAGTAAATACTGTGGGAAGAAATATCCAGGGAATTGTTATGGCTAGGCTTGTATAGGCCCTAGGACCGATAGCCTAGTACCAACCTATGAACCTATGAAACTATGAAACTACAGACCCATAATGCTCACTAGCCTAATATGCAAGGCTATGGAAAAGATAACTATGGACTTGATTAACTACGACATAGGAAATCTCCAGACTGTAGACCCAACCTAGCTCTGCTTTGTCTAGGGCAGGACCTGTCTTGTCAGTTTGGTGGACTTCTTTGAGAAGGTCACCAAGGCCATGGATGACAGTAAGACAATGCATACTGCCTACCTTGACATGGCCAAGACCCCACTCAGGTATTATAGATGAGCTCACAAAATTGAGCATAAAGCTGTATGTCACCAGATGGATAGCCAAATGGTATACATATAGGACACATGTTGTTAGAGTGGGGAATCCACATCCAGCAAGAGGCCAGTCACCAGTGGAGTACCACAGGGCTCAGTGCTGGGCCCCTTCCTGTTTGGTATATACTTTTCAGATGTCAAGGCAAATGTAGAAATCTGATGATGACTGCAAGTTGAGGGCAATCACTGACTCCCAAAATGATATTGATATCCTACAGAAAGCTCTTATGTGACTAATAGCTGGTGTCAGAGCCATGGCCTCAAACTAAATGTGAAGACGTTCATAATGATATCCTTTGGCAAATCAAACACCCCTGCAAATTGCAACATTGATAGTGCTCCCCAAGACACGTTCCAGTGCTGAGAGACCTGAGTACTCAGATAGTAATCTGAACTTTGAGCACCATGTGTCTATAAATCCTTCTATGTGGCTCAGTTTATATGCAAGAGTATGACATCCAGATCCAAGGATGTCATGGTACCACTGTTCTCGGCCCTCATCAGACCAATAATAGAGTACAATCCACCTTTAGGCATGTACACTACTAGACAACTGCAACAGCTGGGGCATCCTCTGAGGTTTCTCACCAAAAAAATGCTGGGTAAACCAATATGTGATATGTGGACTGATTAAAAATTCTATCACTGTATTCAGTTTCCTTCCGATTACTGAGAGGTGATCTGTGCCTGACTTACAAGGCTGACTCTGACCCAGCCCTGATGTTAATGTTACATATTCACAAAACTAACTCCATGATGGTCACCTGCTCCAGAGTTTTAAATCTGATCTCTGGCATGACTAGATCATGCTGGAAATACAAATATGTGTCCCAGAGATTGCCCCTGCTCTAGAATAAGCTTCCTATTCATGTGAAGCAGACCCCTTCTTTGATCATGTTCAAGTGCCATCTGCATCAATGGATGGGAAATCACAAATTCACTCCTGAGCTGGTGCCCATTTCTTTTATGGACAGAGGCAGTCTGTAAAAATTTTCAAAACCAGGTTGCTGACCCTTGTTATCTTTCCCTTAAGGATAGAAAATTTAGAAAATTGGTTAAAATCTAGGTAAAACTGTCTAGGCTTGTAAGGGCTCTTGAGCCATTTGCCTAGTAATCTCCAATGAAACTATGAACCTATGAACAATAACCATATTATGTTATCCTTAATACTCCTATGAACAATGACCAGGCAATAATCACCCTTGATCCTGTTTAACCTAGTGACAATGCCCCTAACTGTGTCTCCAGATAGATTTACCACTATGACATATGTCTTACAAATTCCATTGAAGTATGCATCTTTTATTTATTTATTTGCACAGTGGTGTCACATAGGAGTTGTATTTTTCTGGGTCTGATAAGTCATAGAAGGTACTTTATGGGCATTCAAGTCTCATTTGGTTCAGTTTTAACCCAACATATTTTGTTATTATGGACTCCCCTAATGCCATGTAAGGTGACACTCCATGAACAATGTATTATGTTAAGTGGGAAGACTCGGTAATGACTAATTTAAATGATATTCTGGTTGTGTTGAGCTTTTGACTTCAAGAAGTACAAGTGAGTTCATTCTAAATGTACTTACACATCTTGGAGATTTTTAAGGTGCAGTCAATAAGAGGGATTTTCTCTGATCATGTGACAGGTTTTCCATTATAATTGATAATTGTCATCTATCCAGCCAATACAATTTGCTTGTATAGTGCTCCTATAACTACTTTAAAGTAAAAACACTCCTATTTAAGACAATAGAAAATCACAAAATTAACTGGATGTGCAAAACGTGGTACTGCCTAACTTTTAAAAATTATTCCAATCATAAAAAAAAAGTTCTGAAAAGTACAGAAAATAAATGTGTATTCATCAAATTTCTAGTTCTGATTAAGAATTCAGCTTGAGTGCAAAGGATGAAAATGGCAAGACATTATTCTAATTGCATAAAACGTCTGCAAGGAAACACTATGGCTGTAGCATATTTTCAGTAAACAATGATTGCGCTGTCAAAGGACTCAATGTACTTGGAACTTCCCACTAAACACAGCCATTGTCAACATTCTGTAAATAAGAGATACAGCATCTGTTATGTAAATAAAGGTATGATGAATGGTACCAAAATAAAATTAGTAACTGATGTTTTATGAAATGAGACAACATAACTGTCAATTTCTTACACAGAATGACATAATGCCTAGCTCAACCCTGACTGGGTACTTTAAATAAATTGTTACCAAGTGGATACATCCAATATTTATGCAATGAGCTATACAGTTCTAAAGTTCACAAAGGTAAATTTGAGTCAGAGACAAACAATTATAGCCCATCAGTTTATGTAAAATTTAAAATTATAGAGCTAGCTATAACAGAACTTCATCCAAAATGGTGCAAAGCTCCAAGTTCTGCTAGATGCGAGAAAGGCTAGGTTTAAGGAAAATTCTTACCTCCTGAATCTCATAGCATTCTTTGAAGGGGTTAACAAACCCACTTCTTAAAGGATTGAATTTTCATAACTGTTTATCATGACCCAAGACATTCAGAAATGTTTTGCATAAAGAGGACAAATAACAAATGAAAGGTACAAGCTATCCATTCATGCATAGTTTGATAAATAAAACAGCGGTTAAGTAATAGGATGCAGCAAATCTTGGTGGGAAGTGTTTAATTCTGCATTCTCATATGATTTACTAAAGGTGTCCTACAGTGATTTGTACTGTGACCACCTTTTTTGGTCTACTTTTATAAATATGAAAGTGAGTAAAGCAAACTGAATAACTATATAGGTGTATGGTTGCAAATTGGGTATCAAAATTATTTCAATAAATTATAACAAAACTCTCAATGATACTTTACAAAAATATATACCTTGTGTAGTAGTAATGTATTAATGTCATAAAATGAAGCATCATGAAACTTGATAAAGACAACATAAATGATTAAATCATAAAAGAATGATATCCTGTCATTATTAAAGATCTACGGATAATGATAGCCAACAATCTATATTTTGACCTGTATATCCTATACTCTATCTAAATTCCAAATGGCATGTCCAGCCACTTTGATAGACTACTTCCCCACTTTATACCTTACAGATCTGGTGTGGTTTTGAATACAGTGCAACATCTTTTAACCTCTGAATAAGCTACATGAGACAACTTGAAATGGTACAATGCTTTTTTTACTAGAAAAATACTATAATTGGTGTGAAAAGGGGGATACTGCCAGCACAACTATCTGGAATTTTGTAAATAATTATATGTCATTCGTGAATATCAACATGATATATATTATTAGACCCATTATAGAATACAATGCCCCATTTGGTATGTACCTCTCAAGACATCTGCAACAACTGGAAAGGCCTCAGAAATACCTTACTAAAAGAATCACAGGCCTAAAGCAGATGCCAGAGCTGTTGGACATGCTACATAAAGAAATCTCAATGGATCTAAACCTTGTCATAACAATAAACAAAACATGTTGGACCCAGACTCTGGAATAGATTGCCCATACATGTCAAGCAGAGTGCCTCTTTGGACCTCTTCAAGAGGAACCTTGAGGAAAGTAAATAATGTGGGAAGAAATATTCAGGCCCTAGGGCTGATAGCCTAGTACTAACCTATGAACCTATAAGATGTTTGTGTTACAATTGTATTACAACTGTATGTCGTGTATATCAAACTGGTCTGTACAGATGTGTTAAAAATGTATCTTATAAAGTGCTTGTGCTTAAAGTGTTAACCACATTGGACCCTACTGGAAGAGAACAGAAATGCATGTGCACTATTGTAAATGTTTAAATGTATATATTTTAACAGTAGAGACTGGAATCCAGGAGGTTAACTTCAGAAAAATAATTGAAATTAAATTACTTTATGGCTAAGCCATAAATGATGGTATCTTTCAGTTTCAAGGCAGGAAAAGACATAAAGTCTGTACTAGGAGGCTTTCTGTATTGTCCTTGGAGTTAACTAATTGCTACTTTTGAAGAATGAAGGAATGTAATTGTTTTATGACTTCCAGCATCTGCCAAAGATCTGAAGTCTATGTATTTTCACATGTAGATGAAAATACTGTCAGCTCCCAGCAGTGGGGGTTTCACCCGGGATATAGTCAGATGACAAGAAATGATGCCATTCTGCAAGCTGTTCCAGCAGTAATATTTGAGATATTAATATGAGAAGTCTCTTAGTGAGACAGGACATTCTGTATTCTGTCTTGGACTTGACAAGAACCATTCACCACATCTGCCTTGCTCTATTGAAGTAAGTTTCTAGATTATAGTAATTCTCTTAGATACAGTCAGGAATATAGTGAAGCTTAGTTTAGATATTTTTCTTTATTTGAGACTATCCTGCAATATTGTTTTAAATATTTCCTGTGATTTTGAACTATGTTGTGAATATATACTGAATATTTTCTTGTTCTTTTATTATTTATTATTAAATATATTTAAACCTTTCATTGTGGCTGATCTGTGTAGAGATATTTAAGTTTTGAGAGTACTTGCATATTTATTTGGTGACACTGTGTGGGCCATTCCTAATAGCCTTTCTCTTGGTCAGACTACCATTTGTATTAATATTAACATTACACAGTAAGATTGGAACCCTTTGTTAAGGGCCTTAAAGTAGCTGATAAGGAGTTGAGTGGTGGCAGTGTTCACTACCTTATAGTCTGGGCATAAGGGAGCATAGCTAGTAAACCTGTGCCAGCCTCTCCCAGGTATGTGTGTGTGTGTGTGTGTGTGTGTGTGTGTGTGTGTGTGTGTGTGTGTGTGTGTGTAAATTAAATCTCAAAGAGTGTGTGTCTCAGCTACTTGGGTAGGGACACAAAGCACCGGTTGGACAGAGAGGGTGCTGGTAGGTCTTGGCTTCGTCACTCAGCTGAGATCTCAACTCTATAGCTGTGCCACTGGGGAGTCTTACTGTCGATCTGGAGGAAGAGGGAGAAACCAGCCCCAGACTGACTGTGGTCTCTGTGTGCTCTTAAGGAAAATTGCATTTGATGCAGAGAGCTACATCTGGAAATACTGTGTGTGTACCTGTCATCCTGTCATTGTACATCCCCCACTGTTGTCAGTGGTGAGGATTGGGGCTCCTTGATTACTAGTCCAGTGATGGGTCATCACAATTGGAAAGCTTGATCTACTCAAAAATACATTAAGAATTACCATTAAATTCTGCTTATTATAGGTTATATAATGTCCTCTGCCTTGCTAAAAGGAAAATGTTTGATCTATTCTTAATTGAAAGTCAGTGCCTGGATTGTATCAGCAGGAGAACTAATACCAAATAAGAGGAATAAAATTCTAAAATAAAGTACCAGTAATACAGAAAAGAGTAGGTCATTAAACAACACCCCAAAATTATTGAATACATTTCCATGTATTTATAATAAATCATTTATTAAGATATGATTGCCATAGCAGGGCTAGCCACTCAATGGTTATTTGGTCATGTCGAATAATTTCACCAAAAGTGCATTAGAATCCACCTGTGATAAGTGGGTAGAGAACCTGGTCTATTTCAATCTATGCCATGGACCCATACTAAGGGTTGGAGGGGTGTATATGCCCCTATTGGCCAGTGTGTGCATGCCATAAAGCCCAGCAGCCCTGGGTCAGTGAGATACTGTCTGACCAGTGTCCAGTTATCCAGTCTGGGTTACCTGGAATAGCTCTGTTGAGTGAAAAGCTGGACATAAAACCAATCAACCTGTCAAACATGGACTAAGAATTGCTACACTCAATGTAGTTGCACTAACAGGACACAGCTTGGAAGTGGACGGCATAATGATATGGAGGAGGCCGGACATCCTATTTATTCAAGAGACAAGATGGAAGGGTACTGCAGCAATGCCACTTGGCTCAGGATCCAGAGTCTACTATTCAAGAGGAGGAGGACAGGCTAGAAATGCTGTAGAAATTGCGGTGAGAGAAAGTCTTCAGAAGACAGTGAGGGGTATCATCAGAATTAGTGACAGACTCATGGCAGTCAGACTCTAGTGTAAGTACTGGGCACTATTTATAGTCTCAGCCTATGCCTTCCCAGCAGGTTTGTGATAGTGAGAAAAAGTGTGCATTCAGACAGCAGTTGCAGGACCTACTAGATAAAGCAGGACAACAGGAACTGGTGTTGATAATGGGCAACTTGAATGCACATATCAGGACAGACAGAACGGGATATGAGGACTGCCTGGGTCCAGGGGCAATAGGAATAAAGAAGGGCAAGCCATTCTAGAATTCTGTCTGGAAAATGGCTGTATAGTAGCCAACACATTTATTTATGTATTGATTTATGTATGTATGTATTTATTTATTTATTTATTTTGACATTTGTTAACTGGGTTTGTCCAACTGAGCCAGAGACCATTCAAAGAATAATACATACATACATTATTTATTTATTTGTTTACCGGGACAGTCCAACTGGACACATGTTCATTTACAGTGGAGGCCCAGGGAGAAAAGCTCCACATTCAGTACAGAAAAACAAATAGCTGTACAATATGATAACAATATGATCATCTATACAGAGGCAAAAAATTGACAACCGATAAAAATATAACTTTTGATACAAAAAACAAAATTAGACACTAGATACAAAATACAACTTTCTATACAGAAACAGAAATTGATACTAGATAAGTATTATAACTAACTATAGAGACAGAGACTACTTAGCAATTAATTAGTGTAAGTTTAGCATGAGCTAGTATAATAATTAGAAACTTGAGTAGAAAATAAAATTCCTGATACTATAGAAAAAAAATTACAGTGGAAATAATTGGATATGAAGCTATCTGGAGTGGTAGAAACAGTGATGATTAGGTAATGCATGGACATAGCCAGGAATTCATTAAGTATAATTTAAGTGGGTTTTTGAACAGCGTAATAGTGGAGGCAGAAGATAAAGTAGGGGGAAGGTTATTCCAGGATTTAGCTACATTATGAACTGTGACATCACTTAATTGTGGAAGCCTATGATACAAAAGCATTACATTGATACATTAAAGCATAAACTGTAACATTACTTAATTGTGGAAGCATAACAAAATATTGATACGATTTGTTAACAATAATTAAATCACATTTGAGGAAAGGAAGAAGACAGTTCATAGGTTCATATGTTCATAGGTTGGTACTAGGCTATCGACCCTAGGGCCTATACAAGCCTAGCCATACCAATTCCCTGGCTATTTATTCCCACACTATTTACTTCCCTGGACCCCTGTCTAGCAGGGCGACTGACATGATCCTGGGGTGAATTTCCTTTCTCCCATCCAATCATCAAGGTTCCTTTTGAAGAGGGCCAAAGAGGCGCTCTGCTTGACATATATGGGCAGTCTATTCCAGAGTCTAGGGAGTCTCTGGGTCAGGAAGCTATCCCTCCAGCATGTTTTGTTTATTGTGATGACAAGGTTTACATCCCTGGAGTGTGTGGCTCTGAGGGACTGGGATTTCTTAAAGTGCAGCATGTCCAACAGTTCTGGGTTTGACATGGCCTTGTATGTTAAGCAAAGATCGCCTGGGAGTAGACGATATGCGACAGAGTATAGCTGGAGTTTTTTAAGTCGGTCAGCATAGGGCATCTGCTTTAGGCCTGTGATTCTTTTAGTGAGGTATTTATGTGGCCTTTCCAGTTGTTGCAGATGTCTTGAGAGGTACCTACCAAATGGGGCATTGTATTCTATAATGGGTCTAATGAGGGATGAGTACAGTGGGACAATGACCTCCTTTTTTCTGGATGAAAATCCCTTAGTGATGAGGTGTGCCACATAGAAGGATTTTCTGACTGTTGTGGCAGTGTGGTTATTGAAGGTGAGATCACTGTCCACCTGTGTCCCTAAGTCTCTCATCACACTTTCAGTGTTTAGTGTACTGCCACCTATGTGGTAATTCACGGGTACATGTTTTTTTCCCAAAAGGGATAACTATACATTTCTTGACATTGACAGTAATAGACAGTAATCCATATCAACAGGCAGATAAAAAGAAATGTTACAGATAGAAATAAATAAGATGGGGAGAGAAATAGAAATGCATTAAGGGGGAATATGAGCAGAAGTGGTAACAAGGAAACAGACAGGAGGGAGGTTATGTAGGATCCTGGCAGGAATAGATCCACGAGTTTGAAAGGGTGTCTTTTAGAGCTCTTTTGAAGGTATTTGTGTGGGGGATAGTTCTGACACTGAAAGGATGAAAGACTTAAGATACTGAGTATCTGTAAAGAAGTTTACTAATAGTTCTTTTGGGCTTATATATGTGCAAGAGATGTTGCCCAGAGTGAGCAGGTTAGATAGTAGGTTTATTGAGGATGGAGTGAGCTATGTGAAGTTGTGATAGAAGGACTTGTTGGGGGAATTATAACCCCTGCATGCTCTTAAGTGAAAGGCAGTGGTGAGAGGTGCAAGGTTGGTTTGAAGCGACTCTATAGGTGTGCTAGCAACTTTGCAATAAATGTGTTCATGCTTGGACATTAGAATAGATTGTAAGTTGGTTAACATACAAAAGTTATAAAGGAGACTGGATGGAAGGTAAGCTTTCGCAAGTGAGAGTTTGGAGTCAAGGAGACTGAGTGGAAGCTAAGCTTTTGCATGTGAGAGTTTGGAGCCTGTCATGAGGAATTTTTTGTTCCTGTAAAGCAGACCCATTTTTTGGTGAGTTTTTTATATAATGTTGAATGTGGAGGTCAAATTTTAAATGATCATCTATGATAGTACTAAGGAGCTTTGTGTGAGATTCTACATTAATTATTGTGCTATTAAGAGATGAGATGGTAAAGGAACATTTGTGATGAGAAAAATATTTTGGAAGGAAAAGGAGAAGTTAGTTTTTCTTTGGGGGGGGAATAAGAATGAGCTGGTTGCCTGTAAGCCATCTTTCAACACAATGGTGAAAGTTTTGAGGAAGTTTGTGAAGATAAGAGAGATTGTCAGATGAGATAATTGTAGAGTCGTCTGCATATTGTATTAGACAGGAGTGACAGCAAGATGTGTGAAGGTTGTTAGCAAATATATTGAATAGTCGAGGTCCAAGTATGGATCCCTGGGGGACACCTGTTTGGATAAGCAGGAAAGGGAGAAGGACGTGAGCCACTTGACAGACTGACATCTGTTGGTAAGGTAGCTGAAGAAACACGCTAGAGTGGATGTGGAGAAACTGAGATCAGTTAGTTTTGTTAGAAGCTTAGAGTGTGAGACTATGTCAAATGCTTTTGAGAGGTTAAGAGACAGACAAGAGTCTAGTTTGTTGCTGTCTTTAGCTTCAGCAGCAGCATGAGTAAAAATATTAGGGCTGTAAGAGTACTATGGTTGAGGCAAAAGCCGTGTTGGTTTGCTGTAAGATTTTCTTAAAGAAGATTGTTGAGAAGTTGTGCATGTATGCATTTTTCAAGAATTTTAGAAATTGTAGACAGAATGTCTATGGACCTGAAAAATGAAAGAGTCAGTGGAGTTTCCTCTTTTGTGTAAGGGTATGGTATAGAATGTTTTCCAGATATCAGGAACTGTGGATTCTTGAATAGATCTGCTAGTATAGAGACTGGATAAACTACTGAGTCCATGGTGAGCTTTAGAAAGGCGCTAGATTATCAGCTGAAAGAGAACATGTCTTTAGTTTGCTGAGGAGAGATTTTATGTAAGCACTGGGGACTGGCTTAAGTGAAAAGGGGGTTTTGTCACTTGGTGGGGAATGGAGTTGGGGGATTAGTGGTGCGGTCTTTCTGGGTTAGTTTGCAGATGGAGTCAATAAAGAACGAGCTAAGAAAGGTGGCAGTTTTGAGTGCAGAGATGTTAGGGCAGGGATTAAGTGTACTGGGATTTCCAGGGTGAAGAATCTTATTGATAGAACTCCAGAATTTTTGGGAACTGGAGTGGTGGTTAGTTTGTGGCTTTTGATAGAAATGTTTCTTGTTGGTATTGACCTGCTTTTTGGTTGGTTTCTGAGTTATTTATAGTATTGAAGGTATTTAGGGAATTTGGTTTTTAGCCAGGTTTTCCAGACATTATCTCTTTTATGCATTAGAGAGTGAGTGGCTTGTGTAAGCAAGGGAGCAAAACATGATTTTACCCTTATTTTCCTTAGGGGTGCTAGGGAGTTAAGAATTTCTAGAAAGATGTGGTTGAATTTTATTGCAGCATCATTAAGGGGAAGGTTAAGGAGGAAGGACCAGTTGATGGAGGACAGTCTATTGTTAAAAGTAACAGGGTTGAAACTAGACAGCTTATGGCAGTCTTTATATTTGTGAGACCTGCACAGTTGGAGGGAGTATCTATGGATGTAGGTGGACAGGTGGTCAATTAAAGTATCAGGCAGTGTGCAGGGGTTGTGATAGAAGTTTGGATCTGATGTTATGTTCCAGTTCAGAATACAGCTGGTATTGGAGTGTTTGTCCATGTGGGTTGTGGTTGTGATTAGTTTGGAGAAGCTGTGAAGATGAATGCTGGAGTTGGGGGAGTTAGTAATTAGTGTTTTCCTATCAATGTGCACATCACCCAGGATGAGTGGTTTATTAGGGTATGGAATGGAAAATCCATGAAAGAACATGTTGGAGGATGGAGATGCTGTTACCTGGTGGGATATAAATGGCAGTGATTGCAAACTTTTTGTGTGTGTTTAAATAATTTACTATAAGGAGTTCAGCTGGGTAAAACTTAAGGATTAAGACAGATAGAGAGGATAGATTAAGTTTTTCAGTGTAGAGTATTACCAATGCATCCTCCATTTTTTGGAATTTTATTCAGGTGGAGAGTATTATAACCGGGGGGTAGGATTTCCTTATCAGAGATACATGGTTTTAGCCAGGTTTCGGATAGAGTTATAATACAGTATGTAGAGAATGTTGGGCAATCCATGATTGGAATTCAGTTGTTTTATTAAGGATGCTTTGACTGTTCATAGATAGGATGGTTATGTTTTTAGAGAAGGGGGGGGTGAAAGGGGTATGGCTGGAGGAGAAGGAGAGAGCAATGAAGGCTGGATTTGGATAGCTGGAGAGGAGTTTGGACCAGGATTGGGGTGGATATCTCCTGCTAGTAGTAAGTTTAAGGTAAGAAGAGTAAGTGGAGGAGTGGAGGAGCAAAGAATCTGGTATTTCAGTTTAGTTTTTTTTTGGGGGGGTGAGGGAGTATTTAGATCTTAAGGAGGTATGTGTAAGCGAAGTTGTATAGTGTGGGAGCTATTGAAAATGTGTGTGCTGTTTCATTATTATTTAAAGTAAGTGTGAGTGTGGGAGGTTGGTGTAAGACTGATAGTTTAGCATGATATGCAGCTGAGAGGAAAGTAATGGAGTAGTAAGGAAAATGAGAACCATGATAAGAAAAGTTATGATGATCAGAGTGGGGACTTTTATGGGTTAGGAGGATGATTAGAAGGGTAGGTAGTTAAATAGATGGTTTAGTTGGGATGGGAAAGAGTGAAGTAGAAGAAAGGTAGTATGCAGATGACAGGTAGGTGCAATTAAGTTGTTAATATAGATGTGGGAGGGGGATTGGGAATAGGGAAGTGGTATAGTTTGTGAGGAGGAGGGTAGGGTGTTTTTTTTGTAAGAAGCTATGATTGAGTTAGAGGATGGGATTGTGGATGGGAGGGTTTAATTAGGGAGAGGAAGGTGAAATGGGGAGAGGTTAGGATGAATAAAGTATAAAGTTAGAGTATGTGGGAGTGGGTGGAAATTGGAGCTAGGGTAGAGGAGCGGAGTGAGCCTGAGTGAAGTGAGGGTGAACGGAGCAGGTAGAACCAGTCCAGAGAGATTGCAACAGTAAAATACAAACTGTTACTCAGGTGAGCTCCACTCCATGCTGTGAGATGGACTATAAAACATACTCTTATCCAGAAAATTAAAAAATAATGTTTCTCACTTTGCAGAATAATACTAAAAATAAAGACTAGTTTCTTTCACTTTATAGCAGTTAAGAAGGGAAGTGAGTAAAGGCCCAAGAGAGGAGATTAAAGAGAACAGATGTGGAGGGAGGAACTAGAGTGAGTGCCCTGGCTTGGTGTTCACTCCAATGATAGCACTAGGCAAAAGGTTATTACGGTATATCACTTGAACAGCTAAAAATAAGTACTATGTAGCTAGAAGAACTCTTTAAGCAGTAAATGTTCACTTGTTTGCAGTCTGTAGGAGGGGAAATGTATGTTACAGCCAGTAAGCAGATGTAGACGCCAGTAGAGTAGTTGGACTAACTGAAGGGAAAAGGAGGGAGAGGGTTGCATAAGGAGAACGTAAATGTTAACAGGAAAATTGTACATCACACAAAAGGTAAAGCATTCAGACATCATTTCACAGTAGTAAAGCAAGTTCCAATACAAAATTACATTCCAGGTAGATAAAAATCAGTTAAGTAAATAATGTGGGAAGGAAATAGCCAGGGAATTGTTATGGTTAGGGTTGTATAGGCCCTAGGGCTGATAGCCTAGTACCAACCTATGAACCTATGAACCTATAATGTATATCAGGCAACAGTATGAACATAAAGTCATCAATTTACAATAGAACAGTCCCTAAAATCATTTAAAACTTAACTACAGCCCTACCTACTTAGTTACCAGATCTGTACATGTGATATTCCTGGATAATCTACTAACCCTCACTAGGTTTCACCACTCTTTTATGTAAATGGCCATAATGCAGCTACTTCTGTCTAACTATCGGACCATTATCTCTCTCCACTTCTATCTTTATCTCCCTTTTACCTGGACCTCCTCAATACTCCTTCATAATCTGTAACCATCTTCATCTATAATTACTTTATCTCCTCTATCTATTTACAGCAGATTCAATTTGAAAATAACTAGACTATTATAAGCTTGATATTAACTAATATTTTACTGTATTCTTGTTTAAACTGTCATGTTTTTGTTAACTGTCATGTCATTACTATTCTATGTCCATTTACTATTTTATCTATTTTCATTTAGCTTTCGATGTATGTACATTTATTATTTTTGATTACCTGTCATATTTATTACTATTCTATGTATGTATGCACATTTACTATGTAAATCTTGTATAACTGCTTTCTACTCATTGTGAAAATGGAGCATTTCCCCTTACCCTCTGTCAGAAAATATGTATTAGTGTATGTATTAGTAATATGCTTAGTGCATTTAAGGCTTGAAAAGGGTTAACACATTTATTCTATTTCACACTGCATAAATCTGTACAAATTGCAGAAGCTTTCTAACCTTGTATTGTCATAAAATATGTGCAGCTATAATCTTTGCTTATGCTTTGGAAATTTACAGGGAAGCAGATAATTTCTGCTTGTGTCAAGAAAATAATGAATAGATGTATCGCTTGTATTAATGTTATGAGACTTAGACAAGGAGTTCCGCTTGTGCTGTGAGAAAATACACAGCTGCAGAAGCTATAGATAATCAGAACAAAGACTGCTTGAAAATATGAGCTGCAATCAGCATTTGCTTGTGCCTAAGCTAGAAAAGTACCTTGAGATGTAACACATGTATTAGAACTACACAATAGAAGCTTGTAATGGGCTAGAGCTCACCAAGGCCAGGTTGTTTTTCTCAAAATGTTTTTCATAAATCCAGTCATGTCAACAGAAAATCTGAGTAACATCTGCTGTAGAACAATACTGAAATTTGTGTTTGATTACATCAACCATAGAAGGCAATGTCTTGTAGAACAGTATAAGAATAGCATACTTCCTGTTAGCAGTTAGGCAAAATCCTGTATTTGCATGTTTTTGTCTCCTTGCAGCAAGTTATTAAATTTGCCTTATCTCAACCTTACGTGTATTGGTCTTTGAAGTTTTTTCCTTTGACAGATTGGTCCTTTGGACCAGAAACCCTCACTTCGCCTCAGATTAGACAGGCCAGGTGGCTTGAAACCATACGGGGAAGAAACCACATTGGTTCTTCTTATTTGAAAAGCCCTCCGACTGAATTGTCATACAAAAGAGGCCGGCCACTTTCTGATCTGCGACTGAAGGACGGGTTTTCACTAACCAGGTGATCAATCACGAAGGCTCAGGTAAGATGAATCTACCTTTTTTTTCTGTTTTAGGTCAGGGACTAGATTTGCATTGCTGAAAGAAAAGATTACTGTCTTGTCATAGATCAGGGAAACAGAGTAGGTAGGCAGTCATTCTGAAGAGACTATAACAAAATCCGTGGTACCACGTTAAAAATAAGGAGTTACATAACGATTAAAAGGGTAGAACAAAATGGATAATAATTGCGCAAAAAGACCCCAAAATCCGCTGTTAACTGAAGACGCAAAATACATGCAGTCACAGCGTGCTGATAATATTAAATACTACTCAAAATGGGTTAATAAGTATGAATTTGATGGTAAATTAGAAAAATCCTTGCTTATCAAACTTGTCAAACAGCTTAAAACCGATTCCAAAGGTCGGGTAAAAAGCAGCGCCAATTAGGAATTCCTCAGGCACACAGGTGGATTGAGGAAGTAAACCGTAGGGAACAAAAGAACAATAATTCAAAAACAATGTTTTTAGATAAGGAGGACAATAACTTAGTAATAGCATCGGCCCCTCCGCCTCCCTTACCAGAATATGAAGCAAGTGAACAAGTTAGTCCACCCCCACGATATCCTGCTGTCACTGTAAATAGAGACACTACAAAAGCAAAACCGTTTATTAGAGATCCCATCGAGATCAGGTCTCGAACACGGGCAGGTAACTCAAAAGGGGACATTGAATTATATCAAATGGGTAGGAATTCATGATCTATGAGTGAAGAAGAAATATGCCCACTTATAGAAGTACCTAATCCTCAGGCAGGGCAAGAAGGTCAGGACCCAACTATTCTAGTGTATAGACCCTGGACTCCGGAAGACATCCGGAAAGCCACTGAGGGAATTCCCCATCCAAAAGTTAATTTTAGAAAGTTTTTAGAAGATTTACAGGGAATGAGGCTAAGTTATAATTTAAACGGAGAAGAGGTAGAAAAAGTAGTCAGACAAACTGTGGGACCAGATTGGCACATGATTAGTGGCAACTGGAATCCCCGTGACGCTGCACACAGACCCCTCCCACATAGCAGCTCAGAACTAGACAACAGAGTAAAAGGTCTTACAGACCGCATCTCTGAGAAATGGAAGCCTAGGGCAGACTGGACTTGCATTAATCAATGCATCCAACAAGTAGATGAAACTATTGACAGATATTATGCCAGACTGTTAGAATGTTTTAATAACCATTGTGGAATGCAGGTTCCCGAAGATCAGACACAAGATTCCCCATATGAGCAGCGGTTAAAGAATGCATTTTTGAAAGGCAGCATTGCACCCATAAGCAGTTTTATTACAAAGCACATGGTAGATCATCGTACAAGCAGGTTACAGTCATTACTTGAATATGCTAGGCATGCGAAAGGCATTTTAATAGCAAAAAGAAAAAGAAAGCCCAAGTATTTTCTGTAGAAGATGGAGCAGAAGTTTATGTAGTACAGTCCGGGAAAAAGGGCAAGAGAAATGCCCAGGGAAACAAACAATCTAATCAGCGATCAGAGGACTTTGAAGGGCAAAAGAAAAGGGGTGAATGTTTTAAATGCGGTAAAAAAGGATACTTGGCAAGGGATTGCAAGAAAAACAAAAAGACAACCATGGAAGACAAGGAGGGTGAGGACTGACTATATGATAGTCAAGAATCACTAGAAGGGGATAGCAGAGAAAGGACAAATGAGAATGTGATAGAAGGAGTAGAAGATGTGACAGAAGAAATAGAGGAAGTGCAGGAAGTTACGGATAGTGAAGAAAATGAAATATTGGATTTAGCTTTATTGAGCTTAGAGCTCTATTTAGCAGACACAAAACCAGAAGTTGCACTCATGGTAGAAGGGAGGGAAGTCAAATTCTTGTGTGACTCAGGGGCATTACGGACTCTGATACATCCCTCCAAACTGCCAGAGAATTCAGAGTCACCTGATTACATACTAGTAAAAGCAGCTAATGGACAGCTATATCGGGAGCCCCTCTCCCATAATATTGCAATAACTGATCCTGTTTCAGGATTGACCCAGAAAAGCAAAATTGTTGTTTCTGCAAAATGCCCAGTAAACCTCTTGGGCAGAGACCTTATGCAGCTATTTGGTATAGCAGTAGTTCCGACTATGCAGGGTATGGAAGCACAGCGACAAATTGATACCTTTGCAGTGCAATCGGAGGGTGAAATGTTCTATTGGTACAGCCAGGACTTGGTTACGACTGGTCCAGGGGCAGTGACTGAAGAGTTGATGAACGTAGCCATCAGCAAGTTCCCCTCCCTTGACATTGATAAACAACATTTGTTGCACTGTACGCTGTATTATTGTAACACGCCAGGACCTGATAAGGAATATGAGCAAGAATTCTTTAGAAATCGTGCAAACAGATTGATATTATGTAATCTGTACTGGGACATGGAAGGGAACAGTGTAGCCAGCTGTTCATTGCCCCAGGAGTATTTTGCACTCTATAAATCTAATCGATTACCACATGTTAGCTTAACTAAGGACAAGAATGTAAAATGGGTAGACTTAGGAGAAAAAGTCACGAGATGGGAAAAGCAGACAGAGTTAGAACTGTCAGAACAGGGAATACAAATGCAGAAGTTGAATTGGATAACTCAGACCCACCCAGCCGTGCACTTGCAGTCTAGCAAGGATAGCTGAATAGCACTCCTATTAAAGGAGGAAGAGAATGCCTTACAGAATATACCAGAAACTCTCTGGTCAACAGGAAAGTAAGATGTAGGACTTATTCGTACAGCGGGACCAGTTACTATCACACCAAAGTCAGCATTTAGACCACAGAAAAGACAGTATCCCCTGAGAAAAGATGCAGAGGTAGGAATTAAACCTATTATAGCAGCTTTACTTAAGGAAGGGGTACTGGTGAAATCTCCTGATTCACCATGTAACACACCCTTATTTCCTGTTAAGAAAGCGAATGGAGAATGGCGTATGGTCCAAGATTTACAAGCTGTGAAGGACGCAGTAATACCAAGGGCACCTACAGTGCCAGACCCACATACCCTTTTGAATGATTTAAAACCTCAACAGAAATATTTTTCTGTGGTAGATATCAGCAATTTGTTCTTTTCGATACCGATACACCCTGACAGCCAATATTGGTTTGCATTCACATTTCAGGGGAAAAGGTATACATATACGTGACTACCGCAGGGATATTGTGAAAGTCCAACAATATTCTCACAAGAAATGGCAAGCAACTTGGTGGGATTTACCCCACCAAGAGGCAGTCAGATTTTACTTTATGTTGATGATATCCTGCTGGCGGCCCCCACCCAGCAAGATTGCAAAGAAGATACCATAGCGCTATTACAATTTTTACCCACTGAAAGATATAAAGTAAACAAAAATAAACAGCAGCTTTGGAAAAAACAAGTTAAATACCTAGGATATGTAATATCCAAAGAGGGTAGGACATTAGATGAGGACAGAAAAGTAGCGATTTTGCAAGCACCAAAACCCACTACCAAGAAGGAAATTATGTCCTTCCTGGGTACGACTAATTTTTGCCAGAGCTGGATTCCAAACTATGCCTTGGAATCTGCACCACTGACTAACATGATATATAAAAAGCCTATGGCAGCACAGGATTTGTTACAATGGACACCAGAAGTAGAATCTGCTTTCTGCAAACTGAAACAGTTAATAGCGTCCTCATTCATTTTAGGATTACCAAACTATCATAAACGTTTTTTCCAAACTGTAGATTGTAAGCAAGGTTATATGACATCAGTGTTAACACAGCAGCATGGGAACAAGCAACACCTATTGCTTATTATTCATCACAACTAGACCCAGTGGCACGGTCTTTACCCCACTGTGTACAAGCAGTAGTTTCAAGTGCAATGGCAGTACAGGCTTCGGCCTCAGTAGTTTTGTTCCACACTCTCACATTGAGAGTGCCTCATGCAGTCACGATTATTTTACTGCAAGAGAAGGTAGCATATCTTTCCCCTACTAGGCATCTTTCCTGTATGACTATATTGTTGAGCCAACCTCATATGACAATTGAACGATGCATGACTTTGAACCCTTCTATCTTGCTCCCAACCCCTGCAGATGGCACACCACACAGCTGCCTGCAGGTGATTGAGCAAAATACACTGCCTAGAAAAGATCTCACGGATGTCCCCTTGGATGATGCCGAGGTGACATACTACGTGGATGGCTCATGCAAAAGTGGTCCTGCAGGACAGAACCTAGTAGGATATGCAGTAGTTTCTGATACTGAGATTGTAGAAGCAAAACCTTTACCACACAATTTATCTGCACAGGCAGCAGAATTGATTGCCTTGACACGGGCATGTACCCTAGCAAAGGGTAAATGTGTGAACATTTTTACTGATAGCCAGTATGCTTTTTCTACTGTACATGTTTTTGCGCAACAGTGGAAAAATCGAGGAATGATAACATCTACTGGCAATCCAATCAATCATGCACAGTTTATTTTAGATCTTTTAGAATCTATTCAGTTCCTTCAGAAAATAGCTATTTGTAAATGCACAGCTCATACCAAGCAACTGGATAGGATTTCAAAAGGTAATGCGAGAGTTGATACAGCTGCATAACAGGCAGCTTCAGAAGTATTTCTTTTGAATGAGGAATTACAACCCTCTGAGATTTTAGACTTAGAAATGTTAAAGACAATGCAGACACTTACTATGCAGGCTGAAAAACAAAGCTGGGTAAAACGAGAAGCAATTCTCGAAAAGGGGCTAAAGAAGGGAAACCAATATTACCATCTAATTTGTTTAGATATGCAGCTTTGTTGAGCCATGGGCAATGCCATGTCTCAACAGGGGGGATGGTACAGCTGGTAAAATGAGTGTTCACGACATATGGATTCTTAAACTACTCTAAAAAATTTTGTTTAATGTGCCACGTTTGTAACAAACATCATGCACAAGGGGCATTAAAGCCCAAGCAAGGGAGTTTCCCTACACCACCGTATCCATTTCATACTATCTGTATGGATTTCATAGAATTGAACAAATGTGAAAATAAGAAGTATTGTCTTGTCATTATAGATATGTTTTCCAGATGGGTGGAAGCCTTTCTGACAAAAAATCCAGATGCGGCTACCGTAGCAAAAATCTTCGTTAAAGAAATCATCCCTAGATTCGGTATTCCGGAAAGGATCTACAGTGACAATGGCACACACTTTGTAAACCAAACCATACAACAGTTAAGTAAACATTTTGGTATTTCTTTAAAAAATCATTGTGCATATTATCTGCAATCTGCAGGGTTAGTTGAGAGGCATAATGGGAATTTAAAGAGTAAGCTAAGAAAGTTAATAGCAGAAACAAAGAGAAATTGAGTGTACTGTCTGCTCCTGGCACTGTTGAGCATGAGAACTGTTCCAAATGCAAAAGGATTGACTCCTTTTGAAAAACTATTTGGAAGGGCTTATTTTATACCTCAATGGAAACCTCTCATGCCCGCAGACCAGGAAGCCGACTGTACACTAGCAGAGTATATGAGAAATTTGAATTCTAAACATCTGTTGCAGTCAAATTCTGTTTCAGATAAAGAACAAACCAGGACCAAACCCACTGATGGACTTTTTCCAGAAATGGTTTGGGGGGTGGGGTACTATCCTAATGAACATCCTGATTGACATTTGTGTAGGAATGATCCTACTGGGAGTATGTGCTTGCTGTGGCATCCCCTGCATGAAAAGACTGATTAAAGACTTTATAGACATGTCATTTTCTGAAACCTTATATCAAAGTACTGAGTCTGAAGAACTGTTAAAAGATTGAAAATGCTTTCATAGGTTTAAATTGAATGACTCTCTTAACTGCAAATCCTAAGTGGGAAGAGGTTAGGAGAAGAAAAAACTGTTTATGCTTATTTTGAAAGCAGAATAAAAGTATTAAAAGAGGGGAAATGTCAGAAAAATATGTATTAGTGTATGTATTAGTAATATGCTTAGTGCATTTAAGGCTTGAAAAGGGTTAACACATTTATTCTATTTCACACTGCATAAATCTGTACAAATTGCAGAAGCTTTCTAACCTTGTATTGTCATAAAATATGTGCAGCTATAATCTTTGCTTATGTTTTGGAAATTTACAGGGAAGCAGATAATTTCTGCTTGTGTCAAGAAAATAATAGAATAGATGTATCACTTGTATTAATGTTATGAGACTTAGACAAGGAGTTCCGCTTGTGCTGTGAGAAAATACACAGCTGCAGAAGCTATAGATAATTAGAACAAAGACTGCTTGAAAATATGAACTGCAATCAGCATTTGCTTGTGCCTAAGCTAGAAAAGTACCTTGAAATGTAACACATGTATTAGAACTACACAATAGAAGCTTGTAACGGGCTAGAGCTCACCAAGGCCAGGTTGTTTTTCTCAAAATGTTTTTCATAAATCCAGTCATGTCAGCAGAAAATCTGAGTAACATCTGCTGTAGAACAATACTGAAAGTTGTGTTTGATTACGTCAACCATAGAAGGCAATGTCTTGTAGAACAGTATAAGAATAGCATACTTCCTGTTAGTAGTTAGGCAAAATCCTGTATTTGCATGTTTTTGTCTCCTTGCAGCAAGTTATTAAATGTGCCTTATCTGAACCTTATGAGTATTGGTCTTTGAAGTTTTTTCCTTTGACACCCTCCATTGTAAACAGGTCCTGTATCCAGTAAGACTTTCCCTGTAAACAATAACAATAAATAAATAAAATTGTGCAATACATTATAATTCTTCTGCTACATGGTCCACACATGTGCCTGGCTATTCATTCTTTAAATCTATGACAATACTTCTAACTGAAACCATATTTGATTATGTGAATGATGAGGATTAGGGAGACACACCCCGAACTTTGACGACATTATAAACAAGTCCTATGCAAGCCACTTTCAGAAACATAATATAGTTATAGGGAATTCAATCTGAACCATAGATATCATTAGAAATAGCTGACATTTAAAAAAATAGATGATAGATAGTCATATTACGAGAGTTAGGTATGGAATGCCAAGTCTGTATGCATGTACATGTTGGAGCATACATGCATGCAACCATGTGGTGAGTGTTTCTGTCAGTGTGAAGAAGTGTCTGGGACTTGTTTGTGCATGACTTGATGCATAAGTGTGTGTGTGTGTGTGTGTGTGTGTGTGTGTGTGTGTGTGTGTGTGTGTGTGTGTGTGTGTGTGTGTTGCCTAGCTGTCACATTACAGGAGCTAGGTAGGGGATGTCAAGTGTGTATGCATATACATGTTGGAGCAGGAATGCAGTCACATGGATAAGGGTTTCTGTGAATGTGAACAAGTGTAGTGTGTGGGCTTGTTTGTGCGTGATTTGATGCACAAGTATTTGTGTGTGTGTGTGTGTGTGTGTGTGTGTGTGTGTGTGTGTGTGTGTGTGTGTGTGTGTGTGTGTGTTTGTGTGAGTGCTCATGTGTTTGTGTGTGTGTGTGTGTGTGTGTGTGTGTGTGTGTGTGTGTGTGTGTGTGTGTGTGTGTGTGTGTGTGTGTGTGTGTGTGTGTGTGTGTGTGTGTGTGTGTGTGTGTGTGTGTGTGTGTGTGTGTGTGTGTCTGCGTAGGTCGTCACATTACAGGAGCTAGGTAGGGGATGTCAAGTGTGTATGCATATGCATGTTGGAGCAGGCATGCAGTCACGTGGATGAGGGTTTCTGTGAATGTGAACAAGTGTAGTGTGTGGGCTTGTTTGTGCATGATTTGATGCACAAGTATTTGTGTGTGTGTGTGTGTGTGTGTGTGTGTGTGTGTGTGTGTGTGTGTGTGTGTGTGTGTGTGTGTGTGTGTGTGTGTGTGTGTGTGTGTTTCTGCCTAGGTGGTCACATAACAGGAGTTAGGTAGGGGATGTCAAGTCTGTATGCATGTGAATGTTGGAGCAGGCATGAAGCCAAGTGAATGAGGGTTTTTGTGAGTGTGAAGAAATGCGTGGGCTTGCTTGTGCATGACTTGAGCATGTGTAGGGCTGCACGTGTATGTTTGCCTATGCTACCATACTGCACGGGCTGCTAAAGAGAGCACTAACACTGTCAAAGTCTGACAGAATGGTGTTTGACACAGTGATATGTTAAAGAGCCAAGGCTCCTGAGCCAGAGGAAACCACAACCCAAGCTGCGGAAGCCCTTACAAATGCCTTCTATGAACACCTCCAGGACTGCATGGATCAGGCAATCCCAAATAAAACCAAGACTCTTTCCACAAAGGGCAAACGTCCAGTCTCGTGGACCCCAGCCATTAACAAACTTTACAATAAGAGGAGAAAGCTATTACATGATAGAACAAAATCCATAAAAGGGAAGTCACCCCTGATCATTATTAGTAAAAAGATATGAGCACTCATAAAATCAACTAAGGCCAATTTTGAGAGAAAAATTGCCATGGATTCAAAGGACAATCATAAGGCCTTTTTCAGCTATGTTAGGAACCTGGGTGGAAACTCCCAGATATGCTCAGAATTAGTCCAAAATGATACAAAATCACTGAACCCACAGACATTGCCAACATACTGGCAGACAGGTTCAGTGCAAACTTCACCCTCTCCCCTAAAGGAGAGATAACTATCCCAGCCGAGTGTAGCCTCCCGGACATCTCAAATGCGCAGGTGAAAGCTGCTCTCTAAAGCTAAAACACAGCATCAATGGGACGGATGGTGTCCCCGGCTGTGTGCTACAAGCTAAATGAGGAATTAAACCGCACATAAGGCAGCTGTTTAATCTCAGCCTTACCACAGGATCGTGCCCAAGGAGTGGCGTGCGGCAACTGTGGTCCCACTCCACAAAGGCGCCGCTACGGACGCTGGTAATTACCGCCCCATAAGCTTAACAAGTCTAGAGTGCAAAGCTATGGAGAGGATCATAATGGAGCTCATAAACAAAGATATAGGGGACTTGCAGACATTGGACCCGACCCAGTTTGGCTTTGTCAAGGGAAGATCATGCCTTTTGGACTTGGTGACTTCTTGAAACAGTCACCAAGGCCATTGATGAGGAAAGGCAGTCCATACAGCCTACCTTGACCTTGCAAAACACAATACCCACTCGGGTATTGTAGAAAAACTTACCAGCTTAAATGTAAACCCATATGTCACAAGATGGGTTGCAAACTGGCTTAAGGACAGAACCCACAGGGTTAGAGTTGCTGGTGCTGTGTCAGACTCCAAGCGGTCACAAGTGGTGTCCCACAGGGCTCGTCCTTGGCCCCTATTGTTTGGCATCTACTTCTCAGAAGTACAGGCCAACATGGGAGGACTTTGGCTGACAAAGTTTGCAAGAGACTGCAAACTGGGCGCCATAGTGGAAAGTGCATCGGACCCCGATACCCTTCAGAAGGGACTCACGAAACAGATAGCTGGTGCCAGAGCCATGGCCTGAAGTTAAGCGCCAAAAATGTATAGTCATACCCTTCGGGAAAAACAAGGTAACCCCAAGCTACCATATAGGTGGCAATCCACTAAGCACAGAAGAGGTTATCAGGGACCTGGGGACCCAGGTTGACAGTGGCTTTTCTTTTGACACTCACGTTGCTAAAGTGGTTAGAAAGACCTTCTACATTGCCCACCTGATCATGAAGGATTCACATCCAGATCTAGTGAGGTCATGGTTCCCTGTACTCTTCACTTATCAGACCAATGATCGAGTACAATGCCCCATTCGGGATGTATCTCACCCGACATCTGCAGCAATTGGAGAGACCCCAAAGTTCCTCACCAAAAGGATAAAGGGACTCCAAAATCTGTCATATGCTGCCAGATTGAAGAAACTCCAGCTCTATTCAGTCACATACCGTCTGCTCAGAGGTGACATGTGCCTGACATACAAGGCCATGTCCAACCCGAATTAATGGACATGCTCCACCTCAAAAAATCCAAATCCACCAAAACCACTAGAGCAAGCGACTTAAACCTTAGCACGGATATAAATAGGATGTGCTGGAGGGATAGATTTATCACTCAGAGACTCCCTATGCTGTGGAATAAAATCCCGGTTCATGTGAGGCAGAGCACCTCGCTGACTCTGTTCAAGAGAAATCTAGACCTGTGGATGGGAGATCGTAGGTTTACCCCAGGAATCATCTCTGTGTCACTGCTGGACAGAGGCACAACAAACTAATGGGCACAGTATTTTTTCATATAAGGGGTGGCGTAAGCCACAAAAATTTGGGCTAGGCTTATAAATGCCTTAGGGCAGATAGCCTAGTATAAACCTATGAACCTATGAACTAATTAAGCCCTACACCACCACTAGAGCCCTGAGATCTAGCAACCAAAATCTCATTCAAGTAATTAGACATAAAAATGAAGCAGGTAAATCTCTCTTTGCCTGCACAACAGCACAAACCCGGAACTCACTCCCAAACAATATAACCAGCACTACTTCTTGCACCCATTTCAACCAGCACTACTTCTTGCACCCATTTCAAACACCTCTTGAAATCCTACTATTCTAATATCTGGCTCTGCTCTTGCTATACCCCAGGGTAGCAACATCTATGCTTAGTTGCAAGGACTATGCTACACTACAACATTTTCCTTTACTGAGCTCTACTGCTATCCCACAGATTCATCCTAACATTTCATTAATCTAACAGCAGTAAACATTCCAACACTTGTACTGTTCTGTACTATATCCCTTACCTGAAAAACACTCTAATCAGTTTCTACTACATTGGCATAGCTGGGACTCATAGCAATTCCCATAGACATAACATGTGCAAAATGAAATTACCAATTCAGCAAGCACAGTATAATTATGATGTAAAATAATATTTCATTATTCAAAAAGCATTGATGTGAGCATAAATACTGTTTGAACCACAATAGTCCTAAGTGATGTAGTACAGCTGAATATAAATTCTGCATCTCTGCTGTTACTAAAAAGTATTCAGTTTACATTTAAATTCCTTGATTTGGAAATGCAATCTGCTGAATCAAAAATACTTTATTGGGTATTCATAGTAATTTGCTTACGTCTATACTCTAGCAGTAAAGCTATGGCTTTTAGTTGAGAAACAGCAAAATAAACTAAGTACAAGGTATATAATTTTCTTATGAACTTTAGCCTGCCTTCATTTCTCTTATTTTATACTTTTAAACACATTTGAAATAACTATGAAACTTTCTGATGTCATTTCTAATGACAACCCTTAGTCAGCTGATTTGATTTCAAAAACTGACAAAGGAAAAATGGTAAAAAATTAAACATCAATAATTTGCTGATTAGCATACCCAGAATGCTATGCTTCAGCTTAGACTTGCACTTTGAAACTTTTACCAGTAACAGAATTTTAGATTTCAAGTCTCGGTACCCCTAGCTACTCTGTTGGACAGTTCTTCCAGTCTTTTCTATGTTGCTGTTATGTGAATTTGAAATGACTTGACTTTACAATGATGTGAACATTATTATCATTGTTTACCCAGTAGGTTCATACATTCATAGGTACTTACGAGGCTCCTGATCTATGAGTATCATAAGAAGCCTAGCCTTAAATTCCCAGGGCAGAATTTTAGCCCTTATAGTTTCTGTACGAATAACCCAGAGAGAGGTAGCACAAGGATGTACTGAATCATTTACTTGTTGCCTCTTTCCACAAGGGGCATGGGTGCTAAGCCAGTGGTGAATTTACGGTTTATCATCCAGTCATCCAAATATCATTGGAACAGACTAAGAGAGGTACTTTGCTTTATTAGCAGTGGAGCACTAGTCTCAATAATACATATCTCCAACATGTCCTGTTTATGGTGAAAAACAGACTAAGATCCCTAGTTTACGCTATCACTGGGCTTTCAAACATGTCTGACAGGATAAGGTCTGCTGGGGTCTATATGTAAGACTGACGTTATCTCTTAGTAGCCTGTATGATGCCAAGAAGAGGGACAAAACTTTGAGACAGTCTGCATAATTGTTATGGTTTAGACCCTTGATCTTGTTTTTAGTGCAAAAGCACTGTGGTCATTCCAGTTGTGCCAAGTGCTTGGACAGGTATATAATGAAAGAGGCATTTTACTCAGTGATCAGCTTAATTTGTGTGCCTAGTACAGTGGAGTGATTACATCCCTGGACCTGGACACCATGCATATACATATAAGATGTGTTATGAAAAAAGGCTTTCTTACAGTAATGGATATGCAGTGATCAAAGGGCAGTTTATTGCCAGCATAGGTCCACAGAAACATATGTGATCAACTTTCAGGGATATGTTGTCAATGTAATACCTACAAAATTGCCCATGCTTTCCAAAGGATATTATTACACATTTCTTGGCATTTAGTTTTAGTCCATAGTCTTGACACTGGCTAGTTGTTTGGGAAAGACTTTCATGAAGAATTGTGATACTCTCTGGGGACTTTATGATAGCACTACTTTTACAGTCAATAGCAAACTTAGTTAACCATGAACATTTAACACTTGCTTTGACCCCTGAGAAGTAAATGCTAGAGAGGAGTGGCTCATGGACTGAACCCTGGGGTACATTGCTAGTGATGGGTCTTTTGGTGGAGGTAGGGCCACCCACCCTAATTCCCTTTGTTCTATTTGTGAGCCAATATGCTATTGAGTGAGTTTCTTAAGGGTTTAAATTTAACTGGGAAAGATTAACTAAGATGTGTGAATGTTGAATAGTATTGAAAGCCATTTTGAGGTTTAGATATACAGTGTGTACTGATTTGTCCTCATCCAGAATAAGTAGGCAGAATCTTTCCTTAATGAATCTCAACTTGCTTGTATCAATAGTTTGTAAGTTACCTATGCACTTATTTATTAACTCCATTTTGGACCCTTTATATAACCTTACAAATTAGGCTGGACAGGCATATGGGTCTATAATTACTTGGGTCAGTTCACCAGCTACCTTTGTGTAAAGGGTTGTCCTTCATTCAGCTGGCAAAAAGGCTGTTTGAAGGCTGATATAGAATAGCCTCTGTAATGGGGTCAGACAGTCTTGTTTCAGACTGATTAATAGGTAGCCTGGTATGTTATACAGTCCCATGAAAGAAGTGTTTGGGGATTTGGTAATGACTTGAGGAATTGTTTTTGGGAGATTTGAGGTGGAGAAGTAGATGTGAGTATGTGAATTAGGAATATAGAATGAGAGTAAAAGTGAATTGTGAACTAAATTTCTCTCCTAGTAGACTGACCATGTCCTCTAGTTGTTAGCATTATATATATGATTTAATTATTATCAAACCTGCGTATGTAAGCTTCTTTTCATGTTATGCTTTCTCTGTTTCTTTAGGGTCTATATTATATTCTCGAAAGCCAACAATGTTGAATCTGACATTGTCGACATGAGAATATCGAACGCTCAGAATCTTGAGCTTGTAAACGGAAATCTCCATAAGGGGAGATTTCCATTTAATGCAATATAGTGCGGTCTCAGAGTTGGTATGTTTAAGTAGTGAGTGGTGTGGGGTGCAGCTCCCCATGTGGGGGATGCAGAGGGGCTTGCCTCCCTGATTAAACCCGTTAGGGTACTTTTTTCATTTTTTTTGTCTTTTTATAAGTTCGATGTTTGAAGACATCAACCATATGGTGTCGACCATATGTTGTTCGATGTTTTCAAACGTCGATCTTATAATATAGACCCTTTCTTTAATTGCAATGATAAAAACATTTCATAGGTTCACAGGTGTTTACTAGGCTAACAACCACAAGGGCCTTTTGAAGCATAGCCATGCATCCCAGATCACTGAACAAGTTCTGATACCCTTGATAAGTGTAAGAATGGACCTGGGAGATGAACTATTTGCAGGTTACCAGTGTCCATTAGAGACATAGATGCCAAACCAGGGATGAATTTCTGGTTTCCCATCCAATTGTCCAAGTTGCACTTGAATTGGGTTAGGGAGGAACTCTGCTTCACATGGATGGGGAGCCTGTTCCATAGACTCATTAGTCTCTGGGATACATACATATCTCTCCAGAAGGTCTTATTTATATCACAGGCGAGGTTTAAGTCTTTAGAATGGGTAAGTCTGGTGCTGTTTGTTTTGTGGATATGCAGGAGGTCCATCAAAATGGGGTCTGACAATGCCCTGTATGCCAGGCATGGATCTCCCCTCAAAAGCCTGCAGGAGACAGAATATAGGGATAGGGCCTTGAGGCTGTCTGCATAGGACATTTTACTTATGCCCTGTATTCTTTTCATGAGGAAACTCTGGGGATGTTCCAATCATTGAATATGCCTGGTGAGGTACATACCAAAGGGGGTATTGTACTCAGTGATAGGTCTGATGAATGCCACATACAGTGGAACAATGACTTCCTTGGACTTAGATGCCATACCTTTGTTTATAAGTTGTGCAACATAGATTGATTTCCTCACCACTGTAGACATGTGATAGTCAAAGGCTAGATTACTATCTATGTGTGTCCCTAAGTCCCTGACTACTGGGTCAGTTTTAAGGGGTGTGTTGCCAATATGATTGTTATCAGGGATGGATGACTTCCCAAAATATACTATTATACATTTCTTGGCATTTAGTTTTGATCCATGGCTCTGAAACCAATTGCTTGTCTGTGTCAGCCCCTCCCGGAGAACATTTGTCAGTGTGAGATTCAGTGACAGCTCCTAATTTGTAATCATCTGCAAATATAGTCAGCCAGAGACCATTGACATCGGCCTTGACTTCTGAGAAGTAAATGCCAAAAAGGACCTGTCCAAGGACTGATCCCTGAGGGACTCCACTTTTGACTGGCATCTTTGTAGAGATGGACTCCCCAATTCTAAATTCCTGAGTCCTGTCTGTGACCATTTGGCTATCCACTGGGTGACCTAAGAGTTTGTACCTAACCTATTGAGTTTGTCAACAATGCCCAAGTGGGGTATTGTGTCAAGTACCTTGGCCAGGTCAAGGTAGGCAGTGTGAATGATTTTGCCCTCATCCATTGCTTTGATGACCTTCTCAAAGAAGTCCAGCAGTTTGAGTAGGTTCATAGGTTCATAGGTTGATACTAGGCTATCTGCCCTAGGGCATTTATAAGCCTAGCCAGAGTGTGTTTGGCTTTTGCCACCCTTTTAGATTAGTTGACTGTGCCTCTGTATAGTAGGTCATAGAAGGTAGCCCTTTTAAGGTTAGTTTACTGTACCTCTGTCAAGCAGGGACACAGAAGAGATCCCAGGGGTAAACTTACGATCTCCCATCCACTCGTCAAGATTTCTCTTGAAGAGGGTCAGTGAGGGGCTCTGCCTAACATGGATTGGGATTTTGTTCCAGAGTGAGGGGAGCCTCTGGGATATGAATCTGTCCCTCCAGCATGTCCTATTTATTTCTGTGCTGAGGTTCAAGTCCCTGGAGCATGTAGCTCTAAGGGATTTGGATTTCCTGAGGTGAAGCATGTCCATTCATTCTGGGTTGGACATGGCTTTATACGTCAGACACAGATCGCCTCTGAATAGGTGGTACACAACTGAGTAGAGCTGGAGTTTCTTTAGCCGAACTGCATAGGGCATCTCTTTGAGCCCCTTGATCCACTTGGTGAGATACCTTTGGGGTCTTTCCAGTTGCTGAAGGTGTCGGTTAAGGTACATCCCAAACAAGGCATTGTACTCAATTATGGCCCTGATAAGTGATGAGTAGAGGGGCACAATGACCTCTCTTGATCTAGATGTGAACTCTTTCATGATAAGGTGGGCTATATAGAAGGTCTTTCTAAACACTTTGGCAACGTGATTATCAAAGGAGAGATTGCGATCTACTTGGGTCCCCAAGTCCCTAATTACTTCTTCCGTACTTAATGGATTACCACCTATGTGGTAATTTGTGGGCACTTTGTTTTTCCCAAAGGGAATGACTATGCACTTTTTGGCATTTAGCTTTAGGCCATGGCTCTGGCACCAGTTATCCGTCTCTGTGAGCCCCTTTTGGAGGACGCTTGTGTCAGCCAGAGAGTCGATTACAGCACCCAGTTTGCAGTCATCTGGGAACTTGGTCAGCCATAGTCCACCCGTGTTAGCCTGTACCTCGGAGAAATATATACCAAACAAGAGAGGTCCCAGGACTGAGCCTTGTGGGATACCACTTGTAACTGTTTTAGAGTCTGACATGGCACCTACTATTCTGACCATGTAGGTTCTATCCCTGAGCCAGTTTGCAACCCATCTTGTGACATAGGGGTTGATATTTAAGCTGGTGAGCTTATTTATGATGCCCGAGTGGGGTATTGTGTTGAAGGCTTTTGCGAGGTCCAGGTAGGCTGTGTGGACTACCTTCCCTTCATCTATGGTTTTGGTAACTGTTTCAAAGAATTCAACCAGATTCAAGAGGCAAGATCTGCCCTTAACGAAGCCGAATTGGGTGGGATCCAGTGTCTGGAGGTTCCTAATGTCTTTGTTTATGATTTCCATGATGATACACTCCATAGCTTTGCAGACCAGGCTAGTCAGGCATATAGGGTGAAAGTTTCTGGGGTCTGTTGTGGCACCACCTTTGTGGAGTGGGACCACTGTTGCTGTATGCCATTCCTTGGGTACATATCCTGTAATAAGGCTGTGATTGAACAGTGACTTTATATGAGGGTTTACTTCTTCTTGGAGCTATTGTAAGACGCAGCCTGGGACACCGTCTGGTCCCATTGATGCTGCGTTTTTTGCTTTGGAGAGGGCAGATCTCACCTGTGCATCTGTGATCTCAGGAAGGCTACACTCTGTTGGGATAGACATTTACTGTTTTGGGGGGGAAGGAGGAGAGAGGTTTTCACTGAACCTTTCTGCCAGGATGTTGGCAATGTCTGTGGGTTTAGTGTATTTTTTGTCATTTTGCACTACTTCAGAGCATACCTGGGAGTTGCCTCCCAAGTTTCTGACATAACTAAAGAAGGCCTTGTGATTATCTTTAGTGTCTTGTGCAATTTTTCTTTCGAAGCTGGCCTTAGATGATTTTATGAGGGATCGTAGTTTCTTGCTAGTACTGATCAGTGATCAAGATCCCTTTTTGGGATTTTGCTCTGTCATGTAGCAGCTTTCTCCTTCTGTTGTATAGCTTATTTATGGCCGGGGTCCACCAGACAGGTCTCCTGCCTTTGGAGGAGTGAGTCTTGGTTTTATTTGGGATAGCATGCTCCATACATTCCTTTAGGTGTCCATAGAATGCTTTTGTAAAGGATTCTGCATTTTGGGCTGTATTTTCCACTGGCTCAGGGGCTTTGAAGGATTCCACCTCAGTTTTGAGAAGTGTGAAGTTTGCTTTTGAGAAGTTCTTCACCGTGGTTTCCTTGGCTAGGGGTGGGGATGGAATATGGATGTCCAGTGAGATTTGTTTATGGTCTGATCTTACTAAAGAGGGGTATACCTATGCTGTGGAACATAGAGACCCCATGTTGGTGATGACCAGATCCAATATGTTTTCCCCTCTTGTGGGAGTGGTGACCAGTTGTTCCATAGCATTTGAGTTTATAAATTCTAGGAACCGTTGGGCGAGGGTGTTTGGGCTTGAGTAGTTTTCCCAATCGATGTTTGGGTAGTTGAAGTAACCCAATATAATAGTGTTTGGAGAGACCTTCATATTCTCCAGTGTTCTCAGGAAAGCTGAGTGAGGTTCCTGTGTTTGGGAGGGAGGTCTATAACAGGCTACAAACTGAAAGGCAATTTTTCCCACTGTTAGTTGCACATGGATGGTCTCCGATGCTTTGTGCAGTGCCACTAACCTGGAGGTGTGGGTATCTTTGATAAATATGGATACTCCCCCTCCTTTTGTGGTTCAGTCTGAGTTTTGGGGCTGGAAAGCATGGTATGAAGTATAACCTGTTAGTGCTGGGGTGCTCTTGGGAGGCTTGAACCAGGTTTCTGTTACTGCACATATATCGATATTCTCCATAGTGAGGAGAGTCTCGAGTGCATGCATCTTGAGGTTTAGACTTCTGGCATTGAGCAGCATTACCCTTAGTTTTTCTTCTTTGTGTTGTCTATGGGGGTGGGTTTGTCTTTTGAGCCTTGCCTAAAAAAGACACTATGGGGGAGGCAAGAGCCTTTGCCAGTATTCAAAAACCCAGGGGTGACAGGTGCAAGCCATCCCTAGTGAAGCAACGTGGCTTGTCGGGCATGTCATCCCAGGCTGACAGACACTGGCTCCCCTTTGAATGACACCAATACTTTAGCCAATTGTTAAAATTAATCATTTTGTCTTTATACTATGGCATCATTCTTGGTGAGGGTAAGATGCTACTCAAGGTCAGGGTCATTCCGGCCTGGGCTACATGATCAAAGACCTCCTGTATGTCTTTTTTCATGTAGTTCAGGGAGGTACGTCTCAGGTGTGTGTGATCTGCCTTTGTCAAAACCAAACTTTAAGCAAATAAATTCCTTTTAAAATGAATACTTGTTTTCATTCAAGTGACAGTCTCACCACTTTTTCACAATTATGTGAAGTAGACATTTTGCCTTCTGCATATCTCTTGTACTGTACATATTAATTTAGTTATATTAACTGGCACAGGTCCACAAATTTCTATCAAATTCTATAACAAATGTAGCTCTACTGATCAGATGTACTTGAGATAAAACCTGGTATTCTATGTGAATCTCGGTTTTTCTGGTGAAAAATGACTTTGTGGTTCAGAATATGTGTTGGAAGTCTAGTGTTTCTATAGATTGATTCTGGCACTTTGCTTGAAATAATATTTCCATTGACATACATAGGCAGGATTCAGTAAACTTCATGTAGGTTCCATGGAGGACCTACACGGATTGTTTTCATGTACGCTATACATTCATCACATGGCATTGCCATGCCATGCCAGGCCATGAATATTAATGATGTGCAGCACATGTAAGCAAGGTTTTGCAACTTGCACCAGTGTTGCTAGCTGCAAAACCTGTACACTGAATGTGGATCATTCTATACAACCTTTTAGTGCAAGAAATGTGATCAAACACTAAACTAATGAGGGAAAAAGGGACAAAAATAGGGACCAATTTACTTTGTGTTAGCATCCATTTTCTGAAGGATATGAAGTACGAAACAGAAATGCATGTCATTATATAGTGACTTCAGTGATTTTCCAGTAAACCACACATTTTACAAAGAACCATCCAAAAATATGATGCAAACATCTGGACATTCTGAAAAACTCTAGATAGTCTCCATTTTGTGTTTTATTTTTTGTTTTATTGTTATTTTTTTTTTTAGGCCAGTGTTTGTGCGATGCGCTGCTTGGCATAAACTTGTTTGGCTGTGCTCACCTGGTTTGCATGAAGTGCAGCAGCATGCAAACTGGAAGAAAGGACCACCCAGGTTGTAGACAGGACCCAGACAACCATAGACATAAACTGGATGCATTCGATTAACAATATTGGCTATTGTGTAAACACAGTAAGCAGCATTATGCTACAATTAAAAGTGAGGATTTTACGATAACCACTAAGATAGAGCATATCACATCACTAATCCTGTGGCAGCAGATGTTAAGTGTAGGTGTGGAGTGCACATGGTCCAGGGTCCTAGTACAGGATATACAAATTTTGTTTTACTGTTGTGAGATTGCAGATTTTAGCAATGAAGTGCAACATACAGAACTGTTTTCTCAACCTTCTTGGAGGAACTGTGGACCTGGTTCATTTGACCAGCATATTTACACAAATGACTGTATACCTAATAGTCTAGAAACTGCATTGTTTTCCACTGTTGTGCATCACTTAACATTGTGCAAACATAGTACCCAGCAGTGCGCACCCTTGTCTACTGTGTTTGCACAATGGTATGTGATGCACAATGTTTTCAAATGTTGCAAAACCAAAATGTGTGCAATCTCAGTAAGCTCAACATGTGCAGTATGCAAGAAAACATCAGCATATAAAGTGCCATTGGAGGGAAATGCTCATTATACATTGAACTTGAACTATGGCAGGCATGTCAGGATTTGCCAGAGATGGTGTACATTATCGAGCACAGAGGTGGGGTGTCCAAGAGTCTAAAGTGTCTGTTGGACTCCTAGTTAAAGAGCATGGGCCCCAGTTGTGAAAGCAGGACTCTACAGGCTCAGAATACAAGTCTGAAACCAAGAATAATATTGCCAGGGTTTAACCAGTGCTACAGGTATTCCCCCGCTGGTGAGCAATGCAGATATCACTTCGGTGACCTCCAGGGGAAGAAGTGGGATACTCTCAAACTTTAGATTGGAGAATTTACTGCAGGAGACACCACACAGATGTGTAAGTATCAATTTCAGTGAGCAATTGTAAGAGTCAAAAGCTGAATATAGTCAATACCAGTATTTATAATGGTGCTCTGTTCTGTTCTGTTATTACCACAGCTGCTTCAGAGTGAGCCTTGAATGTCAGGTCCCATGCCACACTTTTAGTAAGGATGCAAGAAGCATGTGGTATGGATGCATCAGAACAATACTGTCTAAATAGTATTTTAATAATAAAAATAACTTGTATAATAATTTTGGGGCATTAAAAGTTAAGGACTGCTTAGTCAGCATTTAATACAATTGTATCAAACTGAGCATGCATTTCCCAACTATAAAATAAACTATGCATGCTTTAGTCTGTAGCACAAAGCAATGGTGAAATATTCTCAAATAACTGTGAGCATGCATCTCTAAACTGTAAAAGGAAAGTATGCATGCAGTAGCCTGTACAGCATTTGAGAGTAGTCATCAGTTGTTGGTTCAAAAACCACACTTTCCAAATATACAATACTGTTAGGTTTTTATCATTATTGGAATGTAACTTCATACCTCTATACCAGTGGCACAAATGACCTTCTGTAAACTGTAATCAGTATAACTGGAACACCCATATGTGCAATATATGCATACATCAATGATTGGTAGCTGCAATCTGAACTATAGTGTGACTCTGTTATGAGCAGTCTTAAAAGTAAGGAAGAAAATTGCAACATATAAAGTTACTAATGTTCTCCCTTTTTTCCTGTGACTCTCAAACCTTTTCTCTTTCTTTCTTTCTTAATTTTTTATTTTTTGTTTGTCACGCAGCACTGCAGGGTAGGCCTGCCCATGGGATCCACCTGCCCTGACTCCACCAGCTACAGCAATGCTACCTGCAAGTATGGTGTCCCTGGCCATTCAGGTCGTTCTGTGGCTCCCTCTGGGAGCAGTGGTAGAGGCACTATAATTTTTAAAGAAAAGAAATGGGAAAGATAGGAAAGTGGTGAAATGGGGAGCAAGCAGGGTAAAGAACAAAGTAAACAGAAGGCAGGAATGTGCAGGAAGGATGTAGGAAAGAACCATAGCTATACATTTCTTCAAGAATAAAACATGAACATATATTCACAAATTTTGCTGAATTTGGACTGTCACCTCCAGATAGAGGGGAGACCTCAACACAATCTGTTGTATAGAGAATTGGACTGAATCATGTGTGTCATGAAGACATGTGTGCAAAATGGAGAGCTATGTATGGGACAATTTTTTTTCTGTCTGCGGGACAGGTGCCCATTCATTTTTTTTTTTGAGAGACAGAGGAATGTTGGGGAAGGGCTGTAAGAATATCTGGGTGAGGTAAGTTGGGCAGATGAGGAAGCAATTTCAAACAGATAAGACAAACAAGACAAGAGATGGGGATGGTTAAGGACACATGACGTGGGTAAACACCATGGTTGGGAAGAGGGTGGTGACATCGTGAGTCCATGGACATCAAGTTGGGTGACACTGAGAACTGATTCATCACCACTGGACTGTCATCACTATCCCCTCACCGTGCCATTGACTGTAGGGTCTGACTTCTGCATCTCCTTGTGTTATTTAATACAACGGTGGAAAGCAGTGTCTCCATCTGGCATAGGAATGCACCAACTGTGTGGAGCACAATCCTATGCACCAACCTTTTTAGTTCATTGTGGGTGATAAACTCACAGCTCTGGCACTGCTCCAGTAGGGAATCACTGGTCTATCCTACAGGGCAAAACTACCTGATGATCCAGGCAGTGCAGGGGTAGCAGAGGGTGTGCTAACAGGTTGCACATCAGATGTGCTGGGCAGCAGTGCTGTAGCTGGTGGAGTGGGGGCAGGAGGATCCTGTGGAAAACGCATACCGCTACTGTGCTCTGGGGAAAAAAATAAAAAAAACAAAAAAAAAAGAAAAAACAAAAGAGAGAAAGGGACTGGAGTGAGGGAAAAAAGGGGGAGCATTAGTAACTTCATGTATGACATACAAAGCATTGATACAATTATTTGACTCTTCTATTACCTTTGCTTTTAACAGTACCATCTAACAAATAACTTTGTTTACTGGTAAGACTACCCTGTTCTAACAGATGCAAAATATGCTACAGATTGCAGTAAGCAATCCTTGATGTTTGCATACATTGCACATATGTGTGTTCCAATTCTGATTACAGTTTACAGCAAGTCAGTGGTGACTGATTTAGAGCCCTGATGTTACATTGCAATATCGATGAAAACTTAACAGTATTGTACATTTGGGAAGTGTGGATTTGGAAGGCAAAATGTATGACTACTCTGTAATATTTTTGTTTCAAAGACATGCATCTGGAGTGCTTATTTCCAGGCATCCTGTGAAAAGTGGCTTCATTCCAAGTTGGACTTTCACAGTAAACATATGTTAAATAAATACACAAATCTAACTTTTATTTTGGCCTCCAGAATAATGCATGCATACTTTCCTATTACTGTTGATACAACTAAATAATTAACCAATAAATGCATAGTAACTTTTAATGCTAAGATAACCCTACTGTTTGGATGCATGCATACCACATGTGTCTCGCATTTGTGTCAATCTAGTGGCATGGGTTCGCACATTCAGTTTTTTGGTCTTTTGGTCTGTGATGGCTGTGGAAGAAAAACAGAACAGAAAGGAAAACCATTAATCATACCAATCCTGACTATATCCAGCTTTTAACTCTTACAAACAGCCTCTGTAAGTTATGCTTACACATCTGTGCAGTGCCCCCAGTCCTACATTCCTCCATCCAATGGTCAATGGTATCCCTCTTTCTCATTCTGCAGTCTCTGTAGTGATTCTTACATTGTACACCAGTTTGGGGGATACTGGTAGCATTGGTCAGAGCCCAGGATGGTCTATTAATTGCCTTGTAATCTGAGCCATGATAGCCCCTCTGCAAAAGCCTGAACCCATGTTCTTTCACTAGGAGTCCAACAAAAACTTTGGACTCCTGGTAACACCATCAATAAGCACAGAATGTCAAAAACTCTCTTTGAATGTCTGCTATGCCTATAACAGATCAAGACCAATATAGAACGATGTTTTCCCACCAATTGCAGGTATTCCACTTACTAGAAGTGCACACTTTCTAGTTTTCAACATTTAAAACTGTTGTGCATCGCTTACCATCGCATAAACACAATGTGCGAGAGTGCGAACTAACGGCAAATGTGTTTGTGCGATGGCCAGTCATGTTAATTGAATGCATCTGGTGTATCTATTTGGCTGTCTGGGCCTTTTCTGCTTCCTGGGTGGCCCATTCATTGGGTTTGTGCATTGCTGCTCTACATGCAAAGGGAATGCACATAGGCAAAGCTGTCATGGTAAGAGGTGCATCACGCAAACAGTGGCCTCAAAAAAAGAAATAAAAAAGAAAAAATATAAAAAATGAAGAATTAGTTGAAATATGGTAAGTCAGTCCATGACATACACAGTAGAAAATGTTAGCACACATGACATATGACTACATAGGACTGGATCCCAACTCTCAATGCAATTCACCATCAGAAAACAGGAGAGGGGACTTATCCATCTTTGCCCTCAAACAGCTTTGCAGCAAATACATAACATAATTCCTCACACAACCAAGTGCAACTGAAAGTACACTGATATTAAGGCATGACTTGTATTTGTACATGTATTCTATTTAATGTATTTGGATCTAATGCACTTCGTGATCACACAACCTGCTATGATTGTTCCTTGCAGATATAGAGCTGTGTCCTACCTTTCTGTGTTTCTTAGTCAGTCATCAATTATTTCACCAGTACTTACAGACATGCAGTGTGCAAGCCAGTCTATATAATTTACCTTAAAATGTGTGATCATATTAACTGTGAACACTATGATATGCAGTTGTCATCAAATTAATGGAAGGTTAGGTGACACAAACAAGCATAGACTGCTGTTTTGCGGGCTGGGGGCAAAGGTGAGTTCCTGTCATGGCAAATGCAATGGTATAATGTTCTTTTGAGGGGTTAGATCCGGGCTGAGCTACTGTTATGGCACAAACAAGGCTATGTTGTTCTTGTTAGTCTCCTTGTTTCCATCCTGCCAGTTTGATCTTGCAGGGGTGGTGAAGCCAGAAACTGCTATGTGTCTCATTACGTTTGAACTTCTCTCTGTTATGATTTCCATTTACAAATGTATAGTGCTAAGCTGAGGGCATGCAGTGATCATCATTACTTTGGGGAGGTATAAATATGGGAATCTTTGAAGGCTGAGGCCTACTACTTGCTTATGGACACATACAAGTCAAATGACTCTCTGCTGTCACAAATGATATTAATTTTTGTGCAAATCTCCTACCTTGTAGTTGCGCACTGTACCAAATGATGAAATAAAAGGACATGCCATAATATTATTATACAATCCAGTACATGTTCAGGTCTTACGTTGTAAATGCAGCTGTTGCCACAGTGTTAGTTCAGGGTTGACAGTGATGCAAGCAGTACACAGCCAGTACATGAGGAGGTAAAGGCTGTGGCAGTGAGGATCATAGGATCATAGGAAGTTACTAAGCTAATGGCCCTAGGACCCTTACAAGCCTAGCCAAGTTCTACCCTTATTTCCATGATCAGCACCAATTGCCCTTATCCAAGAGGGACACAGGTGGAACCCCCAGGATGAATTTACGGTTACCCATCCAGTTGCCCAGATTGCATTTGAAGAGTGTCAATGAGGTGCTTTTTTTGACATGAAGTGGGAGTCCATTCCAAAGGTGCGGTAACCTCTGGGAGACAAGTCTGTCCCTCCAGCAGGTTGTATTAATGTCACATACCAGGTTAAGGTCTTTAGATCGAGTAACCCATGTACCGTTTGACTTGTGGATATGCAGCATCTCCAATAAAGCAGGGTCAAAGATTGCCTTATATGCAAGACATAGATCACCTCTGAGTAGTTTATATGAAACAGAATAAAGTGACAGTGATTTCAGGTGATCCACATAGAACAGATGCTGAAGACCTTGTCAGGAATCTTTGTCATCTTTCCAGTTGCTGCAGGTGCTGGGAAAGGTACATACCAAAAGGGCATAGTACTCAATTATTGGCCTGATGAGGGAAGAGTACAGGGAGGTTATAACTTCTTTTGTTCTGGAGGCAATGCCCTTACTTATGAGATGAGCAATATAAAATGCCCTTCTTACCACTGTGGAGACATGTCGGTCAAAGGTAAGGTTGCTGTCAATCTGTCTGCCTAGGTCTCTCACCACTGAGTGTGTACTTAAGGTGTTGTTATTGATGTGGTAGTTAGCAGGAACATCACACTTACTGAAAGGGATGATAATACATTTTTTGCATTGAGTTTAAAGCCATGACTTTGGCACCAATCATTTGTTTGTGTAAGACCCCTAGTAGGATGTTGACACTGTTAGGAGATTCTATGATCACTCCCAGTCTGCAGTCATCAGCAAACTTTGTCAGCCGCAGACCTTTAGTTTTAACTTCATAGAAATAGATTCCAAATAGTCAAAGTCCCAGGACTGATCCCTGTGGAATGCAACCAGTTACAGGTCTGCTGTTGGAGGTGGTTTCCCCTATTTTGACTATATGGGTTCTATCAGTGAGCCAGTTAGCAATCCATCTAATGATATAATGGTTGATACCTAGCTGGGTGGGTTTGTCAATGATTCCCAAGGTGGGGATAGTGTCAAAAGCCTTGGATAAGTCTAGGTAGGCTCTATGCACAGATTTCTCCTCATCCAGGGCCTCAGTGACTGTCTCAAAAAAGTCCACCAGGTTTAACAGGCATGGTCTCCCTTTGGCAAATTCAACTGAGTTGAGGTTGGTAATAGTTGTGGGGTTCCTGTATTGTGTCCCTGTCCACCCTGTAGCACTCTACAATGTCCATGTTGTGTATGTTGTGATAACTTAAATATGGCCTGAAAAGCTTTCTCCTTCTCGGCCTGGGCCTATTGGCAGCAGCAGCAGCATTGCCTGCAGCCTGTAGCACATACAAATGGAGTTAAGTAGCAGTAGGTCCTAACATTCTGTCTGTATAGACTTTCTGTGTCTGTACTCCACTACTTTTGAAATCCACAGGAAAAAACAGCATGGAGTATACATGATTGTTTTAAAGCTTGTTGAATAGCTCCACCAGATTGGATGGCTAGCATGCAATTCAGCTGATTATGCTGTAATTAGCATATCTGAAATACAGCCTAGACAGATGCAATCCATTAATAATCTACTCCATTATAAAAAAGCAAATGTGTAGCTAGTCAAACTGATGGTGAGGATACTTGCTACATGTTCAGAAAAGCAAAATATTTCCAAAGCTATCTTTACAGGGGAGTATTAAACTCCAGCAGCTATGGTGTCATTTTGTTACCCACATAATGTATATGCTGGTATATATTAATGAGTAATGTAAAGCAAAGCCTTTTACACTATCTGTATGCATTAGTTAGAAGTGTACTGATGGCATGGCCACGTTTGTTAATCCATTTCAAGGTACAAATGACTGACAATACATGAAAATAGTAAGCTGCGTAATTCGTATGTACAAATGTTTCAGGAACAGGTCCTTTGAAAGCATGTTTAGCATTTTAAATGTGTTTTATTAGCAAAATGGTTCTTGTGCTGTTCTTTTGTGGGTGAGGTGTAGCAAAGAGAAGTTACTGTTATGTTACAAACTAGAATCGACCGTTCTTTTTGGGGGAAGCACAATTGAGTTACTACTATGGCTCTTGCTAATCTCCTTGTTTTACATCCTGCCTGTTAGTGTTTCACATCTGTAGTATGTTTTATGTTTTTCTAGTGGGTACTACTGACTGCCTACGTTTTATGTTTTTCTAGTGGGTACTACTGACTGCCTACCTTAACTATTTTATCTGGTAATAGTTACTTTGTAGTTATGTGATACGTATGTGTATTATCATTCTGTTGTCTTTTAGGACAAAAAATGTCATTGAGGTGCAGACTCCCCTTCAGTGAGGCAGAGAATACAATAATTTTTGATGTCCTACATCAACATGACACTTTTATTCTTGGAAGGGGTCATTCCAATATGCCAGGGAGGCTCAGAATATGGCAGCAGATCATTGCAAACAAAAATTATGTGGTCCTCCATGGCCAGACTTATGAGCAGGTGCATCACAGGACAACTAACATGATGACATCTGCACGGAGGCATGCAGCTGCTGTTGCCTGAGACCAGAGGGTAACCACCGAGGCTGGGCCTACTGCAGAACCACCTCTCACCCCCCAGTGAGAAATTCCAGGCAAATCTTCTACAACAGGAGAACTCACAGTAGAGTGGCCCACAGCATGTGATTGACTTGGGTGCCACTCCTTCTCAGTCCCAGGAAGAGCTTCCAGGTAGGCTTTGTTATATGACCAGTTGAATACTATTGTATATTAAAACAATTGAAATAAAAGTTACTTCTATGTCACATGTCTTTTTTGGGGTGGGTGGATTGAAGATTGATACAGTGATAAGCTCAGTTCTGAGTCATCAGCCACGTTCTTGTTGAATGTAAACTTCATGCAGATCTAGAGGAATACGTCTAGTACCCCCATCTAACTGTTAAATGTGATGATGTTGCCCTTACCTCTTGCTTAACTTATTTCAGGACCATCAGGAATCCAGTGATGTATGACTCCTGCAAATGGTAAGCCAAATGAAGTTATTTCAGTACTGCAGATCAATTTATAGAAATATCATAATGTGTCATTTTAGGCCTGCTGTGTATATTGCTGTACTGTCTGTAATAGTGGCAGCACTGTTAGTTGTTTAGCATATATTGCACCATAGTAATGCAGGTACTAATGTATGCCTGTGTTTCGCCCTTTTTATCACAGGTGATAGTAAGAGTAGGAGTGTGGGCCCTGTGCCACTTCATGTCATTGTCTCATCAGACACTGATGATGATGGTGGCAAAACCTAGGCAAAATCAGAGGGTGCAGAGGTTGAATCTGACACAGAGGTTGACATCCAGCCACTAACTTCATTTTCCCCAGACTCAGCCAGTAGGCCTACGCCTACCCAGTCCACTGAGCCCACAGATATAGGACAGGTGGAGGGCGAATAAATTGATCAGGGAAGTGTGGCTACAGTAGCTTCAATGCCTATTGAGTCTGGCCATAGGCAAAGTTTTAGCAAGGTGCCTTGCAGGAGGGTTGATAGGGGTGCTCACCTGGTGTAAGTGTCTCTTCCTGTGTCACTCAATGTATATTTAGGGCCATCATGGAGGCACATGCAAGTTCAGAAAAATGCTCTAGACAAATGGTCAGGGTTGCGGATGTTGCACAGTCTGAAATGTTTGACTGACTCCACTGTTTTAAATATTCACTGGATTGGATGAATGACACATTGGAATGAGGGGTGCTTGTCATGGACTAAGGGGCATCTGTCATGGAAAAAGCAGTGTCTGTGATGGAACATCTGCTACAAGGGGAACAGCATCCTTGTGGTGTAGGTCGGCTACAACATCCGTTGATAGCCAACGTAGCTATGCCCGATTATGCTCCCATAGTGACAGTACTTCCACTGGTCTATTGGTGAGTGAGCTGTCCACACCCAGATGTTGCAGACCATAAACCATAGTCCTGGGTGTTCCTGTGAATGGTGCCTGTCCAGCAAACATTGACCTTGCTTAGGTAGCAGCACTGCATCTGACCTTGGGCATGGAGGTGACAGTTCAACTCCTGGCAGAGCTAGTTCTTGTGGTAAGGGGGACAAGGATGAACTGCCACCTCTACCATGCATAGCTCACACCTGTCCAACATACCAAGATGCAGAGCTAGCACTGATCTTGGCTGTGTTCTTGCAGGCTCTCACACACCCCTTTCACATGGAGACCCCTACAGACACACACACAGCCTACCTGCTTCTCTTTCTCCCTCACACAAACTCATGGACATTTTGTGTCAGCCTAGACCTTCTGCCCTCCACCAGCAGCCTGTGCAAGTGATGATAACTGTACCATATCCCTGTTTTCTGTCATTTGGTTTCAGGGATATGAAAGCCTTGTGTCTGATGCACAGGATACATAGCTACATTAGTGCCTACTATATCTGCATTTGTGTTGTTGAACTGATAATTGTACCTGTCACTTATATTTGCCTTGCCAAATTATAAAGTTGATAGCATCATCATGTCAGCACTTTCTAGTGTATTCTCTCATAAGGGTTGTGAGGTCAGGAAATGCAATGTGTCTCCTTACCTTATAACTTTTCTGTTTATTGTTTTCCAGTACACATGCATGGTGCACATCATAAGACACTCCATCACATTCAGATTTCATGACAGCACTGTAGTCAGAATCATCAGAACAATAATACAGTATAATGTTCTCTTTTGCATGAACCTCACCAGACACATGCAGCAGCTGAACAGACTACAGGGCTTTCTCATCAGGATAACACAGGGCTTACTAACCTTGACATGCTGTATGTGGGTAGATTAAATGATCACTGTCATCTATCTGCTATCACATTAAATTGTAACTATTATTGTAAACCTCTTAGTTTTGGTTTAAACACTTGGGGTCCTAGCCAGTTGTCTTGCATTAAGAAGGTTTGTAGTCTACATTCTTCTGGAAGGAGATGGTAGCCTCTGCCCTTCTGAGCTGGGCATTGCTGGTTGAATGCTTATTGCACCTGTTATTCACTTGGCCTCCAAACCAATTATTTTACATTAGGAAGGTTTGCGGTGTAGACACTTATGGCATGAGAGGATAGCCTACACCATTCTTAGCTGGGGATTGCTGGTTTAATGCATATTGTGTCTGTTATTCTGAAAGTGTCTTAGTCAAGGTTTACGTACTTGGGTTCCAGGCCACTAAATTCACACTAGGAAGGTTTGTTGTCTACAGTCTTGTTGGGTATTCTGCAAAATTTCTGCTTTATTTAAACTATTTGTTCTGCTGTTGTGATTGTGATAATCTGCACTTTGAATTTCAAGTACTTCTGTATTTTATAGCATAAGCTTGATTCAGGCTTGCTGAAGCTACTCTATTGGTATCATTTCAGCACTAAAACCAGCCTTGTTACATTAAGAAGGCACTCTTGCACACTTGTGACAGAAGTGTTCAGTCAAGGGCTCATCTGAGTTGGGGACTGGTGCAATAAGACTTAGTCTTGGCCTTTCCCCTTTGCTTAATTGTTTAAAGTTGCTTATGTTTGCTTGTATTCTAGAGTTGTGTTTGGCCGGGTTTGCACTGTTGCCTGCAAGCAACTCAGTTGTGCATTGTAAAACATTAACACATTTTTCTATCCCTAGCTCTCCGTAGAAGAGACATGTTTTGTTAGTCTTATAACAAACACCTGGTCCATCTCGCCTGCTCCCCACTAGTTACTACAGTGTAGACCTTATATAATCCAGGGGCACTTTCCCACCATTTCTCCAGGCAATGTGATTGACATGAGCATCCTGAGGAAATGTAGGAATTGCCTCATGTATACTGACAGACAGTTATTGCTAAAACAAACTAATACAACATGTGAGAGCTGTATCTATATTGGAAATAATTCTCTCACATAACAACAAACCAGATATCAAACATGTCAGTACATACACTTCACCTCTTGTACATAACAAGCTCACAATACATAAACCCACGTATGCGGAGGTACTCACTACAAGCCTACCTAAAGATCAGAGACCTCACAAGCACAAACCTACTGAAGACATTGCAGACCCAAGAAAATCTACTACACATAATACACACAACAGTGCCTCAGCCAATAAGCCCCTAAGGCAAAACACCTCAAAACCAAATGTATTGGTTATAAGCGACTCCATAGTCAGTCATACAGATGCCCCCCTCACCAGGCCCGACAAGGAGAATGTCATGATCAGCTGCCTGTGAAGTGCCAGGGTCTGTCAGATCACGCAAGCAGTCAAGTCTCAACAAGTACCGTTATAACTCTGTCAAGGTCCATGTTACAGTGAATGACTAGAAACGTAACTCACTGTACTATATGAAGAGAGACATGACTGAGCATCTCAGATTATCTGTCCCAAGCAGGTATGTCCCTAGCCCTAACCACCATTCCACCTTCATTCAGGATGCTGCCTTGATGTAAACAAAACATGACTGACTTTAACAATTGGCTTAGCTTCTGCTGTCAATCCAGGGGGATCCAGTATCTGTCAGCATGGAAAAATATGGTCAACAGACCACACTGCATTGCCACAGATGGTCTTCACCTGTTGCCTCTTGACTTTCATTACTGGCAAAGGTACTTGCTTCCCCCATAGTGGCCTTTTTAGGCAATTTCAGAACAACTAAATTCCCAATTTGAAAAAATCCACTAGAGACAAACTGAAGGTTAATGCAAGGAGTATAAATCAGAAGCTGCAGTCACTGAAGCACTCCTTACCTTGGAAGATGCCCATGTCTGTGCAGTCACAGAGACATGGTTCAAGGCCACAGAGAGCCCCCGGCCATGCAAGGCTACAATGCCTTCCATATGTTCAAACATTAAAATAAGTATGAAAGAACCAAAGATGGAAGTATATACGTCTTCTTTAAAGACCACTACACATCAAGACTGGTCAAACAGTATGAGTCCATATTGCTACTCCAAGTCCAATGTACGGTAGGTAAAACTCCCTTCCATATCATTGTTAGCTATAGGTCCCCCACCATGAACCATGAGAACAACTCTGCCTACATGGACCTACTTGAGTCACTCACTATACAGACAAACACCTTGGTCATGTGTGATTTCAAATATCCTTCTATCAGTTGGCAGTCATATATGAGGACAAGCACACTCACCCTAAGGTTCCTAGACTTTGTTAATATACATTCTCTGTAACCAGTATTCTGCACCCCCACAAAGAGGCTGATTGTCCTAGACTTAGTACCAATCTACCTAGGGGGTCTCTGCACTAACCACTGTGTGTTGCCCTCCCTGGTCAGGTTGGAAAAGAATTCAGTCTCGTTTGAATTGACAATCATACCTGATGCTCACTCAAGAACAGAAAGGATGAAATATTTCTCCAAAGCAAACTATAGCCTCCTAAACAATGCCATAAATAGTTGCAACCCCCATGCTACCACTGTCAACATTGACTGTTGCATAGAAGTGTCCACAAATGGCCTGTATAAACATCTACCCAAATGTATAGCATCATCTGAACCTGAACAGATCAAAACAAGGTCTTCACAAAACAATAAGCCACCCTGGTGGGCATCAAGCATAAATAAGTTATACAACAAGTGGAAGAAAGTAATGTCTAAGAGCAAGAGGGAACACCCATCACAGCTTGAACAAGCAAATTAGCTATCCTGTACAGTCCTCTAAAGCCAAGTATGAAGCTGAACTAGCAGATAATCAGGAGGCACTTTTTAGCTACATCACAAATCTAAAAAGGAAGGGCCAGCTTTGTGTCTAACTGATAGTAGATATTACCACTCATACTGACCCTGAGGACATTGGCAACCTGCTAGCAGACAGATTTGGGGAAAACTTCACCCCCCCCATCCTCACCAGACATACCCCAAAGCATACCTGTCATCAGTCCTCTACCTAGTACCTCCAAGCAGCGGGTCGTAACTGCACTCAAAAACACAGCCTCTATAGGACCAGATAGCATTGCAGGCTGCCTACTAAATGGTTTTGAACAGTACCGAGTGGAACCAGTCGGTACTCTCTTCAACCACAGTTCAAGTACTAGCTTTGTCACAGCAGAACGGAACATAGCAACATTAATTCTATTGCACCAAATGGTCCATCAACCAATGCTGGGAACTATATACCTATAAAAGTAACCAGTCTTATGTGCCAGGCGATGGAGAGAATAATCATGGACCTGATCAACAAAGATATAGGTGACTTTCAAACTCCTGATCACAATTTGGCTTCTTTAAATGTACATCATGCTTATTAAACCCAGTGGACTTCTTGAATTTTACGAAAGCCCCATACAGAGGGAAAACAATACATACAGTGTATCTTGACTTAGCCAAGGCTTTTAACACAATTAAAACAATACATACAGTGTGTCTTGACTTAGCCAAGACTTTTAACACAATCCTCCACTCGGACATCATTGAGAAACTCACCCAACTGACATATGAAGATACTTTGGAACCTCCCATAGAAAACCAGTACAATGGTTCAGTTAGAGCTATACAGCAACTGAAAGAACAGGAGACTGTGGCAACTCTGACACAGTCAATGTCATGGAGTGACAGGCCAGTGAGTTCCCATAGGAATGAGCAACGGATGACACAGGCTGAAAATGAAGAGAATGTAGCACAAGAGGAAGCTTTAGAACTTTTTATAGAATGCCCACAGGAAATGGAGAACAAAGAATGTGCCCTCAGTTTCGAAGAAAATGATCTAAGAGAAGAGTTGCTTAACTTAATAGAGATGGATAGACATGTTAAGAGCAATGAAAAAATAGACTGTTGATAGTCAATAAAACCAAAAAATTTAGAAGTTTTATAAAACAAATGAACACAATAATTAAGACTGTCCATAGAGATTCATGCGATATAACAGAAGTAAATAAGATATATTACTGTGCAGCCAAATTAATAACATAAGTCCTACCACAAGAACATAGGGTAGTGAGGGAAAGGAACAAATCAAATACCATCATGTAAGTTTCAAACAGAGAAGTGTCACTGTTAGAAGGAACAGAAGAGGGAGCAGCTCAACAAATATACTCAGAAATATAGACATGATATAAGCAATGTACAGTATTATAACGGACCAGGATTTATCATGCACTATTGCAAATAATAAACTAAAAATATCAGCACAGGCAGAAAAACTTAGAAGATACACAAACAAATATAAAGGAAAAGTATAAAATAAGCAATTTATTGATGACCCAAAAAAGATTTATAGAGAACTAGGAAAAAAGGTAAATGGAACTGAAATATCACCAAAAAAAAAAAAGAAAAAAATAGATACATTTTGGAGAAGTATTTATGAAGATCCTGTGGAACATAACAAAGATGCTAAATGGATAGAAGAAGCAAAAGAAAGAATACTGAGAGCCCACATTCTGCCTGTCTGCAGTTAACTTGGAATTAGTGCTTCTGTTTTCTCCTGGTGAGAGAAGTAGTACAGGGACATTATTTCCTGGACATTGCTCATCATCAGAATGTCTAATAACTGTTTTATAGGTGACAGCTTGGAATCTCTGCTTATATTCTGGTCCTGGTGAGAGAAGGAGCGGAGTGCATTGATCCCTGACTGTTTCTGGTTGGTAAGTGAGTACCTGTGCTTAATGTTCCTGATAGGTCTGATTGCAATTCAAGGGCATCTACCAGGAAAAGACTACAAGCATCAGCTGGGACAAGAATGAGGATCAATAAACAGACTGTGGCCTGCTTCTTATCTTGGGATTGGTGCTAACATTTTGCTTCTGGTGAGAGAAGAAGCAAAGGAGCATTGTATCCCAGCAGAGTAAAGCTGTGGTGAGACCAGCATTAGTAGTAGCCATGCTGTTGCCATTCATGTGACTCCTGTTTTCATCATTCTTGACAAGCTAATTCTTTTTCAGTAAGTACTGCATGATTTGTTTCTGACTTCAGAATATCTGCCTAAATACATCATCTTTAAAATTTCAGGGTCTACGTATTAGTTTCCCCTCAAGTGTTTGGCAGTACTCTTATAGAATCAGAAACCTTGGGTGACATTTTTCCTATAAAAGCACAACTGAAATTTCTCCAATACCTATTTGCACACAGGACAACTAGTTTGCAGTGATAAGCAATGTCCCCATAGTTGCAAATCGGATACTCCTGACAGTGATTGATATTCTCACTCCAACTGTATAATCAATAAAAAAGGGTCTGTTACCATGGATATGAACTTTCCTACTGTCTCCATTACTGTCTTGGTGGATATGGGCATCCTGAGGCAATGTAGAAATTGCCTCATGTTTACTGACAACCAGTTAATTCTCAAACAAGCTGATATGCTATGTGAAAGATGCATTTACACAATTTCCCCGGAGGTAAAACTCTCACATAAAAGTACTCCTAATGTCAATAAGGTTGTCAGTAGTACACTCAATGTACCCATCATGCACAATTTAAAGCAGACATATCAACCCACATATGCTGAGGCACGTAACTGCAACCTTCCTAAACCGCAAAGACCTCCTAGATGAAGTACACATAACAAATACCCTCAGCAGCCTAAATGCCCTCTTTTAAAACAGCAACCACATCAACACATAGAGCTACATCTCATGCAGCCTCTACCTCTAAGCCCATAAGGCAAGCCACCTCACATTCCAACAATCTAGACATTGTAGACTCCATTGTGAGGCACACTGATATCCCTCTCACAAGGCTGAGTAAGGAGAATGTCATGGTAAGTTGCTTATCAGGGGCTAGGATCTGTTACATTACATAGGCACTCAGGTCATTGTACCACAGTTACCAATATGACTCAGTCATAGTCCATGTGGGAGTAAATGACCTGAGATGCACCTCCCTAGACTATATGAAAAGAGACATCATGGAGCTCTCAAAATATGTGTCTCAAGCTGGTATGAGCCTAGCACTGAGCAGCATTTTACCTTCTCCAAGGATGATGCCACAATATAAACAAAGATGAACTTTAATAATTGGCTTAATTTCTGGTGACATTCTAAGGGGATAGAATATTTGTCAGCATGGAAGGAGATGGCCAACAGACCATGCTGCTTTGCCAGGGATGGTCTACACTTCTCCCCTCTAGGCTTTAGAATATTAGCTAAAACATTGTCTTCCCCCATAGTGCCTTTTTTAGGCAATGCCAGACTGAAAGTACATTCGACATAGAAAATCAAAACCAAGAAAATCTAAAGGTATTACTGCTTAATGCTAGGAGTCTAAACAAAAAACTCCACTCCCTAGAAATTCTCTTTACCCTAGATACCGAGACACGGTTTAAAGCCATGGAGAGCACACCAACAGTGCTAGGTTATAATGCATTCAACACATTTAGGCCAGCTACTTCACAGGCAGGGACTAAAGGTGGAATTGTCTCTATTTGCATCAAAGATAAATATACTTTAAGGCTGATCAAACAGGACAATGCACTTGAGCTGCTCCATGTTCAAACCATCATAGGCAAAATCCAATACCACGTCCTTGCAAGATATAGGTCCTCCTCTATGACCCAGGAAATGTATACCATGTATTTAAACTTATTAGAAACACTAACCATCCAACCTAATACCATATTCATGGGTGACTTTAATTACCCTACTATTAACTGGGAATCCTATAAGACACCAGATGTGCATGCACAGAGATTCCTGGATTTTGTAAATACAAACTCCTTGAACAAGATAGTCAATACATCAACCAGGGGTGGAACCATACTGGATCTGGTCCTCACTAATATGGGAGAGTGCTCCACACCCCCTACTGCAATGCTTTCCCTGGTGAGGTCAGAACACAAAATGGTCTCCTTTGAAGTAAAAATAAAACCTGGACCCCCAGCTAAACCTGGAATATTCAGGAACTATTCTAAGGCTAAATTCCTGCTATTAAGTGAGAACCTGACAAAATGTACAGCTCCCATAAACCCTGAGAATACTGCTGCCTATGTGGAACTGTTCACAGAAACCCTGTACAAGCATGATAATAGCTGCATAGAAGCAGTTGTACCCACCAGGAAAAACTACAGAACTGACTCAAAAAACAAACCACCTTGGTGGAATCACAAAATCAGCAGGTTTTATAACAGCAGGAAGAAAATCATGGCAAAAACTAGGAGGTGCAGCACCTAGCAGGATAAATGCACTCTCATCAAACTAAACAAACAACTCAGAAGACAAATAAAGTCTACCAAAGCCAAATGTGAGGTAACTTTGGCCTCCCAAGCCAAGGACAACCTCAAAGCATTCTTTAGCTATGTTCCCAAAGGAAATGTACAGTTGTGTGCAGAGCTCATTGTAAATAGAGCCACCTATAATCTATACTGAACCAGAAAACATAGCAAACCTCCTGGCTGATAAATTCAGCTTGAACTTTACCCCCCCCCCCAACCTTCCCTTAGGAAATATCATCAAATATAACTCCTCTACTATCACTAGGGAACAGGTCCTTAATGTTCTCTCTAAGACCAAGAACACTGCATCAATGGGCCCAGACAATATCCCAGGATGACTTCTAAATAGCATGAAACAACCTATTAGAGCCTCTGGAATTATTGATTATCTGTAGCCTCCAAACAGGTTTCATGCCTCATAAATGGAGAAAGGCAACAGTCATCTCTCTGTACAAAGAAGGGCCATCTACAGAGCCTGGAAACTAAATCATGGAGATGATCAATAGAAATATAGTAAACCTCCAGACACTGGACCCAACCCAGTTTGGTTTCGTCAAGGGCAGATTGTGCCTACTCAACCTGGTGGACTTCTTTGAGAAGGTCATCAAAGCAATGGATGAGGCCAAAATTGTTCACACTGCCTACCTTAACCTGGCCAAGACATTTGACACAATACCCCACTCAGACATTGTTGACAAACTCAAGAGGTTAGGTACTAACCTGTATGTCACCTGGTGGATAGCCAACTGGCTCACAGACAGGACCCAGGAAATTAGAACTGGGGAGCCTACCTCTACAAAGAGGCCAGTCACAAGTCGAGTCCCTCAGGGATCAGTCCTTGGACTGCTCCTTTTTGGCATTTACTTCTAAGAAATCAAGGCCAATGTCAGTGGTCTCTGGTTGACTAAATTTGCAGATGATTGCAAATTAGGAGCTGTCATTAAATCTCACACTGACAGAAATGTTCTCCAGGAGGGGCCGACACAGACAAACAACTGATGTCAGAGCCATGGACTAAAATCAAATGCCAAGAAATGTACAATAGTATCCTTTGGGAAATCATCCATTCTTGGTAACTATCATATTGATAACACACCCCTTAGAGTTTACCCAGTAGTCAGGAACATAGGGACACACATAGATAGTAATGTAGCCTTTGACCATCATGTGTCTACAGTGGTGAGGAAATCATTCTATATTGCACAACTTATAAACAAAGATATGGCATTTAAGTCCAAGGAAGTCATTGTTCCACTGTATTTGGCATTCATCAGACCTATCATTGAATACAATGTCCCCTTTGTTATGTACCTAACCAGGTATATCCAACAACTGGAACGTCCACAGAGGTTCCTCACTAAAAGAATACAGGGCATAAGTAAAATGTTCTATGCAGACTGACTCAAGGCCCTTTTCCCTGTATTCTGTCTCCTACAGGCTGTTGAGAGGAGATCTATGCCTAGCATATAGGGCATTGTCAGACCCCACTCTGATGGACCTCCTGCATATCCACAAAACAAACAGCACCAGAATTATACATTCCAAAGACTTAAACCTTGCCTGGGATATAAATAGGTCCTGCTGGAGAGATAGGTATGTATCCCAGAGACTACCGAGTCTATAGAACAGGCTCCCTGTCCATGTGAAGCAGAGTTCCTCCCTAACCCAATTCAAGTGCAACTTGGACAATTGGATGGGAAACCAGAAATTCATCCCAGGTTTGGCACCTATGTCTCTAATGGACACAGGTAACCTGTAAATGGTTCATCTGCCAAACCCCTGCTTATACTTATCAAGGGTATCAGAACTTGTCAGATATTTGGAATGCATAGCTAGGCTTAAAACGACCCTTGTGGTCATTAGCCTAGTAAACATCCATGAACCTATAAGAAGTTCAAATGTACAGGATATGAAGTGGGATGAAGTAATGGTCAGAGAGATTGAATCAAAGTTAAGAAAAACCTCTAAGTGGAAAACATTCATCCCAGATGCAGTACCTAATTTCTGGCTAAAGGTATGAACATATTTGCATGAAAATTTAGCCATGAGTAAGAACTATTTATATGCGCACACCGAACAGACCCCAGCCTGGCTAACAACAGAAAAAACAATGCTCCCACTTAAGAGTGAACCTGCAAGCTACCCTATAAACTATAGACCAATAATTTGCCTTCTAACGACATATAAACTATACACTGGAACTGATGCTGACAGAGTTTATCGTCATTTAGAAGAAAACTCAATTATGGCAATAGAACAAAAGGATAATAGAAAGTCATATAGAACAACGGATCATTTTTTGTTAAAATCATAATGGAGAACTGTAAAAAGGGGAAAAATCTAAGTATGGCATGGATAGACTATAAAAAAGCATTTGACAGTATCTCACATTCAATAATAAAAGAGTGCTTAAAAATGTATAAGATACACCCTACACTGATAAACTACATCACAGCAACCATTAAACAGTAGCAAACCACTTTGCAGTTAAGCCATGATAAAGAACAAATTATTATTCCAGGGATAAAAATCCATAGAGGAATATTCCAAGGTGACTCTCTGTCACCACTGATCTTTTGCCTTGCCCTTAACCCATTAAGCTGTCTGCATAACAGATTAGGTCATGGTTATAATTTGGTTCCCAGAAAGCAGCAAAGTGTGAAGACTTCACATTTTATCGGTCACTGATTTAAAATGGTGTCGCTCATCAGATGAGGAACTGAAAGCACAACTGCAAGTAGTCAATACCTTTTCAGATGATGTAAGAATGTTGTTTGGTCTTGATAAATGTGCAAACGTAACCTTTAAAGCAGGAAAACGGCAGTACCAAGAAAACATCAGTTTTGGACAAGAATGTGATATAAAGGAACTTGAGCAAGTGGGAGTGTATAAATATTTGGGAACTGATGAAGGATCAACTATAAAACATGAATAAATGTGAATAAAACTCAGTAAGGAATATTTTAGAAGACAAATTAATCCTGAAAACAACATTGACATCTAGGAACAAAGTTCAATCTATAAACAAATTTGCTCTTCCTATCCTAACTTACAGTTTTGGAGTGATTCCCCAGGATTCACGAAGCCTCCGTGTAAGAGTTATAACTCTTACATGGAGGCTGCAGTTAAACGGAGTGATGTCAGCATGCTCTGCATATTCATGAGAGCATGCTGAATCACACCTAAGTCTAACACAGTCCATGTAAGACAGTAGGGGGCGTGTCCGTAGGCTGAGCCCTGCAAGCGGACACGCCCCCAGAAGTGTAAACGTGCCCAAAGTAAACACCCACAACAGAGTCCACAGAAATGTGTATAAACACAACACAACACATGCCCCCACAGACTATGAACATAAAATATATATAAATGAACATGTTATATATTTTTTTTAAATTGTAAAGATGTTTAACCGTGAGTGCGCTCGTTTGCGCGGGCATGCCTGTAGCACAGCTACAGTTAGCAGTCAGTGGGAAACTATATAAGAACTAAATATGCAAAATAAGCCAAGAAGCAATAGCGTAGCAGTAGAGATGTTGGCTGAAGAGCAGGCATTCATGGTTCGAGCCCCCACAACACCAATTTTTTTTTTTTCAAAATAAGCAGGAAACAAGTCCCTGACAAATATGTACACATAAAATCACATTTTATGTAAAATGTAATGAAATAGCCCATTTATATTGAAGAAATGTGAGGTAACAAAACAATAAAAAATGCCATATGTGCCCATAGCTGAGCTACAGTTTAACAGGGTGAGTGCATCTGCCCGTAGGTGAGCAGTGGTTTAACTGGTGCAAAATGAGTGCCCGTAGCTGAGCAGTGGCTTAACATGCTAAATCTATGTGCCCCTAACTGAGCTGAGCTTAATATGTGTGCCGATAGCCAAATGAGGCTTAAACCAGCATACCCCATTTGCGCGGAGCTGCGCACCACGCAAACGAGCTAACCGACGGGCAACGTTGAGCAAGCCGTATCAAAACTTCCTTTACACAGACACACCCCTCAGCATGTCTAGACAATCATGAAAAATAAAAAGCTGTGGCCAGGTTCAAACCCAGCATACTATACACCATAGTCAAGGTACAGAACCACTAAGCCATGATAGCAGTACCTGTAAATGCAATAATAGCTAATATATAGGAATGAATACAAACTAGAGCATGACAATGCAGGTTTACTGAAGTTGATACAATTCCAAAATGGCCAATCACAGATATGTGCGGGAAAAACGGACTATATAAGCCCCATAGGCGGGAATACACAGCATAAACGATTGTAGAACTGACCTGCAGGCAGATTGACAGAAGTAGGAGAGGGTAGTCGCTTTCGATCGCAGAGGTGGGGTGTTGAGGAGCCCAGGTACATGGTCTGGCTCCTTGTCCATCATCATGAGGCCCAACTCATGCAGGGCCAGGTCCTCTGGGGAGCATACAGGGCTGAGGCGTGGGACCGGTTGGCTCATGATCTCACCAGTGCCACAGGGATTCCAAGGACTGGTGAACAGGTCCGTCACCACCATGCAGACCTGAAAAGACGCAAGCAGGACCAACTGAACTTTTGGATCCAGGAGGCCCGGCAAACACCCAATGCCCCACTACTGAGTAAGTAACATTTAATTATGTATGTAAGAAATTAAACTAGCTGATATTATGGAGATGTGTATTCCAATATTACTTCATTTATATTACAGCTGCAGGTGTCCATTCTGCGAACCGCAGAGCCTATGGCGATAGGCTGGTGCGGTTGCGCCACCAGGCAGGTCAGTAATCCACTACCAGTAACTGTAAAGAAATATAAAAGTATGACAGTCAGCAAAACAGTGCAGTGTAGTCAGTAAGGAATAGAATCTGCAAGTAACAGTGTGAAAGTGTATGCAAGTATTGCTTGATTACAAAAGTGTGTTTCAGCCTGTAAGTTTAACCTAAACATGAAACTGTCCAACATATATTCTGAAATAAAAATGCCCTGCCTGTAAGAAAATAGTACACAACCTGCAGCAGGCTGAAAAGAATAGCTGCAGAAGATGATGAAATCACATGTGTGAAATATATCCCTGTGGAAATACTGAAACATGACAGAAGTGAGACTGCTGGAAAGGATTGCAACAACTACTGGTAAAACATGTCAATAAAGCCTAGAAGTACCATCCTGAATAGTAAAATGAAAGCAAGTGAGAGAGTGTGAGAAAGTGTCATGAATCCAGCAATACAGTAGTAATAACCCCTGAATAAAGTATACTGCAGTCAAGACAGAATGAAATGCATGTGAGATTCAAAACCAAACAGCAAAGTCTGTTCAAAGTGTTGTTGCATCTGGAATGTGTATCCCAAAATCTGGACATGTTGCTCTCAGTCTGCAATATGCAGATAGGATGATTGTCTGATATACCAAACATCCACACTTGTCTACTGCTATATAAAGCAAATGTAGCAGGATGATGTAGCTGAACAAAGCTAGATATGAATGTGTATGAAGAACCATAAAATGTATATTGATGTTGCAGTAACAATCCTATCACCAAGTTGAAATAGTTATCATATAGGAAACTGTAGTTAGAACAGTAGTGTGTATATAACTGTAGCTATTAGAAATGTACAGCATATGCATTGTTATTCAAAGGTGTTAATATTACTTTCTTCACCCCACCCTATAACCACATATAACCCATTCCACGTGAAAATGGTATGTGCAATCACAATTAACACCCCTGGACATTTGTCCTGTTGGGTCATATATATTTGCATGTCTGTTGATGCATCTGCCCTGTTCATACATCCACACCTGATGGCCTGTTGCCATCAATTAACCCTGCATGTTGTTGGACTGTGTATTTCTGTTCAAATTATGCATGTGTTATGGACGCTGTTCAATGGTGTGAATATCTGGGTGTTTGGTTAATGGGAATACTAATGCATGCTGTTACAACTAATTGTGAATGGTATTATATGGCACTAACCCAAACTGTCATGACATAATGCAAAACATAGTACGACAGGGAAGGCGGGTTCCAGCGGACCCACCTCTCCCACCTCAGCTGGCGAGTGCACCTGGCACTAGTGCCGAGTCTGGACCCTCCTCCAGTGGCCCTGTGCCACCTGCAGGTGGAAGCGCTGCAGGGGATGGGGCTCACCCCCCCTCTGCAAGTGTGGCCGGAGGAGGACCACCACTCACCCTCTGTAGCGTCCGGACTGTGGTGCGTAGGGAGATTCGGGACTCTGTTCTCGAGCCCCTACGCCAGCTCGAGGCACAGGTGGTGCAACTAACGGGCATGCTTGTTGCCCCGCCTACACAGCCCCCAGCACAGCCCCGTCCTGGGCAGTGAAGGAACAGTGGCAACTGCCTATGGGTGGGGATATCAGTTCCACTGTTGCCATCTGTGGGCTCATGGGCTCTGGATATCCAAACCTCCATCCCCGTCAATTGTGTAACCCCCCCACGTGTCATACACTGCCCCTGTATGCGTCTTGTTTGTCTTGTCTGTTTACTCACCCAACCTACCTCTCCAGCTGTATCGACTTCCTTCACCTGACATACCACTCCCACCTGAAAAAAAAAAAAAAAAAGGGCACTCTGTACCCACAAAAAAATTACGCCCCATACATAGCTGCCCATTCCGCACACATGTCTACTGGACATGGAAACTATCAATTACAATTGGCTGTACAACAAGTATTATTGTTGTCCTGACACCTCTCTCAAGGGTGGAAGGTTTCAAATGTCACGCCAAATTACATACATATGCACAGCTGTTGCTGATTAAGAAATGGGCAACTATGGGCCTTACCTACATCCCTCCTGCACATCCCAAGCTTGTTTCCCTGCTGTCTTACCCTCTTTGTGACCCCTTTTTCACCACTTTCCTGTCTCCCCATTTTCTTTTCTTTCAAAGAAAAACGCGCGGGTGTGCACCAGAGTAAGCACCGTTAAGCGGTTGTAAGCGGGTGTGCGCTTGTGTGCGTGGAGCTAACCGGCAGCGAGCATGCGTGAGCTCCGCACAAACCAGCGCTAACCCGGTTACAACTGCTTAAAAGTGCCTTAGTCACTTTGATTGACAGGTCCTGTACTCAGTTCAAAAGCAAAATAAAATCCCACTGTGAGTGCCGAACCCAGGAAACAGTAGTCTGCATGACTTACCACTAAGCCATGACTCTTATACAAGAACGTTGTGCTAAAATAAATATATCATGTAATAGTAGGAATGAGTGTAGTACACAAAGCATGCCATTTAGAATTACTATCAAAACTAGTGGATTTCCATAATAGTAGTGTGTGAACAGAAACAGCCATGCTAGTTGGAAGCTAGTAGGTAATAATGCCACTATAGCACCTTGCAAGCCACACACATACTCACAGCAGGATAAGCACTGCCCATACCCCACAACCTCTTATAGGAACACATCTGGACCAAGTAATAAAATATTTGGAACAAAGGCCCAAAACCAGGGACACATTACAAATAATGTTACAACAAACGCAGACAGTTCAGAGAGTAACAGGGTCTGCACTTTGTGGGATGTTTGGAAGGGTATGCAGTCTGAAACTTGAATGTTTGTCACCATATTCTGACTTGAGCCCAGAGTGACTTGCCAGAAAAAGGTGTGCATGAGATATTGACCAAAATATGAGGCAGAAATGTGGACAACCTGCAAATATCTGTACACATGACGGGTCTGACACCACCATATTTGAATAGTTAAGAGTCTAGACATAGCAACAGTGAATGACTTACAGGATGCCCCACAGTCCCCATGTGAAATGTTCAAACAGTAGGCAGAAAGGTGTAACACATGCAATGATAACTATGGAGTCCTGAAAGTATTCATCACTTGCATGGCAGAAAAGTGTAGTAAT
>NC_056739.1:1921461852-1921492243 GCF_019279795.1 Protopterus annectens | reverse complement strand
TTGTTGATGTATGCCTACCCGCTCACCGGCTGGTACTTTGATGCATATATGTGCGTGCAGTCTATTGCACCCACTACCTCAGGGTATTCCGCTATTTGCTGGAAGAGACGCATATTGCTGGCCAATACCACACGGGCATTGGGGAAATATACATGATCACCGACATGTGCTGACATGGCATCCAGGAACTGGTGCAGTACCCTGGAGGCTGATGCCTGTGATATCCCCATCATATCACCAGTTGGTCTCTGGAAGGTACCTGTTGCTAGTATTCTTAGGCCAACACATACCTTTGTTTCCACTGGGATGGGTTCCCTTCTGTTGGTTCTGTGTGTGAGGCGTGGCCTGCACAGCTCCACTATTTGCTGCAGGAGGTCTCTGTCCACTCTATAGCGCTCTACTATCTCCAGCTTATGTAACCCGTGGTAGGTGACCCTGGGCCTGTACACTCTTCTCCGTCCCCTCACTGTGGGATGTCTGGCACCATCTGCATTGTCACCACCCTCAGCAAGTCGCCTATGTCTCATTATGACAGCTATGGTAGCCCCTAACATTTCTGCTCTGAGTTCAGCTTTTTCAGTTTTCACTTCTGATAACTTAACTCCTGTCTTGCAGTGTCTCTTGAGAGAAACATCCTGCACTGCTGTTTGCAGAGTTTTAAATGCTGGGCTGGGCTACTATTCTGCCTGTGTAATTGCCTGTATCTAATTGTTTTCACTTGCTAGCTCCAGCAGTATTCCCTGCTAGCTTCCTACTAAATCTGTTGCTTCCTTTTTCCTCTCTGTTTCCTCAGGGAGGAGCCATGTGCAAACCAGCAGAAACACGCTCACAGTGGCTTACATGCGTGCAAACATGCTTACATGGTTCAGAATCTGCTTATTCGGATTAAAACACATGCACGCCCACGCAAACAGTGTTAAACATCTCCCAACACGCTCCCACATGCTCAGTCTGTCTTACACGCGTGCACACTGCCTTACTCGCGCTTCATGGCACGCACACGTGCGCATACACATCCAGCAAGAAACTTTAGTGTAGGCAACAGTGTACACCTTCCATTTCTTGACTTTCTCATGCTTAGTTAGTGGCACACCTCTTTCCATGATATCTGTTTGACATCTGTCATGTAACTCTGACCACCAATGAACTGCATTTCTTTCTACCATTCCCCCCGTGATGTCACCTATCTCCTACTCTGTTCCTCCCCCTTCTGTAACTCTTACACTACTCAGACTGTGCTCATTTGCTATGTGACAGTGGAATTCAGTATCCTTACACTCATTTGCATCAGATTGCCTACTAATGCTTAGTTACATGTCTTAGACTCAGCTTCCCCCCTTAGCAACCACTACACGGTGGCCATGTTGGTTTTGGTCTGCTGGTCCCTGCATTGACATTCCATGTATTGCATAAAACCTACATTTGTAGGTTCAAAACCTTCGTTTTTATGTTTTATACAGCACAGCCCGTTTGTGCGGGGCTGCGCTGGCTTTAAACATCGGCAATTGCCGAAAAAAAAAATTATATTTTTAATATATTTGCATCAGGTTACTGTGCCAATGGCCGCATATTTGGCCATTGGCATGCTGCCTGACACATATGCACCCTTTATTTGGAGCTGACATGGCTCCATTACAGTTTTTGCAGAAATGTGCTCAGTTGTCAACTGGGTACATTTCTGTAGCTAAAACGGCTCTTACACGGGCTGTTCTGGGCTTCCTGGATCGCTAATCAGCCTCATTTGCATGCTATTTGGCTGCAAGTGAGGTGATTAGCTTATCCACGCCCACTCCGTGTAAGAGCCATTTTAGCTTGTCTCTTACACGGACTTTGGGCTGTTCCTGGATCGCGAAGGCTGCATGGAGTCTTACACTACTCTTAGACTCCGTGCAAGCCTTCATGAATCCGGCTCATTGACTTTTCCCCAAAAGGTGTTGAATAGACATGAAAACAAGAAGGATGCTTTATGCTCATCAAATGATTTATAAAAAAATCAGTGCATACCAAGATTATGTATTCCCCATTCCAAAAGAGGTATGGGCCTCCTTGAAAATGATTACATGTATAAATCTGCAATTATGGGACTGCATGCATATCTACTGTCCTCACAAGACCCAAACATAGTGAAAGTTTTGAAACATGAGGAGAATAAATCTAAGATGACTTCCCTGCTTAGTCTAGCAGGACTGGAAATCAAACCAGAAGTAGATAAAAATCAGGCAGCAACTGAATGTGCCAAAAAATAAAATAAAGAATATAAGGTGAAGGATCAGATGAGAAGCAAGAAATGTGGAAATACATAAATATAGTTGCAAGTATAGAAAACTCCTGGAACAACCTCATGTTGGTCAGGATCAAATGTAGGAATGGTTAAGGAGTGGCAAATTCAAACCAAAAGATGAAAGGTTATTAATGGCAGCCCAAGATTGTGGACTATAAACACATTGGTTTACAAAGTCCATTGAATATGTGGGAGAAACAGACAAATGTAGGTTTTGTAAAATGGAATTGGAAACAGTTGCACACCTTGTTGCTGGTTGTGACGTATACTGAAAGACATAATAATGTGACAAGACTGTTGCAATGGGGATTGTGCAAATGTTATAATATTGAAGTAGCTGAAAAACACTGGAAAAATGAGCCACAAAGCAACATAGAAAATGATGAAGTCTACATCACGTGGGATTACTCATTGCCAACAGTTCAAAAGATAGATGTGAGAAAACTAGATATAGTATTCCAAGAAAGGAAGATAAAAGTAGCATTGATTATTGAAACTGCAACACCCAGTGACTACAATGTCTTGTGTACAGAGAGACACAAGTCATAAAATATCAGGATTTGCAGACAGAAATGAGAGCAATGTGGAAGAAAGATACCCTGACATTATCAATAATAGTAAGAGCAACGGGTCTTATAAAAAAGAATCTACAATCGTATTTAGATATTTTATTGATGCATGTAACTGTACAAATTGCAGAAGGAGTCATTACTAGGCACACTGCAGATTCTGCAAAGAGCACTTCTGGCTGACATCAAAGATTGAAACAATACTAATTTCATTAACTTTAATCATATTTTGACATAGGAATGGGGTTCATTCCCATCATGGTATTAGAAACCTGAAAAGATTTGGAGAAATTAAAAACTGGGAATAATACCATATGTCACTAGATGGGTAGCTTACTGGATCAATGACAGAAAACATACAGTCAAAGTTGGGGATTCCACCTCTAGCAGCAGACTATTTACCACTGGTGTACCACAAGGATCTCTGCTGGGTGCTCTACTGTTTGGAATGTATTTCTCAGAAGTCCAGGGGAAAGGAGATGGCCTGTGGCTTACCATGTCACCAACGACTGCAAACTGGGTGCAATTTCCCCAACAGTGATGACATACTACAAAAAGGCCTTACACAGACAAATGACTGATGACAAAGCCATGGAGTCAAAGTAAATGCAAAATAATGCGTTATCATCCCTTTCAGCAAAGAGGAAGTTCCTGTACATTACAATATTAACAGTACCTATCTTCTTAACTGAAACCTTGTTGTGAGAGATTTAGGAATACAGGTTAATAGCAACATTAACTTCTATCACCATGTGTCCACAGTGGTAAGGAAGGCCTTCTGTGTTGTACATCTCATAAGTAAAGGCATCACATCAAGAGCTAACAATTTTACAACTCCCCTGTACTTATCCCTCATCAGACCGCTAATAGAGTCCAACACTTCCTTCTGTATGTACCTCACCAGACACCTGCAGCAACTGGAGAGATCTCAGAGGTTTCTCACCGAGACAATTCAGGGCCTGTAACACATAACCTCCATGGACAGACTGAAGGCTCTATCACTGTACTCTGTATCTTATAGGCTGCTGAGAGGTGACTTGTGCCTGGCCTGCAGAGCAGCCTCAGACCCTCACCTAATAGAAATGCTGCACATCCACAAGTCACATGGGAGAAGATTCACTCACTCTAGGCATCTTAACCTAGCCTGCAACATTAACAGGACATGCTGGAGAGACAGCTATGTCTCCTAGAGATTGCCACTCCTTGGAAAAAAATTCCCAATTTACATAAAACAGAGCGCCACAATTAGCATATTTAAGTGTAACTTAAGTAACTGGATGGGAGAGTGCAAATTTTACCCAGGTGTGTCACCCATGTTCACCTTGGATAAGGACAGTTGGCGATGATCATACACTTGCACTGCAAATATAGACCATACAAGTTGGTCAATAAGGGAACAATGGCATAACATGGATAGGCCTATAAAGGCCCTAGGACCAATAGCCTTGTAACTTCCTATAAACCTAAGGTGATATCTGCCTGTGCACCAGGCCAGTGTCTGATCCTGCCCTGGTGGGATGGTTATATATGCAATAGTCTGATATAGCTGATTACATCACCATTGTCTGTTCAGCATGTGGTGGCACATCAGCATTGTCTGTTGATCATATGGTGGTACATCAGCATTTACACACACACACACACACACACACACACACACACACACGCACACACACACACACACACACACACACACACACACACACACACACACACACACACACACACACACACACACACACACACACACACACACACACACCTGACTGGAGTGAGAACAGAATCCCTACATCTAAGTACACAGACTACAGGGCACAGCACTATACGCAAGCATTGTGGCACAAGTCTAACTTTTACTTGTCTGTAGGGCAACTTATAGTGGATGACATCAACAGGCCATGTGGGAGACAAGACCTTGGGAAGGCTGCATGAAATGTATGTGTAGGCTTGTGCGAGTATCAAAAGACTAGCAAGCCATGCTATTGGAGAAGTTTCTGTAAGATAGCACGTCTACTATGCTGAGTACAGACAGACACACAGTTGACTGCAGTGAGAACAGACTATAGAACACAGTACTCTATGCAAGTGCCATGGTACAAGTCTGACTTTTACATGGCTGCAGGCCCTGTTATAGTGGATGGCATCAGCAGTGCATGTCGGAGAGAAGAAGGTGGGAAACCTTCCTGAAATGGATGTGTAGGCAGATGCAAGAATCAAAATGCAGTCAATTTATGGGATTGGGGTGGTAACTGCAGTATACACACTTGCTCTTCTGGCTGAACATACGCAAACGCGTACACAGTTGACTGTAATAAGAACAGAACCCCTACACATTGAAGTATACAGACTACAGAACACAGTACTTTATTCAAGCACTGTGGCACAAGTCCGACTTTTACATGACTGCAGGTTAACTTATGGTAAATGCATCAGTAGGCCATATGGGGACAACAGGTTGAAAGGCCTGCATAGGCACATAGATTCATAGGTTCATTTGAGGCCAGTATCCTAACTGTAGAGTATATCCTAGGTGTGTAGAAGCCTGGTTGTATAAATATACAAGTACCCTTATTGAACATAGTTGGATGTTTGAATTTAGCAGAGCAAGGTTGTCAGTACTACTGACTGGCCCTGTCCATGAGGGAGCACAGAACATTATATATTACACTTTGACTTGTGGTTGATATATGTGTGTATAAAATATTGAGCCCCCCCAGAGTTGTACTGGTTGTGGGAGGGACAACACCTGCATGCATTGTGAATATATGATATATACTTAGAATGTGCCCTGAATTTGTAATGTTTCCACATGTAGTTTTATGTCATACAAATGAAATGGACAATAAACCCCAAGAAGAAAGCATTATATATGCAGTCCCATAGCATGGTGAGCTGCTAGATAGTTAATAAAGTGTACACACATACAAGTTACACCTGTTTGTGCATTGGAAAGTGATGTACAAACATGAGCTGCAATGTTAACATCAACAAAAGTAATACTATATGGCATATAGTGTATTTGAACAGAGGAACATGTGCAGCCAGTCCTACACTTACACCTGTTGCTCATGAATGTTGAGAAAACAGTTGTCTATGTTGCACTTCATTACTATTAACTGCAATGTCACAGCAGTAAAACAAGGGTTGCACATTCTTTACTAGAACCCAGTACCATCTGTACTCCAAGTCAGGTTTTCACAATGTCCAGGGGCATTAATTAAATGTATCTGGTTACTATTCTTGGCCATCTGCTTCATAAGTGGTCCACCGCACTTTGCACAAACACAATAAACAGCCATTACCTGCTTACACTATTTGTGTTATGTTGTGCATCACACAAAAAGTGCTAGACAGGGCTCCAGGGAAGTAAATACTGTGGGAAGAAATAGCCAGGGAATTGTTATGGCTAGGCCGATAGCCTAGTACCAACCTATGAACCTATGAAATGAAAAACAAGAGAAATGAGAAAGAAAACCTTAGTAATGGACATATATAAGTCACATAAGTGCTGGTGCACACGTTAAGGTACTTTATGTACAAATCCACTACTATTTACTTCATTACTGCACCAAGTTAAGATATATACAGATCTAATATTAATAAATAATAATAGATAATAGATAATATTATTACAGAATACATTCTAGCTTCAGGACTTACCTTGCAAATGCAGCAATTGAAACAATTTTATTTCAGGCCTAGAATTTCCTTGTGTCTACTCCCATAGTATAGATCCATGTAGGAAAAAACAGAATGTAGGCTACATGGATGCTTTATTGCTTGTTGAATAGCTCCACTGTACTGAACTCACCTGGTTGTGCTTTATTTAGCAGCTATGAAAAACACCTGCTACTTTACTGAATATATGAACTCTGTTAGTGTGCTTTAGTGCACGATGCACATCTAAGCACTGCTGTGTACTGACACTGCATGCACAGACACTGTGCTCACAGAAGCTGAAATAAGGTGAACACAAGGGAACTTATTACTTTTGTCCATGCCTATGATATTGAGCAAACATGCAGCTTAAAAAGTAGAGGGGACGCTGCAGACCCTGCAGTAGCAGCAGTTCTATACTCTAGCTCTACACATACACATGCTGCCACAGGAATAGTTATGTGACAAGACCCAAGAAACCTGCCATTCATTTCTCCATTTTCTGTGATTGTGCTAAGTGCCGCTTCATGCAAACAAGGATGAAAATTAAAAAATACATTTTAATTTAATGTGGATAGATATGATACATTTTAACAAACAATAAAGAGAATGACACAGAACTTGTGAATTGTGCACTGCTTACATGTCCTTCTACACTGTACAGACCTACTGGTACATCTCTGTAAGTGTAACCTGACATACACCCCTGATGTCATCATTCACTGTTGCTGTGCATTCAACACGAACACTGTGGAAGTGCCTACATGAAGTTAACATCCCTACATGGTTACAAGTTTTTGGGATTCAGCAATTCTAATGAGTTTTGACCTAATTTGCATCTTCACTATGCTGACAGCCCCAAATCTACATGATTGGTAACCATGGAGGCAGGGAAACTGAAGGGGAGCCCAATGCTGTACAGTCAAGGGAGTGTATTACTCAGGTATATATCTGCACAGAGGAATGCAGGTTTGGGATTCTATGTTTCATGGCATTTACACTTTTAGCTGTCTACATTAGTAATGATTACATTATTCATTTGGGGATGGGTGTGCAAAGTGGCATTTATATCATGGCAATTAATTAGGAATTGTTGCCATTTTCGAGCATACAACATGTCTGGGAATATCATAATGTGTGTGGGGTGACATTTTAGTGTCTGTTCTGTACAAATTTACAGACAACTAGTTGGTCTATTTTCTGTTTAAGCTCCTTTGTGTGGCTGCATTCGGAAAACTTTCACATACATGACCAACACAAGCATGAGTCTGCAGGTTACTTTGCAGCTTTCTGATTTGCTCCACTGTGTTGATTTCCTTCATTAGCATACAATTCAGCTACTTATGCTGTAATTTGCATGTCATGAAAGTTTCCGTGTTTGCATGTGTGTGCGGACTGCTACACGGAATTTACTAAATCTAAAACTTTTCACGAACATGTGCGCATTGCCCTACGACATGCATGCAGGCAAAAAGTATCATGTAGGTTTTATTGAAACCCCCTCATAACTATTCAACTTCACTAAAGTGTATTTTTATAAACATCTATTTTTACCATATCCGTACTATAACATATGGTAAAGTGGAGATATACGACTTATCTTGTGATTTGGCACACATTCCACTTTATGAATATCAACATGCTGTTATGTGATTATAAGTTTGTATGGTAGACAATAACCATTAATACAGCTAAAGCAAATATTTCTGCATTTGAAGATATCAACTTTCAGTATCCAGTCATTCATCAACAAAGTTTTTGAGATATGGGCAACATGGGCAATGATTGAATAATGTTTTTTTTCACAGCCTGACAATATGAATGGCATATGTGACCTTACTAGACACACACACACACACACACACACACACACACACACACACACACACACACACACACACATACACACACACACACACACAGCTATGCATACGCATTTCATTGTCCATGCCATCTGTAACACTCAAATAACAGGTAGATGACATCATTAACTCCTGTTTCTCTGTCTTTGCATTTATTTTTGTTTTATTATAACAGAAATGTAGTTAATTCAGACACAACAAATGGGTAATGTGTCTGGCCCACATATACAACAAATGTTCAAGGTTACTCAAATGGAAAAGTGGGAGAAGAAAAAAAAGAATGGCACAGCAGTGAGATAACACCTTTGTTCTGTCAAGAATTCAAAAGGCAGCTAAGCGATAACTGTATGAATGCCATTAAAATATGTTTTTATATAACAAGGAGATGATTCAATAATTATATTCAAAATGAGTTATAAAGAGTGGTTCTGGTGTGAAAGCAATTCATTTCAAGGTAATAGAAGTGCCTGCTTTTTTCCATAGGGGCTAATTACTGAAAATAAATACAGAGGCATGTTCTGCAGTGTGATATAAGCACACAAATGATTTCTACAAAGAAGCACAATATGATTTTTCTATAACAATAATAACTGATGATTATATATTGACTGATTTCTGTAATAATTGATTTAAAAAAAAGTCATACAAAGTGATATTTCACATAAAGTATTTGCTTGTTATACAACATGACACTTTATAGAGCTATTTTTGCATACTAAAATTTTTAAAGATATATACTATCTTTACCAAAATAAAAAAAACTGATACTTGATTATATATAAATTTGTATTTATATATGTGATTATTTAAAGAAAACATAAGCACTTTGCATGAAAGGAAAGATAATTTATGGTTTACTGACATAACTTGAAAACAGTAGATTTAGAAGTAAACATTGTATGTCTAAGTGCATTGCTGTTAATCCTTATTACCCATTCACACATAAGCACACTGCTATTTTTTTCTATCAATCTCTATCATCAGAATTGATTAAGGTATGTCTTTTAAAATTTATTCCAATTCCAAGCTATTCTTTTTAGTATCTGAAACACTCCTCTGTAAGACTGGACTCACAATTTATGGCCAGGATTATTGTTTTAGGCAATATACATATCTGTCACCTACCCTCCATCCTTAGATGGACCCTCGAAATCCCCCTGGTAGACTCATTTTATCAGGGAGGGGTTCTTTAATGGAACCACTGTCTCAATTTGTAATCAAATATTTCAAACCACTACTCAAATGGGTACGTGCCCGGTTACAGGACACTACAGAATTTCTCCAAATCATCTCTGAAATGCAACTTGAGCCAGGTTGGTTATTTTGTACCTTGGATGTTACAGCGTTATACACAAATATCCTGCATTGGACTGGGATCGATGCTTTAGAATATTGGCTCTATAAATCTAAGTTATACCAATATATTTCTCATTTGTCTTGCTGAACATGTACTTACAAAGAATGTTTTTTTCTATCATGACAAATGCTACTTCCAGATTCAAGGTACAGCTATGGGTGCTTCGTTTGCCCCAATCTATGCCAATTTATTTATGGCCTATATTGAGGAGCAAATAATTTATGATAGCTCACATAATCTGTTTCTGGAGGAGATTGACATTTGGAAAAAATATTTGGATGATTGCTGGATGGTATGGAGATTGGATGTGGATTATTTACAGGACTTTGTCAGTTACCTAAATGAGAACAAATGGGGCATACACTTTATAGTAAACTATGATATGGATCAGATCACTTTTTTGGATGTTTTTGGCAACCAGGTGTCCTGATAATACCTTAATTTCTGATGTTTTCCCTAAGTACCCTGAATACAATTCCCTTCTCCATGCCACCAGCTATCACCCTCCACATATCTGCAAAAACATTCCCAAGTCTCAGTTTTTGAAAGTTAAACGTATATGCTCGGACAATAGTACTTATCAGCATTTCAGAGATGACCTTACAATCAGATTCAGAAACACCGGGTACAAGGCGGGATACGTCCTTCTGACCAAGAACAGGGTTGACATTATTGATAGGAAAAGCCTTCTTCAATATAAAAATAAGGTTGTTGATGGGGAACTGACTATACATTTTGTTACCACATTCGGTAGGAATACTGGAGCACTGATGGACAGTGTCCAGCGTCGTTGGAGCATCCTGTTGGCAGACAACAAACTCTCTGAATTGTTGGAGAATAGATGCCATTTTCCTTTAGGAAGGGTAGGAATTTGGCTTCCTATTTCAATTATTATAAACATGTGTCTGGTTACAAAAAAGATTCTTTGCAAACTACACTTTTGGAGGATCCAGTCGTAGGTTGCTTTCCTTGTGGTCATTGCATATACTGTCCAAGTGCTTTAGTAGTAAAAACACTAGCCAGCTTTATAACATTTCTTTTTTGCCAATTGCCAAACAGATTGGGTGATTTTCTTAGTCACCTGTAATTCTTCAGCCTTCTACATTGGGCAAACATCACGTCTGGTCAAATTCAGGATTTCTAAGCACTTTTGTGATATAAAACACCAAAAAATTACTAATGCCCTTTATAAACACACTATAGTACATAAAAATGCTTTCTTTAATTTTATAATTATTGATAGAATTTTGGGTATTAGATCCAATAAAAAAGGTTGGCATGAAATGTTGTATAAGAAAGAGAAAAAATGGATTATTAAGCTGGGGGGGTTTGTTTGCTCCTGGACTTAATGAGCACCTTTAATCAGTCACATGATTATGCGTTTTTTATTGACTATATAAGGAGTTGGTTCATTTCTGTTTCATACACTGATGAAGGCTAAGTGATTTACTAAGCCGAAACCGGTCTGTTTTTCTCCTTATTGCTATGTGTTTCTAGTAATTAATATTAAACATTGGTAATTGCCACAGTTTGCTGATCTCATTTTTTGCTTTGGAATGCATTTGTTTTGAGACCTTGCAGCTGCCGTATATGCAGAGATTCTGTTTATACTAGAATTTGTTATACAATATGACACTTTATAGAGCTATTTTTGCATACTAAAATCTTTTTAAAGATATATACTATCTTCACCAAAATAAAAAAACTGATACTTGATTATATATAAATTTGTATTTGTAGATGTGATTATTTAAAGAAAACATAAGCACTTTGCATGAAAGGTAAGATAATAATTTATGGTTTACTGACATAACTTGAAAACAGTAGATTTAGAAGTAAACATTGTATGTCTAAGTGCATTGCTGTTAATCCTTATTACTCATTCACACATAAGCACACTGCTATTTTTTTTCTATCAATCTCTATCATCAGAATTGATTAAGGTATGTCTTTTAAAATTTATTCCAGTTCCAAGCTATTCTTTTTAGTATCTGAAACACTCCTCTGTAAGACTGGACTCACAATTTATGGCCAGGATTATTGCTTTAGGTAACATACATATCTGTCACCTACCCTCCATCCTTAGATGGACCCTCGAAATCCCCCTGGTAGACTCATTTTATCAGGGAGGGGTTCTTTAACGGAACCACTGTCTCAATTTATAATCAAATATCTCAAACCACTACTAAAATGGGTACGCGCCCGGTTACAGGACACTACAGAATTTCTCCAAATCATCTCTGAAATGCAGCTTGAGCCAGGTTGGTTATTTTGCACCTTGGATGTTACAGCGTTATACACAAATATCCTGCTTTGGACTGGGATTGATGCTTTAGAATATTGGCTGTATAAATCTAAGTTATACCAATATATTTCTCATTTGTCTTGCTGAGCATGTACTTACAAAGAATGTTTTTTTCTATCATGACAAATGCTACCTCCAAATTCAAGGTACGGCTATGGGTGCTTCGTTTGCCCCAATCTATGCCAATTTATTTATGGCCTATATTGAGGAGCAAATAATTTATGATAGCTCACATAATCTGTTTCTGGAGGAGATTGACATTTGGAAAAGATATTTGGATGATTGCTGGATGGTATGGAGATTGGATGTGGATTATTTACAGGACTTTGTCAGTTACCTAAATGAGAACAAATGGGGTATACACTTTACAGTAAACTATGATATGGATCAGGTCACTTTTTTGGATGTTTTTGGCAACCAGGTGTCCTGATAATACCTTAATTTCTGATGTTTTCCGTAAGTACCCCGAATACAATTCCCTTCTCCATGCCACCAGCTATCACCCTCCACATATCTGCAAAAACATTCCCAAGTCTCAATTTTTGAAAGTTAAATGTATATGCTCGGACAATAGTACTTATCAGCATTTCAGAGATGACCTTACAATCAGATTCAGAAACAGAGGGTACAAGGCGGGATGCGTCCTTCCGGCCAAGAACAGGGTTGCCATTATTGATAGGAAAATCCTTCTTCAATATAAAAATAAGGTTGTTGATGGGGAATTGACTATACGTTTTGTTACCACATTCGGTAGGAATACTGGAGCACTGATGGACAGTGTCCAGCGTCATTGGAGCATCCTGTTGGCAGACAACAAACTCTCTGAATTGTTGGAGAATAGATGCCATTTTCCTTTAGGAAGGGTAGGAATTTGGCTTCCTATTTCAATTATTATAAACATGGGTCTGGTTACAAAAAAGATTATTTGCAAGCTACACTTTTGGAGGATCCAGTCGTAGGTTGTTTTCCTTGTGGTCATTGCATATACTGTCCAAGTGCTTTAGTAGTAAAAACACTAGCCAGCTTTATAACATTTCTTTTTTGCCAATTGCCAAACAGATTGGGTGATTTTCTTAGTCACCTGTAATTGTTCAGCCTTCTACATTGGGCAAACATCACGTCCGGTCAAATTCAGGATTTCTAAGCACTTTTGTGATATAAAACACCAAAAAATTACTAATGCCCTTTATAAACACACTATAGTACATAAAAATGCTTTCTTTAATTTTATAATTATTGACAGAATTTTGGGTATTAGATACAATAAAACAGGTTGGCATGAAATGTTGAATAAAAAAGAGAAAAAATGGATTATTAAGCTGGGGGGTTTGTTTGCTCCTGGACTTAATGAGCACCTTTAATCAGTCACATGATTATGCGTTTTTTATTGACTATATAAGGAGTTGGTTCATTTCTGTTTCATACACTGATGAAGGCTAAGTGATTTACTAAGCCGAAACCAGTCTGTTTTTCTCCTTATGACTATGTGTTTCTAGTAATTAATATTAAACATTGGTAATTGCCACAGTTTGCTGATCTCATTTTTTGCATTGGAATGCATTTGTTTTGAGACCTTGCAGCTGCCGTACATGCAGAGATTCTGTTCATACTAGGATTTGTTATATGATATGACACTTTATAGAGCTATTTTTGCATACTAAAATCTTTTTAAAGATATATACTATCTTCACCAAAATAAAAAAAACTGATACTTGATTATATATAAATTTGTATTTGTAGATGTGATTATTTAAAGAAAACATAAGCACTTTGCATGAAAGGTAAGATAATAATTTATGGTTTACTGACATAACTTGAAAACAGTAGATTTAGAAGTAAACATTGTATGTCTAAGTGCATTGCTGTTAATCCTTATTACCCATTCACACATAAGCACACTGCTATTTTTTTTCTATCAATCTCAGGATGGATTAAGCTATATCTTTTAAAATGCATTCCAGTTCCAAGCTATTCTTTTTAATATCTTGTATATTTTCAGGCTATGAAACACTCCTCTGTAAGACTGGACTCACAATTTATGGCCAGGATTATTGTTTCAGGCAACGTACATGTCTGTCACCTACCCTCCATCCTTAGCTCTCAAGTGGACCCCTTTTCCCACTACAATCTATATCCAAGCAGCTTTCCTCTGGCAACTTGGACTCACATCTAAGATGAGAGTTTGTTTTTATGTCCAATATGTTTATCATCTGGAAGTATGTCCTACTAACCCATGGTTTCTTATAACACCAGCTGTTTAGCTCTTTTGCCTTTCAGGTGATTACAGTTTATCTTGCAACTGCCTATTGGTTTCCTTGCACCCTCCTCAAGTCTGTGGACCTTGCTTCGTCTTATATTAAGGAACTGACTTTTTTGATCAGCCACAATCCTGGCCTGAGATAGTCATCCCAAACCCATCTTTGGTTCTGTTAGTGACTGGAATCCTCTTTTATGTAATTTAAGTCTACAAACCAATACCTTGTCACCTTTAAACTACCATTACTAACTGGGACACCTCTCTTCTTCTCTTATTTCCAGTGTACCAATCCCATGTGAATTTTTAATTTATATTAGCATCTGAGCCCATCTCTAGTTCCGTTGCTTTTGAAAAAAAAATATTTTGATCGCTCTAGAATTCTTACATTATTCAGCTACACCATCAGTTCTTTGATGCAAACTAATATTATGATCAAAAGGGCATTGAAAAGCTTAGCCATAACACTTATTTGTTTTGAGAGTATATTAGCTATTCCTAGTAAGAACATTATTTCCACATACCCCAGGTATGAAATTATGGTCACCAATTCAATTGTCTATTTTTGAAAGTAGCAAAGGTGTTATTTTGTTTGTCTTGTGATGGGCAACTAATCCAAACTGATTGCAGTGAGTTATGATTTTCTAAAAACAAACAGGTGTTAATATTACAGTGGCATTTGACGTCTTTAGAATTGGGAGTAAAAATAAAGGTGTTTCTACCTGCAGTGCTGTTTATGGGTCAGTGCTGTATACTTTTATTACAGACACAACTTCAGCAGCTCATAGGGGGTGCTAACAACCCTTTAAGCTTTGTTAAGAATGGGTAGTATCACTTAAACAAGATACTAGTCACCAATTGTTTGATTGTAATCATGGCACTCCATGCACTAAAAATCTATAGTTTGCACGGTTGGCCATGGGATGGACTTTATTTGTAATGATAACATTATGGCCATTCATCATGTTTCAGAGACATAATCTTTGGAGAGACTTAAATTGAAGAGGTTTAACAGGCTTTGGCTAAGTGGTGCTTGACACTTACTAACTGACAGCTGGGCATATTATCAGGTTGCATGGAGCTAATGTTTTTGGTTTTGTTTAGTGCAGATTCAACTTGGTCCATGTACTGGAAGCTTCATAGTGTGGGCAACATCTGTCTACATTAAGGGTATGAAATTGGCATGCAATTTGTCTTTCAAAATATTAAACATAACTTCTGGATCTGACTGAGAAAGTTTGGTACAGTAAAGGATATCATTTCTACGTGTTCTAATGTAACTGAAGAAGGCGATGTGGATATCTTTAGAGTTAGTAGTAACCCTAATACCTCATTGTGTATTCATTGATATTGTGCTTGAGTATAATGTTTATCAGTTTTAAGTTCCTTTTATATTGTGAAAGTGGGCATGTGTCACAGATAGCGTGAAGTTTGTTCTTTTTGATGGCAAACTTGTCTCTGTCGCTGTGAGAATTCAATCATACTGCCTTTTTCTGAATTTATCTTTATCCTTATAGCAGATGATGACATACTCCTTGGTGCATCAATCTATAAGGGAATAGAATTCAGAGGAATATACAATATTGTGTACTTTTATATTTGAAAAATTGCACCAGTTGTAGTTGTCACGAAGTTTTAGAAATACAACATTTGTTTTGGAGTAATTGTGAATGCATAGGCTTCGTGGATTTTGCAATGTGTTTTAATGAAGGTAGTTATTGCTAGGAGATGAGATTTTGCTAAGGATGTAGTGACATTGGATACAGTATTGAAGGGGAGAAGTTGGTAAAGACAAGGTGAAGAAGATTATCACCCCTTGTTTGGATGGGGAATAATATGATGGCGTTAATAAAACTGAGGGATTTTTGATCAGCTGACAAATTGGTATGCCAGTTTATAATGATGCAATTAAAGTCTTCCATAATATGTATATTTGGTTTGACAAAAAGCTGCTAATGTGATCTAGATAATCAGCAGAGGGGAAAAAGAAGGAGACCTTTACTTGGGAATTATATGATCAGCATTTTTTAACCATCTCAGTATATATTATTAGGGTGTTATGCTACAGTCTACTGACATTAAATGTAATGAAAAAAGCCTCCAAATTGATAGAGTCCTTACATTTCTAGTGTATGGAATCACGGTGGTTCAAAAGTAAAGAATTGTCAATAAACATGAAGCAGATTCTCAGGGGAGGCTTGTGGCACTCGCTGTGTTGCAGGCCTCAATTTTAAAAAAAGTATAAAAAAAGCAAAGAAACTGCACTATTTTTTATTTATTTTGATTTTTTTCTGCTTGAATAAAATTTAGTTTTACCATTACCATTACCAGGCCTCCTGGAAAAAAAAAAAGAAATGAGCTTACTCCACTAATTGGTCTATATTTAAAAATAGCTCTGCAATATGTCGACTCCAAACTAGGGATAAGGTGATCACAGGTCTACATTAGATAATCGAACTTTCAAAAGTTCGAGTGTCATATAGTCGACACCATATTGTCGAATTTTTGAAAGTTCGAAAGTTTTAATGGAGATCTCCATACTGCATGGAATGGGAAGAGTTCCCTTTTTTGTATTGTAGTATGTTCTTGGAGTTGGTATATTTAAAGAAAGTGGGGTGCTGGGAGAGCAGCCCCCATGTGGGGGGTGCAGTGGACCTTGCCCCCCTTCTTTAAATGTTCAGATAGGTTATTTTTGTAGTTTATTTTTTTTTATTAGATGTTCAAACTTTTAAAGTTTGATCATATGGTGTCGACCATATGACAGTAGAACATTTGAAAGTTCGATTATCTAATATAGACCCGGTGAACACACCTTATTATAGGTCTTCCTATCTACTGCAGTCTAAAGAAACATCGCAAAAAAGTGTCTCATTGGGCTGCTGTATGAAACAGAAAAGAGACATTTCTCTTGGTGACTGGCTGAGACTGAAGAAGCCTGAGACTGAAAGTGGAAGAAGCAATGAAGTAATGGAGTATTGCATAAATACTTGCATTGGAGCAGTTTTTTTTTCATTATTACATCTTTATTTATTTATTTATTTATTTTTAATGAGTAGCCAGGTATCTAGTATTATATTTGAAAGTGTTTTAAGAGTGTGTGTATGTGTGTGTGTGTGTGTGTGTGTGTGTGTGTGTGTGTGTGTGAATGCGATATATGGATGTGTGGGAAACAGATGCCCTCAACTGTCCCTGATTTCACAGAATGTCTTAGGTGTTGCCTCATATTTTGGTCTGTTCCTTGTAACATTTGTGTTTGTTTTTTTCTAGCAGATCACTGAGCACTGTAGTCTCTAAATAATGACAGACATCTGAGGGTTAGACTTAGCATCTTTCATAACAAGCATGCTAATGCAAGTTTATTTTCTTCCAACTTTATAAATATATGAAGGCTATATCTGTCTCTGATTTTGTCTCTTTGTCCTCCATTACTTTTCAGCTTTCTTCTTGATTTTTAATCTAAGAGATTGAGAGGTAAATGTGGAGGGAGATGCAGTTGGTTGCATAATGTTCTCTCAGCAGTGAGATGAGAAAATATAGTCCTGTGTGACAATTTATGTAATTACTCATTCATTTCTTCTTCTTCTTCTTCTTCTTTCAGCTTTTTCCCGGTTAGGGGTCGCCACAGCGGATCACCTGGCCACTCATGATTGGCAGTGAAGTTTTATGGTGTCAAGTTTCCAGCCCGGCATCCAACCTTTCACAGAAGGCAAACACATGCACACACTCACACCTAGGGCCAATTTAGAGTGTCCAATTTACCTACAGCATGTCTTTGGGATGTGGGAGGAAACCAGAGCACCCAGAGGAAACCCACACGACCACAGGGAGGACATGCAGACTCTGCACAGAAGGCACCCCAACATCGAACTGGAGAACCTCTTGCTGTGAGGTGGCAATGCTAACCGCTGCACCACTGTGGCCACCCTTAATTGCTCATTCATTTGAACACAATAATTCTTCAGAAGTGTGGATTCACAGTCATACAAGCAGGTCTTGTTACTTTATGGTCATATGTGTGTTTGTGGTTGTGTGTGTATGTGCAATACATGTAAGTATATGTGAGGAGCATAGATGTTCTGAACAATGCCTGGTTTTGCAAACTATGATTTTGCGTCATAACTTGGTATGTTCTTCATATTGTTTGTGATTTTTATGGCAAATCAGTGAAGATGGCAAACATTAAATAATAACAGACCTTTAGCTTTCAGACAATAGCTTCAGAAAATGCATGCTAATCCAAAGTCTTTTATTCTACCAATTTCTAAATATATAAATGGCATATGCATTTCTGGTTTTGGTTTTATGACCCTTATTATTTTTTAGTTTCCTGCTTGATTTTTGAGCAAAGAGGCTGTTGCAAGATCAGCGGCAGGGGGGGGGGGGTTGTAGTGGGCTACACACTGTACTCTGACAGTAGTGACCTTAAAAGGTACTTTCCTGTGTGGCATGTATTTATGTGTTCAATCATTTGACTGCAATCAAACCTCTGAGGTATATAGCCACAGTTATTGATGTTGACATCTGTGTGTGCGTGCGTGTGTGTGTGCATGCATGTGTGTGTGTGTGTGTGTGTGTGTGTGTGTGTGTGTGTGTGTGTGTGTGTGTGTGTGTGTGTGTGTGCCTGTGTGATGTGCAGGGAGTTTGCATTTTCTGACAGCAGCAAACTGAAATGCATGTGGCATTTGGTGAATATTTAAATATTTATTTATTCACATGATCTCAATAAGACTTCTGAAGTGTACATAGACATTGAATTAGCTATAAATGGTGAGACAAAGTGAGTGTGTGTGTGTGTGTGTGTGTGTGTGTGTGTGTGTGTGTGTGTGTGTGTGCGTGTGTGTGCGTGTGTGTATGTGTGCTTGTATGTGTGTGTGTGAAGGCAAGTTAAAATAAATGATCATGGTCACTTGTTATTTTTATTTTACAATAATCTTGAATCTGAAGTTGCACAGTCAACATATTTGGCTTTAATTTCTGGGTACTGGGGCTGTTGTTTAATATAAGTTACTAATGTTTATTTATTTATTTTTATTTTTATTTTTATTTTACATTTGTTGACCAGGATAGTCCGACTGGATACATGTCCATTTTCAGCATAGGCCCGGGGAGAAAAGCTTCAAGGGTGGTTACATATGCAATCATCACAATATACAGATAAAACAAGAGTCATAATAACATTGCACAAATTAAACACACGTTATAGTTACAGTTAAATTTATACAGTCTAACAAACTTCTAATCTGGGCTAACAAATAAAAAGATATTTGAGTTCCATTTACAGACATACTATTAGTACACTGGTATGAATAAAGATTTAGTCGGGCTTGGAGCAGGGACATATCCAGTGAGACTTGAAATACTCCTTGAGAGATTTTTTGAATTGAGATAGGGTGGTATCTAGAGTAATGTTAGCAGGAAGTGAGTTCCAAATTTTGCCAGCAGAGTTGGCGAACAGGGAGTCACAGCTGAGTTGTTGGATTTGATGATTTGCACTACCAGTCTATTAGATGACCGGCGAGATCTGGAGTTGGAGTGGAGATGGATGATGTTTTTCAGTGCAGGTGTATTTAATGGTTGAGTAAGTGCTTTGTGAGCCACAATAAGTTGATTATACTGAATCTGCCTGGGTAGCTCTAGCCATCTGAGATAATTTAGGTTTTTACAATGATGCATTCTATAGAGTAGATCAGTGGCAAATCTAGCTGTTATTATAGCAGCATGAGAGTTTGTTAAGAGCAGTTTTATTTAGGTTGACCAGTAAAGGGGAAGCATAGTAGAGTGTAGGGAGTAGATGGAAGTGGGCAATGGAATTACTAGCATGTGGGGTAAGGAATGGCTTTATCCTATATAGCAAGCCCAGTTTTCTGTTAATGGTGTTGATTGTTTTGTTGACATGCACATCAAACTTAAGACTGTTATCTACAATAACTCCTAGGAGTTTTGTATGGGCATCTGGAGAGATTATGGTAACATTATTAGACTTAATGGAGAGAGATAGTGCATTGGATCTTTGGGTGGGGGAGAAAAGTAGGAGCTTTGTTTTGTTAGGATTTAGAGTCAGACAGTGAGCGGCAAGCCAGTTCTCTACTAGGTTAAAAGTATTCTGAGTTATTGTTAGCAGGTCTGTTTGCGAGGTGCAAGTGCAGATCAATGTTGAGTCTTCTGCAATTGGATGTGGTTGGCTTCAGGGATGACAGTGTGGAGGTCATTAATAAAAATGGAAAACAGAAGATAGACCCCTGTGGAACACCTAGGGTGTTGGGAAGGAGGTTTGAAAGTTTGTTCTGCCATAAGACGGATTGTTGTCTATTGTGCAGGTAGGATTCAAACCATCGGAGAGAGTGATTGCCTAGGGACATTGTTGCCAGGGTGTTGATGAGAAGATGGTGGTTAACCATATCAAAAGCCTTGGACAGGTCCAAGAAAGAGCTGTGGATAACTTGTTCCTGTTCCTGTTATAGTTTATTGCATTAGAGAAGGTGAGGAGAGCTGTGGTGGTACTATGATTTGGCCTGAAGCCATGCTGGGAGTTAGCCAATAGGTTGTTTTGGGTTAGAAAGTACAGAAGCTGTTTATGGATGCATTTTTCCATGATTTGTGCCAGAGGTGATAAGATGACTATGGGTCTATAATTAGATAATTCAGTAGAGTTACCACCTTTATGGAGGGGTATGACACAAGATACTTTCCAGAGAGAGGGGACTGAGGCTTCTGATATGGACTGGTTAATTAGAATGGAAATGGGGTATGCTATGATAGCAGCAGCTTTTTGCAAATATTCAGCTGGTAGAAGATCCACAGTTAGGGTAGTAGTGTTTCATTTTTTGAATAGTGAATAAATGAAAGATGTAGAGACTGGTTGGAAGCTAAAGGAGGGCTGGAAGCTGGAAGTGTTATCCACTGGGTTAGAGGAGTTAAGAGGTAATTGGCTAGCAAGGGCTTGGATAGTTTCAGTAAAGAAATTATTAAAGGTGTTAGCAACATCTGCTGGTAGTTTATCAGTAGAGGCTGAGAGAGGTGGAGTGGTGGTTTGACCTGTGTTCAGTAATTTATTTATCCCTGTCCAGAATTTTTGGGGGTTATTTTGGTTTCCTTGTTGGAGTTGGAGGTAGTAGTTTTTTATCTAATAGAATGGATCGTTTTGACTCATTTCTTAGTTGTCTAAATTTGGTTTGATTTAGAGGGTCTACTAATCCTGATGTAATTTGGTCAAAATAAGCACTCATTATTCTGACTTTCCAGTACTAGTGAGCATGTATGTGAAACCAGCTGGAATACTCTTCCGTAGCTATTTTAGCACACTCAGATGTTCACACTCAATAAAGTTACTGCAATTGATAGGTTAGGAGGTTGTCTTAATGAAAATGACTATGTCAGTGGGGAGGGATTGCAGTGTATCTAAAAGAAACAAGTTGACCATAATGTTTTTCACTTTCCATCATAAATGGCAGCATTGTACCAACACTTGACTATCTCTGCTTGTCTAAGCATGATGTGTTTGACAGCATTTCTATCTCACTTGGGCTTGGTTATGTGGTTAAGTTCTTGGCTATGATTTCTGTGTTGAGTCTGGATGCAATGTTTTTCTGTCTCTGTGGATTTCATTCATATGTTCTGGTTTCCTCCCTCGGACACCCAGGGTTTAAAATGTATGTCTCCAGCACCATTTTTGCTTTTACCTCCAACCCATTCTAACATCCTAGAGGTTGAAAGAAGATAACTACCTTTTTAGAGTGGCTAGGAAGGCAGACACTTTTCCAATATAGGATTCATATATCTTTGAAAGCAATAGTCAGCTCAGTCTATGGGGAACTACCATTTTGTTAGCTTTGAAAATTAGGCTTTAGATAACATATTTTTTTTCTTGAAAGAAAATAGAAGACAATCTAATTACATATTTTTGTTCAGGCTATTACTGAATCAATGACAAGAAAAGCTTTAACATGCAAGTCAAAGCATATTACAGAAAGTTTTGGCCAGTTAGGCTGTTAAAAAGAATGAGGAAAAGGTGAAAAGAAAGAGAAAGTGTGAAAAAAAAGAAAAAGTAATATATATGGATGGAGTGAGCACAGTATTGGGGAACAGGAGACGAACACTGGGGAAGCTGACGGGAACAGTGTGCAATGAGGGAGCATGCAGTCCTTTGTTTATGGATGCATTTCACCTAAAGGCTGGCCTTACAGATTGCATTTAGACATCTGAGGTGTATATAGTCCATAAAGTGGATATTATGGCAGTCTGTGGATGAAAGTTACTGACACCATCTCTTGATTAATCCCAGGTGATGGTCATTGACTTATTACAATAGAGCCCATGACATTCCAATTAGTCCCAGTCATTCATTTGTTTCTTACAGCCTTGACCCCTTGCTTTGAAGTCATCATCCACCATGCCAGATGCTATATTTTCTCAAAACTAGCAAGGAAAGAGGCATCAGTAAGCTGTGAGTCCACAATGATAGGAGTAGTACTTATTTTATTTGAATAATTAAGCAAGGGTTAAGAAAGAATGAGAAACAGTAGTAATTCACCTATTGGCTAAAACCCAGTTACTACTAGTGCTGCTCTCACTGTAATTGTCTGGTGCTATCAATGTCTCTCTACTCCTTCTATCACCAGGAGCAAATAGCATTAATCCCAATTTGTTTTTTGAGAAGCGAGTTAAAGACTTTCCATTGATCAGTAGTTTAATCCCAGATGTAGTAGAAGTCTGTAAGCTTGTTATAGCCTTCTTTTGGTAGATGGACTGATTGCACATTGAGAAGGTTGGCACAATACAGCATCAAGCTGTGCACTTGTCTGAAATTTAAACTGAAGAGGTTCATACTGAAACAGTAGCCAGACCAGTCATGGCCACACACACACACACACACACACACACACACACACACACACACACACACACACACACACACACACACACACACACACACACACTCCCTGATCACACACAGCTAGGAATCAATGCTTCCTACTCCTTTTAATACCATGAACAGTATATCAAAAGTATTTCCAAGCTGGCTTCTCAAAAATAGTTAGAATTTTCTCCACCATTCAGTAATATTTAATAATCAATGTCCCTCTACACATTCTCTCAATAGCAACAAAGCTATCCACTAATCCCAAGCTGGATCCTGGGAAGCAGATCACAGGTTTCTGTTGATCAGTAGTTTAATCCTACATGTAGTAGGGGTCTGTAGGCTTATTATACCTTTCTTCTAATAGAGTGGGTAGCACTTTCAGAAGCTTAGCACAATAAAGCATTGAGCAATACAATTGTCTAAAATTTAAACACAAGAGATTCCTAGTGAAACAGTAGTCAAATAATTCTGCCCCCCCACGCACGCACACATACATACATGCACACACACTACCCAATCAAAGACAACTAAAAAATAATGTCCCTGTACTCCTTCTCTCAACAGTAACAAAACTGTAGTAATAATCCCAAGATGGTTCCTAAGAAGCAGTTCAAAGGCTCTCCAACAATCCATAGTCTCATCTCAAATGTTGCATATGTTGGCCAATGGGCTGTGAAGTTGGCACCACCTGGGTGGAAAGATATAAAAGGGAAGGCAACAGAAGTTTTTATCACTCTAAGGGGTGGGCCTTCCTAATTTGATCTTGTATTGCACAACAGTATGAGCAGATGAGACAAGACTGGGTGGAGCTTTTAAATTCAAATTTACAGAATGATTGTGCAGCTCAAAAACACCTAAGTTTAAAGAACTACAGGAATAGACTGGACCAAGTAGGTCAAAAATCATAATGAAGCAGCTTTACTTGGCAGCTCAGCCAGATTAAACTTTGTCCTGCATTTGTCTATCCAGTGTGCTCCTATACACCTGCCCCCATAACTCTAGCTTTGTGGATCTGCTCCTGGCCAGTGAAGATAAAGGGAAAAGGTGCCAGCCTTGGCAGCTCTTTGCATAACCTCTCTCTGTTGACATCCTTTACTCATCATATCAAAATAACCACACTACTGTTTTTTTTGCATCAGTCTATATTCTCTGTAAACTGATGTTGGAATTCTTACAGTTATGTAAATTCATTATTAATTTTCTCTTTATTAATTATATACATGATAAATCTCAGTCAATATTATCAACATTTATTATTTTATTACAGAGTATCTGAAGCAATAAATCACCTATTCATTATTTAGATTTATTAAATTGTGCCTTTCATAATGTGACAATGCTACATTTTTTAGCATTTCATTTCAGCCCATTTTCAGTACTCTGGGAATTTATAACCATAAGTTCCTGCTGGAGGGTTCTGTGTCAGTGGAGGATTTGACAATGACTCCCATTTTGCAGTCATCTGCATATTTGGTTAGCATTAGATCATGATCTTCCAAGTGTCCCTCCTTTCACCTACATTTTCCTTTTTATTTATCTGCCTGCCAATACTTCATCTATTTTTTATCATCTACTAGAATTAAAAATATCTTGCTCATATCACTGAGATGTATCATCCCAGTGAAATAATTTCACATCTTTAGCAAACAGCTCCTCATAGCTACTGACTGCCCCTCAGTGTCTGTCCTTTTCTAACCTTCCTGTTAAAGGATTCCAGAACTTTCCTAATCTTAGCATCTCCAACTAGTTCTACACACACAGACAGACAAGCACACACACAATTTTGTCAAAGGATCATAAGAGTTACAAGCAACTAAGCCAAGAGGCCATTTCAGCCTTGTCAATACCTACCCTTACATATTACCTCCATTTTCAAGAAAGATCAGCCATACCAGGGGTGAATTTATGAATATCCGTCCAGTTGCTCAGCTCCTTTTTAAAAGCAAATAGCACACCACACTGCTTAATTTGGAGTGGCAGTGTGTTCCAGACAAGGGGTAGGCCCTTGTTGATGAATCTATCCTTCTATCTTGTCCTGTTTATTTGCTGGAGTATATTTGATTGTTAGCCCTATTGTTAGTGAGACTGATTTTTGAAAGTACTAGAGTTCTTGAACAACTGGATACCTTTTTGATCTATAAGCAAGGCAAAGATCACCCACAAGGAGTATATTGAATAGAGAGATATAGCCTCAAGGCTCTTATGGTTGCCCAGGTTTCTAAAGCGCTTAATCATTTTCATTTTTTATTTATTTTTGTTGACTGGGATAGTCTGACTGCTCCAGATGTGGGGCAATATGCTGCAAGTCCCCATTGCACACCTGCCCCTAAAATGCCACTAAAGAGACTGGTAGTTAAAGAGGAGATATGGGGTAGGTTCCATAAAGTAAAAACCTCCTGGACATCCTTAAGTTTTATAACTGGTCACAGAACAGAGACAGGTAAGACTCATGAAGTAAAAGAAGTTACAGACCCAGTGATGGATGGGGGCACAAGTATAGAAAGGTTGTAGGATGAAGCAAGGTGAGTGAAAAAGAGCTCCAAAAATAAATGAAAGAAAGAATGAAAGAAAGGAAAAACTGCTTTTCTAAGGTTTTATGATCAAGCTTGCATTGATTATCCTGGATTTGACAAAGGAAAAAGGATGCTTGGGTGGTCGTCTGGAGCTTTGTAAGACTTATTGCAGGGCAGTAGAGAGAAGAGTGCTTAGGATTGCCTGTCTCTCCCCCCTTGGCTGACCTGGCATGACTCACATTTCAAACTCTACATTTACCCACACTAGCGTACTGTACCTCCTGCAAAACGGTGTCTATGGGATTGCAATTGTCCACCACAGTCTCTAACAAAAACTTTTTCTCTCCCAATTAACAGTTCAAACTCTACATTTACCCACACTAGCATACTGCAGCTCCTGCAAAATGGTGTCTACAGGATTGCAACTGGCCACCACAGTCTATAACAACAACATTTTCTCTCTCAACAATTAAACAGTTCAGACTCTACATTTACCCACACTAGCATAATGCAGCTCCTGCAAAACGGTGTCTACATGATTGCAATTTGGCACCACAGTCTCTAACAACCACTTTTTCTCTCCCAACAATTAAACAGTGTAGGTTACAAACATAAAAAAACATTTGTTAAGCTCTCTTTTACTGCGCTGTGTAACAAAGCGAGTCATCATTTTGGTCAGTCAAAGGGCTCTTTCTGCTCTATTTTTTTGCCTCTTTTCCCCTGTAACTAAAGGAAACTGATTCATACATTTGTCTCTCTGACCCTAATTATTACAGCTATACCTTGTACCTTTATGGCTTTATAACTTTCTGACATAGATTAAGTTTTACTTATTTGTCTGACATTTGAACAAGTAACCCTGCTAAAAACCTTAAAATTGTATACTGTTGGTCTGTCTTTTCTGCTAAAAGTAAATAAAATTAAAGTGCTGAGTGCAGGTTATAGGCCCTTACATTCAACTTACTTGTGGTATGGTTTTGCCTGGTCCACTCCCCCTCGCTTTTCTTGAGCTCGCTTTGCTCCCCTCTCACCCCCCAAGTATCCTCAAATGCATACTTTCATCTTGTTGTCTGGTCACTCCCACAGCCCCCTCCCACCACCATAGGTTGTGCTTTCACCCTTTCACTCTTCCTAACTTGTCATCAGTCTTCTCCTTTTCCCTGCCCACCTTGGGCTGCCTGCTCTGTGGCTTGCCTCTCTCACACTTAACTCTTTCACTCCCTAGCATACCTACTATCTCCTCACATACTCACTATTTCCACCACTCAATACTGTTCCTTCCCTCACACTGCTTATCTCTACCCTTCCCTAATATATTTCTTTATATTTTTCCCTATAACTCTTTCCCTCCTTTTTCATTTACACAATACTATCCTTACTGCTATTTCTCCCACTTCTAATCTCACTAGCCCTAAGCACGTCCTACCACACTGATCTCCATACCTTCCCCTCTCCCTCCACCTTTCCCTTTCCCAGACCTCTTCCAACATATAACCAACCTCCACTGACTATTGCCCCCTCTCTTTTCTGTCTGTCCCCCTTTCAATGTCTTAAATTTAAACTCATGGCCTACCCCGCTCTTACTCCTAAGCCCATACTCAAGTACCCCATTCCCCTTACTGACCACCTCACCTTTTCATCTTGTCTTTGCTCTTCTGGTTTCTGGTGACATCCATCCTAATCCTGGTCCCTCCACTCTCTCCACTACCCCTCCACCTTCATCTGCTGTCCCCTTCAAAACATCTTCAAATATCTCAACCCTCAAACATCTCCCTATCTCTGCAATGAACATCCAAAGCCTAAATGTCTGAACTTCATGCATAGTTGGCGCAACACAAACCTCACATCCTGGCTTTATTGGAACCCTGGCTAAAACCACATATCAATTCCTCTGAATTTCTGCCACCTATATACAATATATATAGGTCTGACAGGACACCCAAAAAAGGTGTTGGGGTGGCTATCTTGTACTCTGTCTCACTAACGGTAACACCTATAGACATTACTCTGCCTAGTTTCCCCACTAAAAAAACTTCAAATAAATCCAAAACCATAAACAATACAAAAAAGCTGAATAAAGGTTATACCAAAACACAGTCCACACTGGAGTCACAATGATGGTTTCCAAAGATTTATTGGTGCTTCCTGGTACCTCTGCTGTGAGCCTTCGAAGGGAAATCCTGCCTACTTTCTCCCCTGCTTAACTCCTCCTAGACTGCCACATGAATAACTATAGGAAGTTTGCTATTGGTTCTATCTACATCCCTCCATGTAAGAACATTCCTATCCTTGAACATGTACTCTCCTGGATAAACACCTCCATCCCCTATGAAACCATAATTCTCGGAGATGTTAATATAGATTGTAACTCCCTTATTGGTCACTCACCCCAACATTTCATAAACCTGAATGGATTCTCACAACTGATCACTATCCCTACCTACTACAGTAAAAATGCTACTGGTTCCACAATTGACTGGATCTTGACCAACTCTCCAAACAACTATTGTAACCCTTCTACCTTCCCTGACTCTATTAGTGACCATTCTCCCATCTCTATCTTAGACACTCTCCTCATCTCTCTAAGCACCATCTCTACAGAGATTGTAGGAAACTTACTAACTTTTCCCCTGAAAACTTTAACTATAGACTCTTTGCCATCAGCTGGTCTTTCCTAAAAACTCTCCTGCTCAGTGATGCTGTTACTAAATTCAACCACATTTCCCTTGATTTCCTAAACTCTCTTGCCCAACTTGCAAAATCAGAACCAAATCTAATTTCACACCCTGGCTCTCCAAAGCTACTCATGCTTTGATGCATGAAAGAGATGCTCTATGGAAAAAATGGCAAACCACTAAAACTTCCACCTTTCTCCAAGGTTATAAGCAACTCAGAAATCATGTTAAAAAAAAACATATTACTTTGGATAAATGCCAATATTTCACTAAATTTCAAAGCTCTCACCCAAATGACCCCAAAATATTTTGGATTACTATCAACTCCCTGCTACACTCTAGTTCTCCTACCATCCCTAACCCTTTCCCTTATCACTCTCCCTCTGAAACTGCAGACTTACTCAACAAACACTTCATAGACATCAGCTATAAACTCCTACCCTCTGGTAACTGTGCTCATCCCAACTCTTCTATGTGACCCTCACCTCCCCCTAAACCTCTCTGCTCCTCTGTCTCTCAGCCTTTTACCTTGCGACCTGTTTTTACTAAATACATCAAACCCCTGATTCTTAAAATAAAACTATGCTCTCCCTCCACTGATAAACTTCCCCCTCAATTTCTGAAAATTGCTGCTGACTCTATTGCATATCCTGTATCTATCTTAATCAACCACTCCATTCAGGAATCTACTGTACCAGAAATATGGAAACCCTTCTATACCACTCCTATGCACAAATGTGGCAACTCTGTTGAGCTTTTCCCCCTAAACACAGTACCTTGACTGCCTTACTATCCTTTACTCAAAAGGTTGCAGAAGCTAGGGACAACAACTTCCTCATCTCTTGTCTATTCCTTGATCTCTCTAAAGCCTTTGACACTGTGTCTCATCCAATCCTTCTTAAACTCTCAGACCTAAACCTCTCTCTGTGATTGTTGTATATTTTCACTTTATTTTTACTTATGTTTGCTGGGGCTTTTCCCCTCGGCTCTCCACTGAAAATGGGTTTGTTTGCAAACTCAGTTGGACTAACCTGGTTGACAAATGTGAAATAAAATAAAAACAAAATAACAACAAATAATGCACTATGGTAGCTTGTTTGATAGTTCAGTTGGCCGTGCTTATAAATATACTGAATAGAAAGGGAACAAGTATTGAGCTTTAAGGACAACTACAGGAACTGGAAAGAAAGTTGAGAAGGTGTGTTGCCATTTTACATCCTGTTGTCTGTTGCTCAAGTAGCTATTGAACCAGAATAGAATAGATTAGGAGAGGCCTAGGGTGGAGAGTTTATTTAGAAGTTTAGGATGAGAGACAGGGTACGTCATAGAAAATATAGGGGACTAAGTGACCTGCTTTTCTGTGATGATTGACTGTGATGGTGAAATGGAGAAGGGCAGCTGGCAGTTGTGGTGCTGTGACTTGGATGAAAGCCATGGTAGGTCTGCAAGAGGAGGCTATTGGCAGTGAGATGCTTGAGGAACTATATATATCTATATATATATATATATATATATATATATATATATATATATATATATACATATATGAATACATTTTGCTAGAATATGCAATAAGGGAGACAGCACTGTGATAGGTCTGTAGTTAGATAATTCTGTTAAAAGTCCATGTTTGTGAAGGGATATGATATAAGATGTTTTCCAGAGTTTTGGGAAACAGCAATATTGCTGGTAATAAGTATGAATGCTGGGTAGGCCAAGGATCGGCTGACATTTTGATGTGTTCACTTAGAATGTTATCTGTATCTGAACCTGTGGATTTTAGATTTTGCAGATGTTTCTGATTGTTGAGGTAGGCACAGGTTTAAAGGAGAAGGATGTTATAAGGCCATTTAGATGAGTGGATAGTGGGGGAGTAAAACAGGGATTACATTTGGCTAGAGATAAAACTGTTAGCATGAAATGGTTGCTGCACTGAATGTCAATGTCTTTAATGTTATTATCAGTTGACGATGTTGATGTTATTTTTAACCAGGTTAAAGAAGGGTTTTCAGTGATGCTCAGAAGAGGTTTGGGTTACTGGCATTTTTCCTAGAGTCT
>NC_056739.1:1921239352-1921456852 GCF_019279795.1 Protopterus annectens | reverse complement strand
CACAAATATGCTTACAAATGAGAAAAACATGCTTGCAGCTTCTACCAGTATCAATGCTGATAGTATGCAGCACACTATGGCTGACATTTGGACCCATCAGAATCATAGTTTCTTTGGTGTCACCCCCCACTGGATTGACTGTGACACACTTCAAAGAAAGTCAGCTTCTTTGTCATGCTGCAGATTACAGGGGAGGTATACATATGATCTCATAGCATCAACTCTTGAGAGCATTCCCATCAAGTAGAAGATATATCAAAAGGTGTGTGGAGCAATTACTGACAATGGCAGCAATTTTGTAAAGGTTTTCACTGTCTTCTTGGAATGTGAGAGATCTGAGACTACAAGCATTCTGTTCCAAGATGAGGATGATGATGGTGAAGTCATTTACAACAGCGTGACAGCCATGCTGAATCAGTCAGGGCAAAGGAAGAACATCCATTCACTGCCTCCCCATCTGAAATGTGCAGCACACACACTGAATCTAGTTGCCTTGCACGATGCTAAATCTGCTTGTAGTGATGCACAGTATAAAAAGATCATGTGAAGCACCCTGGCCAAATGCTATGCTGCTTGGACCAAGGCTAGTCGCAGTACCCAAGCTGCTTAGGTGGTTCAAAATAAGTGTAATCTGGCATTGATTATTTTCAATGCGACACAATGGAATTCCACTTTCTACGCGATGAAGAGAATTCACCTCATTGCAACTCGGGGGTAAAGGCTTGCTGAATGAGATATGTGAACAGATTGGAATTGCCATCTTCAGGCCTGCAGAAGTTACCTTTGTTGCTGAGTTTGTACAGGCAATGCAGCCCCTGGCAGTGGCTCTGGACATCCTGCAGTCAGAGCTGAAAAGCGTCATGGGAATCCTGATCGCCACCATTATGTGCCTGAAATACAATTTGTCCAAAGTCAGGCAGTCTGTAAAGCTCATTGTCCCACTAGTTGATGCTCTTCTTAAAGGCATTCAGGCTCTGTTCAATCACCTTTTTGAGCGTGAAGAGCTCAATCTGGCTAGCATAGTGCATCCACAGTTCCATTTGCGATGGCTGGACAGTGAAGAGCAGAAACTCAGAGGCAAGGCTCTGCTCCTTGGTGCCATGCAGAAACTGGATAAACCTGCACATGAGTCATCTGAAGATTCTGCATTACCTGCCAAAGACAGCTTCTTCAGCTTCAAAGAGTCAATGCCAGCCAATGTCAGCATATCTTCTCAGATGGACATGTATCTGGGCTGATTCTTCCAGAGAAATATCCTCTCAACAGTCACCCTATATTTAAGAAGATATTTCTGAACACTAATACAGCTCTGCCATTTAGTGCACCCATTGAATGCCTATTCAGTCTTGGTGGACAAGTGCTGACTGTAAGAAGAAATAGACTCAGAGATGAACACTCCGAAAAGTTGCTCCTTCGAGCCAACAGAAATATGTAGTCATTGTGAATAGTTATATGAAGTGATATTTTGGTTGGCTTTGTTGTGTTAACAGTCTTTTTAGGCCTATATGACATTTTTTGTAAGCATTTTTGTGTCCTTGGTATTAGTTTTAGCAGATTAGCCCAATGTACTTTGTTGAAAATTTGGTGGGTTGTAACTTGTTATGGGTCTTGTGTTGCTGGCTGTGCGTACTTTGATTTAAGTATTACATTATGACTCTGACTATAAAGACTAGCCTGTGGGACTTTGTAAACTGTAAAGTGCTATTCATCATTATTGTAACACTGTGTATACAACTTTAATACACTCATATTCATGTGCAGTAAGCATGTATTCCTCACACACAAGTACTATGTGAGTAAATCTGAGTATAAGAATTGATAAACTATACTTACTGTATAAAAGTAACTCAATAGTAACTAGTTACTTTAGTTAGCAACTAGTAATAGTGATATATTACTTTTTAGAAAAGTAATAAGTAATAGTAATATATTACTTTCACTTAAAAGTAACTATAATAGTAACTTATTACTTTTATAAGTAACTAGCACAACACTGTTTACGTTGACCTCCCTAGACCATTCATGAACTCTGTGTCTCTAATGGATTTTAATACCAAGGGAATAGCTAGAGAATGCTGGAATCTACCACATCTTAGAAGCTTTAGACAACATCTGCAGGAAATGGGTTGCATAAATTCATGTTGCATTGATGCTGAGACACGTCTGCAAGTGAAGAATTCAAAATGTTTACAAAATGTCATTTAATATTTCACATCACTTTATTGCAGTCAGGCCAGAAATGGGTTAGCAAAACTTTTTGCCAACATTTAAGAATATTATCAAGGCCTTAAGTCTAGATCATAGACCATTCTAATAGAACATAAATTATTTACTTCTAGCAAATCAAAATATAATAATGCAACCACTAACATAATGTCAGTAGTCATGTTCGTGCATTATAACTCCATTTAATAAGAGCAGATGTCACATGACAAACTCAAAAACAAGCAATTTCAAGTTACAAAGGAAAAAAAAACACCAATAACTTGAATACTTGTAGGATGACATGACCACAGAACTAGAAAATGACAGACAGAAAATTCTGTGCCAAAATTTGTTTACATAATGTAGTCATGTGTAACATTTCTCATTGCTCATTCAAACTTTGCATGTGACTGTGGACCTATGTATTAATAATGTCATTACTTTAGGCATTTATGGTTTGTATGCCACAACTCAGTTTTGTTGCAGATCACTCATGTTGTTGTTTTATGTTAATTTATTCATGCACGTTAATTATTATTATTATTATTACAGTTTTTTTCACTTTTTCACTTACCCTAACTAAATTTGGAGTTGTTTAGAGAATTTTTTATATTGCAGTACAGACTTACAGAGTCATATGCATTCAATCACATTACTCCAGACTTCAGTTTATTTAATACCTGGATACATTTTGATTGTTAATAACTAGTGTGTTGATAACATTTGCTTGCCTGTACGTTATAGTTAATATTCCATATAAACTATCCACAACTTGCTTGTTTATAATATTTTTTTCTGTGAACATATACTTCATTGGACTTATGGCATAATCCTGTAAACAGCATGAATGTCTTCAATATACTTGGTAATCGGGACAAATGCAAAATGTGTAACAGCTAAGATATAGATAAAAGTACTGAAAGAGAAAATATCTAACAATTTCTCAGAGGACTGTCTCCAATTACTAATAATTTAGTTATTTTGTTGTTTCTATATAAATGCCCCTATTTCCAAAACAGCTGAATATTTTTTTCATAAAATGCTCAAGAAATGTTAGTAATATAATCATCTATAACCTCCTAATGAGTTTCTAATCTCTAAGACAGAACAGCAACTGCATCTTGACTTTTAATATTTTTATGCCACAACATGCAATAAAAATTGTACCTTTTTCTACAAGTGTGCACCCGTTTAAAGCCTAAAGTCACAACATTACATTTTTTTATTCTAACCAAAACTAAAAGCTACATTTTTGTTTTCAAATACTCTTCTGCAAATGTTGCAGCTTGAAAATCAAAAAAAGAAAATATTCTCTCCTGAATTTGACCCTACCTTCATATGATGACATATTTCTTCTTGGTCAATTATGAATAGCACTTCCTCATTAAATTGATACAAGATTACTTGAACAAAAAGTATCTAAAAACCTTAGGATGTCACCAGTCAAAGCAATAACACTCCCAAGGTCAAAAACTATAAAAAAAAAAATATGCATTTTTGTAAAGTAGGAAAATGGTTTTATGCAAAAATGTGTGTATTATAATGTTATATAATAGTTGCAAACAGTGAAGGCCATGGTAGTGCAGTGGTTAGTGTTGTTGCCTCACAGCAAGAGGTTCTCCCATTCGATTTTCAGCTGGAGTGCCTTCTGTGTGGCGTCTGCATGTTCTCCCCATGATCGAGTGACGTTTAAAGACATTCAGGTAGGTGTGTGTGTGAATGGGTGTGCCTTCATTGAAGGTTGCGTATCGGGCTGGCTCCTCGGCACCATAAAAATCCACTGCCAATCATTAGCAGACCAGAGTTCTGCTGTGGCTACCCCTAACCAGGAAAAGCCAAAAGACATTACTATAATAGTTCCAAACAGTACCATGAATTGTACTACAAAATTATTTCTAATAATACGTATTTTTGCAACTATTGATGTTACAGCCAATATAAACCCTTAAAAATATTATTTTTGGGGGGAACAACCCCTACATCCCCAGACTATACATACATCCTTCAACCTATCTGTATAATAGACCATGTATGCTGTATCTTTAAGAAGCATTTCAAGGACTGAACTTGCATATAAATAGCAAGCATGTGCTAGTTTCAGTGCCATTTTGAGAGTACAGCCAGAGAATCAGTGTGTATGAATGTAATAGCTAGTTTGTATATAAGTTTATCTAAGTTAAAGTTATTAAGCCTCAATCCTGATGTGTTTGTACATAATAAAGCTGCTTGAGCAGAACCCACGAAGGCTCATCTATTTTATCCTCATTGGACGAGTGACATGGTGTCAGAATCAGGATTCCAGGGACTGCTTTCCAGAGGTATGAGCTTCAGAGTTAAAAGTGAAGCTAAACTAAGAGAAATTAACACAAAAAAGAGCCAGAAAAGAAACAAAGATAATGAAAACTTGCACAGACAGTTTATTTTGTAAAAAAAAAAAAAAAAAGTTAAAATGGAGTATTGCAAAGGCACAAACCACATTATTAGACAAGTGAGAGGCACAAAAGGTTTGTTGATTGAACAAAATGTTTAAAATTAAGAGATTTGATAAAACAAGCATCAGAAAAGCACATAAGGGGTTTGGAATTACCTCAGAATTGGAAAATGGGCATGTTTATGGCAAAACAAGCATGTTTAAAGCAAAATGGGCATGTTTAGAGTAAAACGAGCACAAGAAAAGTACATTGGGCATGAAAAGAGATTAAACGAGCAAAATGAATATAATAAGGGCAAAAAGGGCACATTAAGCAGAAATAAAGCAAGGCGACTGCATGTTTTATGGCAAAGTGCTGTGTTTTGGCAGAACTACTACTTTGTATTATATTCAGGGCATAACTAGAGTTATTTGAAGTATTTCAAAGTATGTAAAAGTGCTTACAGGGTGTGCTTATTACTGTGCATGTATTCCGAAGAATTTATTTGTGTGCAAAGTGCAGCTATTTCATGAAGTACAGTCAAATTACTGCCATTTCGAAAAGTTTCTTGAGATGGATGTGTCTATTTGAAGAGTGCCGCCATTTCAAAGTGCTTTGTGCACTGTAAAGAATTATCTAGCAAATTACCACCATTTTGGAGAAGTTTCAGTATGCCACGTACTGTTTATTCGCAAAATGCAGTTACTTCGAAATGTTTCTTACTCTGAGCTTCTTCTGCCCAGTTCATTCGCACAGTGCAGTTATTTTGAAATGTTTTGTACACTGATGAGGTTATTTCTTGCAGTACAGTAATTTCAAGAGAATTACAGTGCCTGAGAGACTCATTTCACAAAGTTCAGTTATTCAGAGGTTTGTTGTACTACTGGGCATAGTTACAAATACTGGCATAAATTTCTGGCATATGTATATGTGTGTGTGTGATCATGCATATTTGTAAAACCCTTCACTGGTATGTGTTAATATGTCAGAAGGATTTTGAAAGCCCTCATTACTTGTATTTGATCAGAATATTGCAGAAAATTGGAGAATATTTGAACAAGAGTACAATATTTTTATACAAGCAGCTTATTCTGACAAAGATGCATGCACCAGCCCATTCGTTTTATTAATCCTAGCTGGGTCAGAGGCCATTAAAAGAGAGCATTCATTTGTGTATGCACCAGCAGTATATGAGGGAGAAGGTAAAAACAGCAATATTGTTGTACAGGCTGAATTAAGGGAAAACCAGGGTGTTTGAAGGGCAAATTCAGAGAAATGTTTAACCCCCAGACAAATATTACATTAGAGAGGCATTTGTTTTACACAACGTATCAGAAACCAAGGAAACTTTTGCTGCTTATATTACTGACATGAGGAACAAAGCTAAAATGTGTCACTTTGGTGACTTAAAAGACGAGTTAATAAAGGACAGGCTTGTATGTGGTATTAATAATACTGCTGTGAGAAAGATTCTGTTCATGACGGTGATTTAACACTAAGCAAAACTATTGAGATTTGTCAAATCCATGAAGTTACAGAAAGGCACACAAGTATGCTTGCAATTGATAAGAGCATGGTTTTGGCAGGCTCCAGAGCAAATGCATACAACACGTAGCAAACAGAAGCAGGCCTAAGCACATGGCAACCACAGCCCCTGTGGGTTCTCTGGGAAAACCACATAGTTTTCCAGCACGTTCTAAGAAAGGAGCATGCTCAGTGTAGTATAAGCATGAATCAGCAAAACCCAAATCTAGCTTTATAGTTAACTGTGACAATTGGTTCCAATCATGTCTACAAGAAAAAAAGTAAAAAATTGAGACATTTTCAAAAGTTGTGCAAATCAAGTAAACCTCATACAGTTATAAAGAAGGGTCACTCAAAAATCAAGTTGTTCAAATAGAGAGCTGCAGTCCTACCTTCTCTGTAGCTGTTGTATCGGTAATTGGTGAAAAGTTTGATGCAGTGAATTTGTTGGCAAAGAATAACGTATGCTGTACTGCCAGATCAATGGTAAATCCACCAAGCTCAAAGTTGACACTGTTTCAAAGTGTAATGTCATGTCAGCAGACACATTTGCTAAAGTAAGAGCTGGTGAACAACTCAATGTAGCTAGTAATGTGAAACTTGTTGCTTATGGAAGTGAAGAAATTCAGACCAAAGGCTAAGTGATGCTTTCATGTTATTTGGCTAGCAACTGTTACACTTTGTTAATCTATGCAGTCTGAAGACCTGTGCAGTCATTACTGGGTCTCAGAGACAGTTTAAGAATTAATCTGCTTTCTTTTGCTAAAGTTCTTCATATGAGCACATATCCTAGTTCCAATTTTTCTGAAGCCATTTTCTCAAAATATGCTGATGTTTTTTATGACCAGTTGTGTATTCTATGAAGTTAGGCCCAGAGGTCAGTCCAGTGGTCAGACCGGCAAGAAAAGTTCAGATAGCTATGCAGGATAAAGTTAAATCTCAGCTGCATAAAAAGGTGCAGCAAGGTGTTATTTGTCCAGTTAGAGAACAAACTGAATGGGTATCGTCCATGGTATCAGCACACAAGAAAGGTTCAGATGAAATCAGAATATATATTGACCCAAGAGATTTGAATAAACTATTAAAGAGACCCCGTTATCAAATGTGTACAGTCGAAGAAGTCGCAGCCCTAATACCGAATGCCAGTGTTTTTTTCTGTCTTGGATGCAGAAAGATCATTTTGGCAAGTGATGCTTGATTGCAAATACTCATTACTGACTACTTTCAGTACCCTGTTTGACAAATAGATTCCTAAGGATGCCATTTGGAATAAATTCTGCAAGTGACGTCTTTCAGTGTGCAATGGAGCAATTTTTTTCAGGTTATCCTTGTGCCATAATTGGTTGGAGGCAATGGTGAAGCAGAGCATGACAGAAACCTTAAGAGAGTTCTAGAAAGATCACGTGAAGTGAACTTAAAGCTTAATCCTCTAAAATGCAAATTCAGACTACCATAAGTTACATATGTAGGTCATTTATTTACCAGCACTGGCTTGAGACCAGACCTGTCCAAGCAAGCAGCTATTCTTGAGATGCCAGCACCTGACAATGTTCAAGCTGTACAGCATTATCTTGGCATGGTCAACTATTTAGGCAAGTTTATATCAGACTTCAGTGAGTTGACAGCACCTTTCAGAGAGCTGATGTGCAAAAATGTGCATGGTCTTGGTTGGTACAGCACCAGAGAGCATTTGAAGACCTTAAGCGGATAATTACCACCCCACCTACATTAAGATACTATGATGTCAATAAACCAGAAACTCTTTCCTGTGATGCTTCAAAATTTGGTCTTGGTGCAGTTATTCTTCAAGAAGGCAGACCATTTACCTATGCATCTAGAACCCTTACCCAAACTGAAATGCAACATGCTCAGACTGAGAAAGAACTTTTGGCAATAGTATTTGCATGTTCAAAGTTTCTTGATTATATCTATGGTTGAGCTAGTCAGATTGAAACTGATCACCAAGCACTAGTTACTATTTCAAAGAAGCCTATGCATTCAGCTCCAGCGAGATTGCAAAGAATGATGCTCAAATTGTAAAAGTACAATTTCAAAATAATCTATACAAAACGCAACCTTCTTCATCTGGCTGATACCTTATCCAGATCACCCAGAAATACAATGGAACAGCTTGAAGCAGAGAATTTTGACTTTGATGTAATGAAAGTGTGTAATTTTTACACCATGAGACTTGATGAGCTGAGAGATCATACAAAAACTGATAAAATTTTGCAAAAGCTCAACCACTACATTAATGTTGGATGGCCATCAAAGCAATCTAGTGTACCACCTAAAGTGCAAACTTATTTTCCTTACAGAGATGACATGAGATGTTGATGTAAGATGGCCTTATTTTCAGAGGTCCTAGAATTGTTGTTTCTGCTTCTTACAACATGAATATATCCAGATTTTGCATTGTGATCACCCAGGTTCCGAATTTACCAAAAGAAGGGTGAGAGAACTTGTATTTTGGCCTTCTCTAGTTAAAGACCTTGATAAAGTACTTTCTTCTTGTTCAGTATGTAATAGTACTAAATTGCATTTGTAAAGAGAACCACTTCAGGTAAGTCAAGTTCTTGAACTACCTTGGTCAACAGTAGCCACTGATATATCCAAATGGAACAATAGGGATTACTTAGTATTGGTAGACTCTTACTTGAACTGGTTTGAGATCGATTTACTACCTGACCTAAAGTCCACTGCTAAGTTAAAACGTCATTTCTCAGTCCATGGTAGTCCACATAAAGTTGTTTCTGACAATGGTACTCAATTTACTAGTCAGTTATTTTGGAAATTTGCAAAAGAATGGGACTTTGTTCATGTCACTAGTAGTCCAGAACATCCACAGTCAAATGGACTAGCAGAATGTGCAGTACAGAGTGCAAAGCAATTACTTGAAAGGTCAAAGTGTGACAATAACCACGTCTTTTTGAATTTATTCAATCTCAGAAACATAAACCCATGATGATATAGTTAGGTTGCCTGCTCAGAGACTTCTATCCAAGCAGACCAGAACAACATTGCCTATTAGTTCCAGTTTGTTGAGGACTAAAGCTGAGAGCAACAGAACCATTGGAGCCCAATTATTCAGCTAGTGTTTTTTCCAGAAGTCCAGCTATGATAAATTGAACAGATTTCTTCGCCCCCTGAAAGAAGGAGAGGTGGTGAGGATGCAAACGGCAAACGGTTTTGACCAGATGGTCAAGTAATAGGTATATGCACTGAGCCGAGAACCTACTTTGTAGAATCTGGGGATGTGGAGTACAGGAGAAATCGTAGACATCTTCCTGTACCAGAATCAATATCGCAGAAATGTTCCTGTGATGCAGATTCTAGATTTCAGAGCAATCTAGACAATGTTCTTGTTGCAGAGCGTGTCTTAACTTCTACCTCCATTCCTGATGATGCTCCTGATGTTCCTAAGGTTGAACATTCAGCAGAGACAGTTCCAGTTGCTAAATCTGATTCTAAATGTTATGTCACACGTTTTGCTCACATTTCTAGACATAATGTGAAATACACAGCGACCTGGACTCAGTTGTATATATATATATATATATATATATATATATATATATATGTGTGTGTATCTAGCTCTGTATAATTGCACGACAAAGAATTATTTGTATTGATTGCATGTCAACTGATATTGTCAATATTGCATAAGCTATTTCTCAAAAAGGGAATATGTAGAACAGAGCATGTGTGCTGTATCTTTAAGAAGCATTTCAAGGACTGAATGTGCATATAAATAGCAAGCATGTGCTAGCTTCAGTGTCATTTTGAGAGTGCAGCCAGAGAGTGAGCATGTATGAATGTAATAGCTAGTTTTGTATATAAGTTTGTCTAAGTTATGACTCCTGAATGGCATGCATGGCAGCAATATGCTGATTTACCTTAATAGGCATCTATATTTTGGGAGGTGTCAACCCATGGGCAAAGCATATTTCCACACTCTGTGTTTATCTAACCATGGGAAATCTAATCACAGTCTCAGTAGCTGCCACCAGTAAATGGGTATCAGCATTAGACACTTAATACATGCCCACATCAGTCATATGCCTGAAGCCTTGACTGTACAACGGTATCCTCAGCCACTGTGTTACCTGTGACAGAACATCCATATTCACAGTAAACAATAAGTTGTCAACTCAAATCAATATGTGATAAAGTTGCATGCAATACAAGGTCCAAAATAATGTGAGATACACAGTTACAAGGACACACCTGGTCTAGATGCATGCCTAGCCTGTACATAGAGTTGCAAACAGAGGGAAAATTAAAGGTAGCACACAAGAAAAGGAATTTTCTTTCTTTCTTTCTGATTATGTAGTTGCTAAACTGACCAGGATGGTCATCCTGGGAGAAATGGAACCTTATGCTCCCCTTTACACCGATATTACAGCCAAAATTAAAGATGATTCAGGAAATGTCAGATCCATAGAATATTAGAAAGGCCTTTATCTCTGTCAGATGCCTAGTAAATGACTAGCCATACTGGTGACATTCTATACCAATTCCCTGTGTGGCCAAGCATGACAGTGACCCTGCAGTGGCACTGTTGGAGAATACTGCCATACTCACTAGCTGCATTAGCTGGCCATGACAAATCCTGATAAAGTTCTTCACAATGTTTCTGAGAGGATTCAGTCTTGTTGACCTAAATAACACCATGCTCCATGAGATCCTGCATAAACACATTAAAATTTTCCTAACTTTGTCATTGTTTGCCACTTGACACAATGTAACATGGGAGTAACTGGACAGTTTATCTATTGCTCTGCATGGCATGTTTACTTATACTATTATGGCATGTTTACTTATACTATTATCAACACTCGAGAATGTTATTGCAGATGCAGCTAGACATGTAGGTGGTTCTTTGCATTAATTTATATGTGTACGTGATCATGTATTTCTTCATATGTTGTGCTCCTTTTTTCCAGTATTTTTATTAATTGCTAGAGAAATTCACAGTAAATCAAACAATTTTAACTTTTCCAGTCTATTGACTGAAATTATATTAAAATTTCATGAAGAATACAACCTTTTCTTAAGAAAAATATTTAAAGAAAAAAAAAAGAAACAAATTATAACTATATAAAGATCTTGCCATGTTTTGATAAGACATGCATCATTGTACATTCATTGTTATAGATACTAGAACTTTGCCCATACTCTTTCACTTGCACTTTGTGTCGGTTCCGTATCTGTGCAATTCTTCAAATTCACCATATGTTCAATTTGGTTACACATGTGTTGCAATTTCCTAGACATGAGAATCCCAATGGCAAGGTCATATGTGCTTCAGCTCTGTACCATTGCAGCACCATGCTGGTGTGATGTCTTGGATGGTTCTGCATCTGACTGACAACAGTCTCCACAGTAAGTTGAAATAATCAGAAACCTAACATCTCTTTGGCTTTGTGTAGTCCTTATTAGTGCGGATAAAAGATCATGTTGTAAAATGAATTCTTTAGGCAAATCCAAATCGAAAAGTGTGCTGACTTGAGTTAAACTATGCATTGTTGCTGTCTGGTGTTGAATCGCACTGATTATGATAACTAGATATCCGCATCCCACCCCCACCCACCATTAAGGAAACCATGGTAAAAAATTTCTCCAAAGCCAACGTCATGCTTCTTAAGACAGAAGTGGCGAACTTCATGACACCCATGCAGTTTGACAATACAGTTACGACTGCTGAATCCTACACAAATGCACTCTGTAAGCACCTACATGAGTTCATGGATCATGCTATCACAAACAGAACCAAGACGCTATCCTCCAAAAAAAGGAAGCCAATCTGGTGGTCCCCTGCCATAAACAAACTCTACAACAGAAGGAAGAAGCTGTTGCAAAAGAGAGTAAAATCCCATGAGTGGAGGAGCTCCCTGGTCAGCCTCAGTAAGAAGCTGAGATCCCTTATAAGATCCTCCAAAGCTAGCTACGAAAACAAAATCACCACTGATTTTAAGGGCAACCACAAAGCATTCTATAGCTATGTCAAGAATCTCGATGGCAACACCCAGATCTGCTCTGAGTTACAGCACAATGGCACGAAAATTACAGAACCAACTGATATTACCAACATCCTGGCAGATAGGTTCAGTGCTAACTTTACCCCCTCTCACCCCCTAAAGGGCCCATATCTATACAGGAAGAATGCAGAGTCCCTGTAATCATAGCTACGCAGGTAAAAGCTGCACTCTCTAAAGCCAAAAACACAGCATTCATGGGACCGGACAACATCCCAGGCTACGTTTTACATGAACTTCAGAATGAACTGGCTCCCCACCTAAGCACCATGTTAAATTATAGATTCACATCAGGCTCTGTGCCCACTGAATGGCATACAGCAACAGTTATCTCACTCAACAAAGGGGAAGCCACCACTGATCCTGGGAACTATCCCCCTATTAGTCTGACGACCCTGGTCTGCAAGGCCATGGAACGCATCATCATGGAACTCATAAGCAAAGACATTGATAATCTCCAAACTCTGGACCCCACCCAGTTCGGGTTTGTGAAAGGCAGATTATGCCTTCTGAACCTGATCGACTTCTTTGAGGCAGTCACCAAAGCCATAGGCGAGGGTAAGGTGGTTCACACAGCCTATCTTGACCTCACCAAGGCTTTTGACACTATCCTGCATTCTGGAATTATAGCTAAACTTACTAAACTAGGTATAAATCCCTACATCTCAAGATGGGTTGCCAACTGGCTCACTGACAGAACCCACACTCTAAAACCTGCAGACTCCAAATCTGACTTCAAACCAGTGACGAGTGGAGTACCACAGGGTTCAGTCCTGGGAGCTCTCCTGTTTGGTATCTACTTCTCTAAAGTACAGGCTAACACAGAAGGCCTCTGGCTAATGAAGTTCACAGGTGACTGAAAACTAGGAGCCATAGTCGAGTCCCCAAATGATGTGGACATCCTACAGAAGGGCCTCACAGAGACAGATGCCTGGTGTCAGAGGCATGGCCTCAAGCTCAATGCCAAAAAGTGCATTGTCATCCCCATTGGTAAAAACTCTGTACCCATGAACTACCACATAAATGGCAGTCTACTTAATGCCGAATGTGTGATAAGAGACCTTGGGACCCAGGTGGACAGTAGTCTCTCCTTTGATAATCACATTAACACAGTAGTCAGGAAATCCTTCTATGTGGCACACCTCATCACAAAAGTGTTCTCATCCAGGAAAAAAGAGGTCATTGTTCCCCTCTACTCGGCACTCATTAGACCCATTATAGAGTACAACTCCCCTTTTGGAATGTACCTCACAAGACATCTGCAGCAGCTGGAAAGGCCACAGAAGTACCTCACAAAGAGGATTACTGGCCTCAAACAGATGCCCTACACTGACCGTCTCAAAAAACTCCAGCTTTATTCTGTAGCATATCGCCTATTCTGAGGAGATCTCTGCCTAACATATAAAGCTATGTTAAACCCAGAGCTGTTGGACATGCTACACCTAAAGAAATCCCAATCCCTCCAAGCTACATGCTTTAGGGACCTAAACCTTGTCACCACAATAAACATGACATGCTGGAGGGATACATTCCTGTCCCAGAGACTTCCTATACTCTGGAACAAGCTACCCATCTATGTCAAGCAAAGTTCCTCATTAGCAGTCTTTAAGAAAAATCTTGATGAGTGGATGGGAAATAGGAAATACACCCCAGGGATCACTTCTGTGGCTCTGCTCGACAGGAGCACAGGAAATTAACTTTCTTTGGTGGCGTAAGTCAGGGAACCTTGTTGGCTAGGCTTACTTAGGCCCTTGGGCCGATAGCCTAGTACCTACCTATGAACCTATGAACCTACCACTCCTTCACTGCTTTATGGACAGTCATTTTAGTTTAAAAATACAATGTGTCATTATTACATTTTCCATTATTCTGAATAGTGCTGATGTATGTGACAAGGTTTCTATTTTATTTCATACTAATACAAGGTTTAGTAGATGACAGCATTGTTACTAATGATCAAGATGGCAAGTATGATTCATTCATGGTGTTGTTGTATTCGTTTCACATTCCATGGCATGTTTTCTGCAAAGAAAATGCCATTGGTCCTATATGACCATGGCTCCCAGGCATTTAGTATATGATAATTTAACTAATGATTGGATGGGAGATAGGACATTCACCCCGGGGATCATGTCAGTCGCCCTGCTAGACAGGGGCCCAGAGAAGTAAATGTTGTGAGAAGAAATTTCCAGGGAATTGTTATGGCTAGGCTTGCATAGACCTTAGGGCCGATAGCCTAGTACCAAACTATGAACCTATGAACCTATAAACAATGTTTCTGACTGACACATTTTTGCAGCATCTGATGTATATTGCTGCTGTAATTGATGTGGTAAGGAGTTCATGGGTTATGTCTCTTTTTGTCTTGTTATTAAGTACATTTTTAGAGTACAATTCCAGGTTGGCTAAGCAGAAAACATGAACAATACTGCAAATATCAGTTTAATCCCTTAGGATTGATTCCCCAGTATAACCACATTTTCCAGTCAGCTGCCAGCTGTGTTCTTACACTTTTTTGGGGTTTAAGCTAAATGAGATCTGATTAGAAACCCCAGAATGGGCATTTCACATTGTTCTCAGTACCAATACAAGGGCTAACTAACTAGTCAACAAGAGTCTTGAACTTTGAGTAACTTGAATGTTTTCTCTGCATAAGTATTGACAAAGTATGTTCTAAAAAATTACCTTATACTCTTAACTCATTTTCTAATTCCATGTGATTTTGGACTTCTTTGCCCTGTTGTGTATGTCCTGATGAGGTGATTACCTGTTCTCTCTGAGGTGGGAAGCACTCCAGGCAGCTCAAAGTGCAGTTGTTTATTAGCTAGAGTGCATATGAGTCAGTTTTCAAACTTTTTTTTCTCTGCTATAAATCAGGCAAGTTTGAAAGGTTAACAATGCCCTGTATAGTAGCAAAGGTCTAGACAGTAAAATATCCCTATCAATTTAGGATTGAGCTAGATAAAATGGTGAAAGGTGTAATTTGTTCAGTAGAAGAAACAACTGAATGGGTATCCTCCATGCCCATTGCTCATAAGAAAAGCTTAGATTATATCAGAATATGTATTGATCCAAGAGATTTGAAGAAAGCACTGAAAAGACCTCATCACCCAATGCATACAGTTGAAGAGTCACTGCTTTCAAGTCAAATGTCAGTGTTTTTTCTGTTTTAGATGCAAACTGTTCATTTTGGCAAATTTTGCTTGACAAGAAATCCTCATTGCTAACCACTTTCAATACTCTGTTTGGCAGGTACAGATTTTTGAGAATGCCATTTGGGATAAATTCTGCCAGTGAAGTCTTCCAGAGTGCAATGGAATAAATTTTTTTCTGGGTGTGCTATTATAGTAGATGATATTCTAGTAGGAGGTAATTGTGAAGCTGAGCAATGCAAAAACCTCAAGAAAGTTCTGGAAAGATCACGTGAAGTGAATCCTCAGAAGTGCAAGTTCAGGCTACGAGAAGTTACTTATGTTCATCACTTGTTTACCAGTTCAGACTTATGACCAGATCCTTCAAAGCAAACAGCAATTTTTGAGATGCCAGCTCCAGACAATGTTCAAGCCCTACATGTTTTCTTGGCATGGTTAACTACCTAGACAAGTTCATTCCAGACTTGAGCCAACATTCAGCACTGCTCAGAGAGCTGACACACAGAGATGTATCCTGGTCATGGTCAGAACAACACTAGAGAGCAATTGATGCCCTGAAACAGAGAATTGCCACTCCACCAACATTCAGATACTATATTGTTCACAAATCAGTTACTCTTTCTTGTGATGCTTCAAAGTTTTGTCTTGGTGCAGTCATTCTTCAAGAGGGTAGACCAGTAGCCTATGCATCCAGAACTCTAACTCAAACTGAAATGCAGTATGCGCAGATAGAGAAAGAACTCCTGGCAATTGTGTTTGCGTGTTCAAAGTTCCATGATTATATTTATGGTAAAACTATCCAGGTAGAAACAGATCACCAACCTCTAGTCAGTATTTTGAGAAAGCTTATGCATACAGCTCCTGCCAGATTGCAATGCATGTTGCTCAAATTACAGAAGTATAATTTCAATCTTGCTTACAAGAAAGGCAAACTTCTTTAACTTGCTAATACTTTATCTAGCTCACCCAGAAATACCACTGAACAGCATAAAAATGAGAAACTTGATTTTGAAGTCATGGAAGTAAGATATTTTTCTTCCACGTCTTGATGAGCTTAGAAGCCATACAGCCTCAGATACAATACTTGAGAAGTTCAACTGCTTTATCAGTCAAGGATGGCCTTCAAAGCAATCTTGTTTACTAGCAGACCTGCAACCATATTTTCCTTACAGGGAGAGATTTTGTTTGACAATGGTATCACCATGAAAGGTCCAAAAGTGATTGTTCCAAAATTCTTACAACAAGAGTATATTACCATTTTGCATCGTGGCCACCCAGGAACTAATTCTATCAAAAGAAGGGTGAGAGGACTAGTATTTTGGCCTTCTATGTCACAGGACATTAAGAGAGTACTTTCATCTTGTTCTGTATGTAATAGTACTAGCCACATCAACAAAAAAAACTTCAGCTAAACTAGATTCCTAAACTACCTTGGTCGACAGTAGCTACATACATTTTTGAATGGAATGGTCAACATTACTTGGTGTTAATAGACTCTTATTCCAATTGGTTCAAGATTGACCTACTTCCTAATCTAGCATCCAGTACTGTCATTACTAACAAGAAGCATTATTTGAAGTCCATGGTAGTCCACACAAAGTTATTATTGACAATTGTACCCAATTTACAAGCCACCAGTTCAAAAGATTTGCTGGTGAGTGGGACTTTACTTGTGTCACAAGTAGCCCTGAGCACCCGTAGTTAAATGGTTTTGCAGAACGTGCAGTTGAAAGTGCGAAACAATTACTAGAGAAGTCAAAATGAGACAATAGTGATGTTTTTTCTTGAATCTCAGAAATGTTCCTCATGATAAACATCTTGGTCCACCTGCACAGAGACTTCTGTCGAGACAAACCCCACACTACCAGTTAGTAGTACATTATTGGTTCCATGTGTCAAGAACAACAGATCAGTGAAAGCCAATCTGTTAAAGAAGCATTTAGCCCAGAAGTCCTATTATGCTAAGACCAGCAATCCATTATGAGAATGGGAGATAGTGAGGATGCAGATGACAAAAGGTTTTTATTGGATTGGTGTTGTGAAAAGTGTATGTCCAGAGATGAAATTGTACATTGTGGAATTGCACGGAGCAGAATTTAGGCAGAATCAGAAACATTTGATCCAGGTGTGCAAGCCTGTAATGTAGTATCACACCTGCGAGAAAGACTCTATCTCAGATTGAGTTATCCAGCGTTCCAGTTCCAGAGGACATTCCAGTAAATATCCCTGTTCCTGAGAAGAATCCCGAAACTTCTGAAGCAAGTTGTTCAGCAATGACCGTCCATGTTGCTAAACCCAATTCTGATTGCTATATCAGTAGATTAGGTCACATTTCAAAGCCATATTCCAGATACATGGCAACTTGGACATAAGAATATGAATGTTGTGTTTATTTCTGATTGTCTATACCATTGCATGCTTCTTTATCAAATATCATTATACTGCGGGCTGCTCGTTAAAGAGGGAGGATGCAGACCAATATGTATGTATACCTTTAAGTAGCTTTCTAGGGGTTTGCACAAGTGTATAAATACTAAGCACGTGTGAGTCTCACTGCCATTTTGTTGTAAGCTGTTGAGATGTAAGCATGTATGTCTGTGTAGTGTGTCAGTTAATCAGTTTACATATATTTTGTACTGCTGCTATCCATCCTGATGTGTTTCTGTGTAGTAAATCATGTAAATGAATTACCTTGCCTGTTCATCTTTAATGGGAAACAAGATGAGCGACAACCCTATTACAATCTTTTTCAGAAAATGTCAAAAGGACAAAACTACAAACATAGTGAAAAATTCTAAAAGCAACCTTAAGGTGTTACTGTTCGATGCTTGTAGCCTAAACAAAAAACTCCACACCCTTCAAGCCCTCCTCACTCTAGAGAATATAGATATGTGTGCCATGACTGAGACTTGGTTTAAAATCATAGAAAGTATTCCAGTAGTGCAAGGCTACAGTGTCTTACACACATTTAGACCAAAAACAGATTGTAGCCAAAGGTGGAGGTATCTTGATCTACATTAGCAACAGGCATACCTCAAGGTTGGTTAAACAGAATGATACCATTGAGCTCATCCATGTACATGTCACCATAGATAAAGTCCCTCACTATATCATGGCTACAGGTAATCTTCTATGCCCCTAGAGTCTCACAACTCTTACCTAAAACTACTAGAGTTGCTCACTGTCCAACCAAACACCTTATTCATGGGTGACTATAAGTCAGGATTGGTGAGACCAAATCCATCAAGAGACCTGGTACTAGTGGAGTACTCCAGTGCCTGCTTCTGTTTGGCATCTACTTCAAAGAATTCAAGGCTAACATTAAAGGCCTCTATCTCACCAATTTCGCAGATGACTGTAAATTGGGAGCTATTATATATCCCCCCAAGACACCAACATCTTGCAAGTGGGTTTAACACAGACAAATGACTAGTGCCAAAGGCATGGCCTAAAACTCAGTGCCAAAAAATGCATTATTATGCCCTTTTGGAAACTGTCAACCTAAGTTAACTAGTCTATTGATAAAATGGCCCTAAGAGTCAACCTAGTAGTAAAGGATCTGGGAACATATGTAGACAGCAATCTGGCTTTTGACCAACACATAACTAGTATAATAAGGAAATCATTCTATGTCACCCAACTTATAGGTAAGGGTATAGCATGTAGGTCCAAGGAAGTTACAGTACTGCTCAACGTGGCCCTTATCACACCTATCATTGAATACAGTGCCCCCTTTGGCAAGTATCTAATCGGACACTTGCACCATTTGAAACGCCCACAAAGGTTTCTAACCAGGAGAATTCAAGGCATGAATACCCTGTCTAACACTGATCACATAAGAGCTTTTTCCTCTGCATTCAGTCTCCTACAGGCTGCTTAGAGGAGATCTTTGCCTAGCTTACAGGATTTCCTCAGACCTAGCCCTGATGGCTCTGTTGCACATGTGCAAAATAAACAACTCCAGAAACATTAGATCTAATGATCTGAACTTCGCTTGTGACATAAACAGGATATGCTGATGAGACAGATATATGCACCAAAGGATCCCCACACTGTGGAATAGGCCCACCTTTCATGTAAAACAGTGCTCATCACTGACCCTATTCAAATGAGACCTTGTCAGTTGGGTGGGAAGTCATATATTTACCCCCAGTTTGGACCCCATGTCTCTTATGGACAGATGCTGTCAATAAGAAAAGTATTATCCTAACACCATCCCCTACAAATCATTAGTTCCCTCCATACTAACATGCACCCCCCCTCCATAGAAGCCCATGGTACTCAGGACCCAAATATTTTGCGGTACACACATAGGCTTGTAAGGGCCCTAGATGTCATTAGCCTAGTAACAACCTATGATAAAGTGTACATTAGCAACAATATGCACTCCTAAGTGCATCACCCCAGTGACATGTTTGGCTCATGCTGCTCTTACCATGAGCTTTTACTATTTCAATAGTTCATAGATTCATAGGAGGTTACTAGGCTAACGGCCTTAGAGCCCTTACAAGTCTAGCCATGGTTAATCCAAGTTGTCTCAATTGTCCTTGGTTAGTTGAGCAGCATTCAAACAGAGATTCTATTTCACATGAATTGGGAGTTTATTCCAGATGAGTCGTAGTCTCTGTGAGATGTACCTGTTTCTTGAGAATGTTCAGTTCATGTCACAGGCTAGGGTAAGATGACTAGAGTGAGTGACTCTTGTGCCACTGCCACCAAAACCACTGCCACCACATTATTTTTTGTAAGCCTTATAGAAAATGAGTGGAAGGCATTCCCAGGCAATACAGTTTTCTAGTAGTAGTCAGAATTTCAGGCATATAGTACACAGTTTAAAACATATGAAATTTATTTGCAAGGCAAATAAAAGGTCAGTTTAGGGCTGTGCACCTGTTTATACTTGGTGATTAAAGCATTACAGACAGAAGGAAGGCTTTAATCGTAAGAGGTAAAATGGGTATTTATACCACAGCACATCGACAAAAAAGCTAACGCTGCAACCAAGGAAACTCAAAAGATCCGTGGAACACAGTCCAAGGCTTAAACCTAAACAAAATGAAAGACTATCTAAAGCTATTATTTTAAAAATAATTCAAACACACCGTTGTTTAATCCTTTCATGATTCATGGTCTTTTGCTTTGAATTTGCTGCATGACTCACAACTGACCTACCGATTACAGCATTGACAGAACCGTCACTTATAACTGTTCAGTGTGAAAACAAAAGGAAAAAACAATTTCTGTCAGGCAAGAATTCAATACTCGCTGTAAGTCAGCACTGTTAGTTTTCCTATCTTCTACTAATGCTAATTATGCTTAAAAAGATATATAGCTCTTCTGTTTCCTAGCTCTTGGCCAGGAGAGCCCATGCAAGGAAATAAAGTAATGAACAGGAGTGCACTTAACAGACATTATGTACTAAATGGAGATCAAAAATAGAGGAGGAGAAGGGATTTATTTCTCATTCAAGGAAGCTAATAAGATGAAACCTGTTTGCAAACATGTCAAAAATACCACTCCTCTTTTACCTAGGATATACTGCCACAATATGCCATCAGCACTTCAAGTTGATGTGTGTATATTTGTTTAATTACCCCACGCATTATGTGTAAGAGAACTAACTATATATACAATGCTCTGGTATGTACTACTAATAAGTGCATCGTCCAGAGATATGGCTGGGTGAACCAGCCCTGCATCAAAGTCAAGACTGCATCCAGGGATGGGCCTAGTACATCTGTTCATGGCTGGGGTACCATAATATCCCATTCATCAATAAACTTATGACTAGGACTGATGAAGTCCTAGTGACGAAAACGCATATTTGTAGTGTGGATGTAAGAGCGTTTATTCAGTTCTTTGGCGAGTCATCTTTATCTTGGTGCTGATTTTATTGTTTTTTGAGCGAAGTCAGTGGTGTGATTTTTATTACTTGTGGAATAAACTTCCTTGATCACTCAACAGCGTGCCCTGGCACTTTTCTTTGGATTTATATATATATATATATATATATATATATATATATATATATATATATATATGGGTCTACTACTAAACACCGACATGACGATTCCCCGACACAAAACTCACCGACGCCAAATAACCGACATCACACAAACCCGACAACGCAAAACACCGAACATCATTACACCGACACACGGAAAGTAAACAACACACTACACTACATAGCATACACACTAGCCCTGACCCAAACCCTAACCCTAAGGTCCGACACTATCGCACACTTCACCTACCTGCACCCTAACCCTAACTCACTTAACCCACCCCTAGCCCAAGCTCGACACTAACGCACACATCACCTACCTGCACCCTAACCCTAACTCACTTAACCCACCCCTAGCCCAAGCTCCGACACTAACGCACACATCACCTACCTGCACCCTAACCCTAACTCACTTAACCCACCCCTAGCCCAAGCTCCGACACTAACGCACACATCACCTACCTGCACCCTAACCCTAACTCACTTAACCCGTCCCTAAACTACAGTCCCTCACTAACACACACTTACCTTACCCGAACCATACCTCCGACACAAACACACACTCACCTTTCCCACAGCCTAACCCGACATCCCACAATCTCGAGCACTTACCTGACCGCTCCTAACTCCGTCACCATCGACATTCCCTTGTCGGTCTTTCCGCTGTCGGCAAATAACCCTGTCGGTAAACTTACCTGTCGGTCATCTCACGTCGGTGAATATCCTGTCGGGGAATCGTTGTTTCGGTCATTAGTCGTAGACCCATATAAATATATATATATATATATATATATATATATATATATATATATATATATATATATGGGTCTACTTCATATGGACGACAGTTCGTATGGTCGACATTCATATGGTCGACAGTTCATATGGTCAAAACTCATTTGGTCGACAACCAGTATTCAAGGCACTTAACAGGGATTTGCCCCCCTCCCCAAAGTTGTGCGACCCTGGAGTTGATATATATAGTTGGGGTTGTGGACGGGAGAAGCCCTCACCTATATTTGATTAAAATGTTTAGTTTTTGTTGTATTTTCATGTTTTAAATGAATATTAAACAAATATTACTGAGGGACTTCGCCCCCCACAACCCCCATAGTGGGGGGCTGTGCCCCCCCAACTATATATATATATATATATATATATATATATATATATATATATATATATCAACTCCAGGGTCACACTTCTTTGGGGAGGGGGGCAAATCCCTGTTAAGTACCTTGCATACTGGTTGTCAACCAAATGAGTGGCCGACCAAATGAGTTTCAACCATATGAACTGTCGACCATATGAGTTTCGACCATATGAACTGTCGACCATATGAAGTAGACCCATATATATATATATATATATATATATATATATATATATATATATATATAGATATATATATATATATATATATATAGATATATATATATATTTTGTAAAAAATATTGAGCATCAAAGTTACAAGATAATAAAAGAAATTTGACTTTTATATTTCATATCCTTCAGAAAATGCATACTAATGCAAAACCTGTTATTCTGGCAACTTTCTAAATTTATAAGAGCAATATTTAAAATCTGTTCCAGTCAGATTATGGGCTTTTTCACCTCCCCTCCATTATTTTGGGTTTTATCCAGGTTTCCTCCTCTAAGAGGCTGAGATGTATGCCTGCAATGCTACCCCTTATGATAGATTTGTGTTCAGCAGTCTGTAGTACATTCATCTTTGCCTGGTTGATCATGTCTATCATCCTCCATTTGCAGTGCATCTAGATTCTTTGGTGTCTCCCACAGATGTCATGCAGCAAGCAGTGCTATGTCTGCTCTTTCAGCTACTGGTCTGCCCCAGTCCTCTTCAACGGACACAGGCCATTCTGCTTAACTAACTACAACAGGACCTTATTCACGACCTGGTTGAGGTTCTCCAACCTCTGGCTGTCTTTTCTGGTAGATTTCTTAATTACTACAAAATGAATATATCAATACATAATTATTGTACATGCAAAGGACGTTAATATACTGCAGTTTTACCTATTTTACACATAGACATAGACAACCATAAACCGTAACTCACAGCTCTAGATTACAAAATAAAACTTCATGACAGTAAGCATCTGAAATAGTATGACAATGTGTTACTTGATAATATCTCATTGTATGATTCAGGGGCATAGATAGGAAAAGTTATATTATATTCCAGCATCGAAAGTTAAATCCCTTTCCTCTACAAATGTAGCACTGACCCATGCAGACATATGTTGATAACCCATTTTGTGAAGGATGCATTCTTGAAAAAAGCCATGTAACAACATTTATAACCATAAACCGTAGTAATTTTGGCAACATTTTTTTAACATATTTTAACTTGCATCACATTTCAGGACTTATCCTTGTAAAGCACAACAAGATATTTTTACCTTGATCAAATGTGTCAAACTTGAACACTGACCTGTTCTTCCAGTCACAACAGAGTTTTAATTATTACAGCAAATCACTACCGCTAGCAAATCAGACTATTGTTTTATCAGTGTTCGGAAGTGTGAACACAGTACAAAATGTGGAACAGCTACACCTTACCAGACCAATCCAGATATGCATGAATTCAGGAAAGAAAAACATCTTTCAGTGTTTAGCAAGAGCTTTGAGTCCAAAGCCATTCCAAATATGCTACAACAGCCTCTTAAGTGATCTATAATGCTGTGTCTTCATAGAAAATGGTGACATGGCACCAAATTTAACAGAAAATGGTGACATGGCACCACATTTAGCAAATGTTTGCCCAACGGCATACTGTGCAGGTGAATAAAGCTATGTAGCATGAATGTAGTATAAATGTCAACTACCTAATTATGCAAAAGAGCCTTTCTACACAGACTGGGCAGTGGTATCTTTGCATGTCACATACTATCAAGTAACAAAATGTGATTCACTAATGTATTCAGCTGAATTTGTGCTTTTCACCACACTGCTCCTCAGTATATCCCAAATGTGGCCATGGCTGCTTCTGATGCTGTTAGCAAAGGGCTACTGCATGGTGTTTCGAGAGCATGACATGCTGGTACATTCACCGAGATTTTTCAGGTCCACCATTACTTCCTTATGATGGTCACTTTAGAAAGTTTGATGCCTTGGTATGACCTGTCCAAAGATTTGACCAGGTCTACAGGCACCAATATTTCTGTTGAGCAGTGTAGGCATGAGTATAATGACTTAAAGTGGTACCACCCTGAAATAGAGGCTCAGGATGTAAGTACTTTTTAAAGCATTTCTTCTTTTTCTGAACTTTCCTGACTGCTTCATTCTTCACCTGTCCATTTTTCTCTGATGCACATCTTTATCTTAAAAATGACAGAAATGAAGAAACCAGGTGGGATGTCATGGGTATAGCTCTCAACTGTTCCTGATTTGCCTTATTTTTTGTCTTTTCTCTTGTAGCATTTTTGATTTTCTGGTAAGTCACAGAGGATCAGTCAGTAATGCCAGACATTAGTCTTATAGTTCAGAAAACGTATGCTGATGCAAAATCAGTTACTATATTTCAAAAACTGTCCCTGAGTTTGAGCCTTTCCCCATTTATTTGTTGACTTTATCCAATTCTTGTGCAAAGAATTATACAGCTATACCACAAAAGGTAGGGAAAACTTCTCAGCACAGTAGATTGTGTATGCTTGTCATATTAGTGACAGGGTACTGATTTTGCGATTTATGTTACAGTGTGTCAGACATGGGCCTCCACTATAGAGGGTTCAGAAGAAAATGATGATGATTATGATGACTTATGGGCCTTTTCACTACACTCATCTCCTGTTGCAACCAAATCTGAATCAATTACAGGGTATGGGTCTCTCCCAAACAGATGGTAAATCCCCTCATTAAGATATCTATATGCAACAATCTACATTTTCCCAGCCACAGCAGCAGCAGATAGGTGGGACTGATATTGAATGGCATGTCAGTACCAGGCTAAGTCCTGATGAATGTTGTCTGGAGCAGACTGTAAATTCACTTCAGCTGCAAAGCAGATGGTGACCAGGCCTGTACCACTTGCCACACAGGACCAGTGATGCTACTGGATGGGATTGCAGCCCACCACTACCCCATCCTCTGCTTGGTGTGACCCCCTTCTGTTTCATAACCCATACTTTATGGATGACCTAAGCCTCCCATCACCATCTGTCCACCCTATGGGAGCCTCCAGACACTGGACCCTACCCAATTCGGCTTTGTTAAGGGCAGATCTTGCCTCTTAAACCTAGTTGATTTCTTTGAAACAGTTACCAAAGCCATAGATGAGGGCAAGGTAGTCCACACAGCCTACCTGGACCTCGCAAAAGCCTTTGACACAATACCCCACTCGGGCATCATAAATAAGCTTACCAGCTTAAATATCAACCCCTATATCACAAGATGGGTTGCAAACTGTCTCAGAGATAGAACCCACATGGTCCGAATCACAGGTGCCATGTCCGAATCCAAACCAGTTACAAGTGGCATCCCACAGGGTTCAGTTCTGGGACCTCTCTTGTTCAGTATATACTTCTCTGAGGTTCAGGCTAACACGGGGGGATTATGGCTGACAAAGTTCGCAGATGACTGCAAACTGGGGGCCATAATCGAATCTCCAGCTGACACAAGCATCCTCCGAAAGGGTCTCACAGAGATGGATGCTTGGTGCCAGAGCCACGGCCTCAAGCTAAATGCTAAAAAGTGCATAGTCATCCCTTTGGGAAAAACAAGGTGCCCACAAATTACCACATAGGTGGCAATCCATTAAGTATGGAAGAAATAATTAGAGATTTGGGGACCAACGTAGATAGTAATCTCTCCTTTGATAATCACATTGCCAAAGTGGTTAGAAAGACCTTCTATATAGCCCACCTTATCACGAAAGGGTTGGCATCTAGATCAAGAGAGGTCATTGTGCCCCTCTACTCGTCACTCATCAGGCCCATAATTGAATACAATGCCCCTTTTGGGACGTACCTTACCCGACACCTGCAGCAACTGGAGAGACCCCAAAAGTACCTCACCAAGAGGATCATGGGCTACAAACAGATGTCCTATGCAGCTCGACTAAAGAAACTCCAGCTCTACTCAGTTGATTACCGCCTACTCAGAGGTGATCTATGCCTGACGTACAAAGCCATGTCAAACCCAGAATTAATGGACATGCTCCACCTCAAAAAATCCAAGTCCCTTAGAGCTACACGCTCCCGGGACCTAAACCTCAGCACAAAAATAAATAGGACATGCTGGAGGGACAGATTCATTTCCCAGAGGCTCCCCTCACTCTGGAATAGAATCCCAATTCATGTTAGACATAGTCCCTCGCTGACCCTCTTCAAACAAAATTTGGACGCGTGGATGGGAAATCACAAATTCACCCCTGGGATCTCTCCTGTGTCCCTGCTAGACAGAGGCACAGTATACTAATCTTAAAAGGCAACCTTCTGTGACCTACTTTACAGAGGCACAGTGGGCTAATCTAATAGGGAAGCGGAAGCCAAATACACTCTGGCTAGGCTTATAAATGCCCTATGGCAGATAGCCTAGTATCTACCTATCAACCTATGAACCTATGTATGTATGTGTCCATTGCTTTTCAACTCAATATCTTAAATGCAATAACACCCCTGCTTTTCCTGAAACAGTTTATGTTTATCCTTTACTCCCATATTTTCTCACACCATATATTTCTTTTGACCTATACCCCATCATGTCTTTTCTCTTCATATTTAAGAAGAGAACTATATCCTCAAATACAACATACCTGCCTTCCCATCCAACATTGCACACTCCATTGTCTCACTCCTCTGTATTGCCTTCTTTTGATCTTATCTTCATTCCTGTTGCACTGCATATCAATTCTTCAACCCATTTTGCTACTGAGATGTGTTGCCATGTCTTGGCTCATCCTTTCCAAAGATAAGCAATGAATTACATGAAACATTCTATGGCACTTGAGCTGGTCTTTGGAATTCTGCCTTACAGCATGCTGGTGTTCTACTGCACCATGCTGTGTTGTCACCATCTTGTGAAAGCTGCTTCTGACATGCAACCATAGAAGTATGACATTTACAAATTTTGCTCTGCTTTGCTCTGCAACATGTGAGCTGCACACTTGGGTTATAATAGTGCTGCTAGGTATATATAATAACTGAGCAGAGCAACTAGCTCAGAGGTGTAGACCACCTCTACATATATCTTTAAGTGGTCGCTCTTGTACTATTACTGTCTATCACCATTTGCACACAGCAGCAATGCATTAAATCTTTATGAATCTCAGCAATACTCATGTCCACATAAATTCATTTCCACATCCTACAATCCTAATTCTAGCAGGCCCAGCCACATATAGGTGGAGAAGAGTTATAGCAGTCATAGGAGTCATAGGAAGTTCCAGGCTACTTTGTCTTGCAACCATTATGTTTTGCCCACCCTAGACTGCACCCCCCCCCCTCAAGGAGGGCTAGGCCATTCAAACCTCTACTGAATTTATGAATACCCATCCAGTTATTGAGGATCCACTTGACGCAAGGCAGTGTACCACTCTACTTTATCTGTAGGGTGAGAGAGACACAGAGCAATAAATCTGACTCTCCATCTTGTTTTTCTAATCTGTTGAAGTAGACATTGATCCCTTGTTCTGGAATTTATTGGACTGTTTGATTTGTAGGACTGCCATAGCTGACTAAACATTTTATACTTACTTAAAGGGGATATTATTAATATCTTCTTCTTGGAAGGTGCAAACTAAAGTCTGCAAACATTCAAGATGTGCCAGTGTTGTATGCATAAAATAAAACAATGCAGCCATATAAAACTGCTTCCAGTACTTTAAAGGAAAATGGTTTAAATACAGAATTGAAAATATGGTTTAAATGTTGCACACCTGTCACAGATTTAGACAACAGCTGGGGTATTAGAGGTTATGTACATCAAATAAGTATGCATTTAGTGAATGTAATGTATTTGGTTGTTCTGCCCAAATGTTAACTCTTCTAGCACTGCTTGTTAAGATGCACATAAATAATCAGATAAACCCATAAGCATGAGCATGAATTATTTGTCTAGTATACATCACAAAATAGTATCTTAAATGCAAAACTAGAAGCCAGAAATGTTTATATAATATTCTGTTATTCATATGTCATTGTCAATATGAATGTCATCTGGTCTTCCCAAAACTTGAGGAATATGGGAAGATTAAGACATGACAAGCTCACAGTTTTTATAAACAAATGATTCTATTTTGCATTTGGTAAGGAAGAAAAGGGAGATTTTTCATACCTATTCAGAGAAAGTGTTAAGTTTAAAGCGGGTTGATTCTAGTGTTATCACGTAAGAATAGTCGCATAGAAGGGAAAGGGGTGGGTTTAATCTCAGTACATCTGCAAAATTAAGAAGTTATTGCAAAAACTAAAGGTGGACTATGCAGTGGGCCTAACATGATTCACTTAATGTTTAATTTGAGTCTGAGTAAAGAGCTAGTAACACCACCATGTAATCTTTTAAGAAATCATGGTAGGAGAGTAAGGTTCCTGAAGGCTGAAAGAAGGCATCAGAATTTCCCTGCCAAAGAAATAGGAGCAAGTGTGAGGGTGAAGACTTACAAATCTTCTTTTACCTTACATATAATATCTGGAAACTAGTGGAGTACTCTTTAAAAGGCAACACAAATTCATTGCTGAAAATTCATGCTACCAGCCTATAACATAGAGAAATAAAGGTCTAACTATGAGCCTGGTGGCCCAAGCTCTATTAGAATTTTAAGTTTTTGTCAGAGCTGGCAGGTAGGATTGCTGTGCCTATTATAGTGGGAGGGTATGCTCTGATGTCCCTCTGGTGGAGCTCTGACAGAGGCCATAGCTCAGAGAAGAGAAAGCTTGCTGGTGGGAAGGTTTGTGAGTGAAAGTGCAGCCACCCTAGGGGCCCAGGGGCAGGAAACACACTCAGGTAGTTGCCTATATCCCATCCAGTCATATCATGGTGTTAGTACACAGGGGGGAGACTTAGAGTTAGGAAAAAGCACCATCTTCTAGGGATGATGGCACGACTCCTAATAGTTGGCTCTCCTCCAACCTGAGATAAGCTAATCCATAATTTGAGCTCTCAGTCTTGTAAAAAATAATGGGTCAATAGGATTTAGCAGGGAGCAAGGCTTGATGTTGCAGGTGCTAGCAAAAACAAAAAGCCATGTAAGATACATTTAATACAGATTTTTAATTAGAAATCCACGACATTTAGGATAATTAATCAGAATAAAAAGGGGACATGGCCTACTTGCATATCAGCAAGATAGCTGGCATAGTGCAATACAAAAAGAAATTTGACCAAATTAAAAACCTAGCTATGAAGCATAAAATGATACCATGGATACCATTGATTACATAGCAGTAAAAGTTTTCTCAGTCAGGGCCCCTTAAAAATAAATGTAAGGATCTTTGAATCCCATCCACAGAGCAGGGACTGCCTATTTGGACTTCAGCAGTATAGTCCACAGGCCAATCAGAGAGTCCCCAGCACTCTTTTCTTTGTTCCCTGCTGTTTACTATATTTGCAAACAGTTTCAGAATCACAGTCCATAAAATTCCAGCATTATTTTATGCTGAAGATACAGTCATCTGGACTTCAGTTTTACCATAGTCCTATATTATATGTTTGAAAATTACCTCAAGGGAATACATTACTGGTTCAGTCCCTTTGCATTAGCACTAAGTGACAAGAAACTGAAGTAGTGATGTTTGTTACAGATAAATACTTATCCCAGACCCCACAGAACTAGATTGTTCCCTTTCCTTTATGACATACATTGCATTCTGTTTTTGTTTGTCTTTCGGCTTTTCCTGGTTAGGGGTCGCCACAGCGGAACTCTGGTCCGCTAATGATTGGCAATTGTTTTTTATGGTGTCGAGTTTCCATCCTGACGCCCAACCTTCAACGAAGGCACGCCCATTTAATGTATGTTTTTCGAACGCCCACTTGACCGCGGGGGGGACATGTACAGCACCTTAAATATAATTTTCCATTTCATTACATAGCTTAACTTTTCCTCACAACTCATTTCTGTATCTACTATAACAGATCCTGCTAGCTACCAGCAACAGATCTCTGATCTGCTAACACACAAGGAAAGAAATATTATTGCTGAAGATGGACTTCTGCTAACACTAGAATAAAATCTAATTCTTTTGATTAGCTGATCCTACATTAATATCAAAACGCTCCAAACTCTACTAAAAGCCAAATGGCATATGAAAAACTCATCCCACGTTGAACACCACTGAACCTCCCTTACAAAGAGAAGATCTTTACTGATCATACCAAGAGTCAGATTATCTTTCTCCTTACTCATATAAAAAAAATATAGCCTAAATGCTGCCCTTGACTAGGCCCCTTCCCTAAAAATAAATCCTTTATGCATTGTATTCAGTTATCACTCTTTTCGCGTTAAGCTGTTCATTAGTATGCTTCAATAAAGCCTGGTGTTCTAAAGTATGGAACACAGTCCCACTGCACCTCATATCCCTTCCCACTCTTATCAAGTTCAAGTGGAAATAACCATCTGAATCACTCATATTTAGCTACTGGGCTATATACATGTATTTATTTTATATAACCCAATTTAAGTGTGAATTCTAGCTGTCTTATTAGAGGTTTGTTGTTTATTAACTGCAAAACTATGGAATATTTTGTTTCAAACAATCATTGTACTGTCATTATACAGAGCAATTCTTCTTAAATCTGCTGTATTACTTCTGTATAACCTATTAGTTTTGTTTTATAGCATGATCATATCTGGAAATGTGTCCTTTGGCTCCAGTCTACCTTTCTTAATTAAACTGACAAAAATGAAAAAAAAAATCATTGGCTAGACAAATGGGCACTGCTGGTAATAATGCGCTCATTAAAGGATGCCAAGAAATAGATTATTATGAGTTATTTGTTGGGCAATTCATTTTCATTGTCTTTACAAGTGATGAAAAACATAAAGTCAGGAAAGAAAAGTAGGCATTTTATTGATGACAGAAAAAAATAGTAACAAGGCTGGTATGCAAAAAGGAGTGTATGTGATAGAAATGGAGCTAAAAAGACTGCAAAATGGCCCAAAACCTACAATCATAAATTAAATTCAAAATTGCAAAATCATGTGGCTGAGGAGTGATAATCCTAGACAGGTGAACAATAACAATACATGCAAAAAAGGTGACCAGCACAAAGGTAAAGGTGCACCTACAGGTGAGAATACAATGCAGGAAAACATCAGGGAATGTCTGTTAATTACTGAGATGCATGAGAAGCAACTTCTGCATTCAAATACAAGATGATGTTATTTATCTTGACAGGCCCCTAGAAAGGCCCAATCTGAAGAGCCACGTGCAATCTAAAGACTTCCTCTTCAGAGATATAGAAGCTCTCAACGTGCTTCACTACACATGGCTGGGTTACTGTTCCCAAGCATCGTGTGCACAAGATACAACATGCCGAGGAGCAAAACACTGATGGGCGTTTTCCACTGAACATCATCACTGCTGGCACGGTTTCCATGTGTTTGCTAATTTATAAATATGTAAGAACAATTCCTTTGTTCTAAGAGATTTTGCCCTTCACCATGTTTGTACACTCTCAGAGTCAGTATATATAAGCTTAGGGGATGTGGGGATCATGCCTAACACATCAGGGGTACATGGAGGCTTGCCCATTGCCAAAAGTACTTGCAGTTTAATTTTCCACTCGTGTTTCAGGCATTAGTTTTCAGTATTGTGAACCATCAAATCTTAGACATTCAAGATTTAATAATAGAACCCTATCAGTGTGGTGCAAAAAAGATCCATGACCTTCAACAGAAGACTCAAGAAGAGGCAGGCATTTATTTTTTCTTTGCTGGAAAGTGGAAGCTCATTCAGCAAGCAGCATTATTGTTGAAAATAAAGCTTGGGGTCTGTACCAAAATTCTGATAAAACTCCTTTGTTACAAAAAATCTTTTATAAGGTGTGTGTGTGTGTGTGTGTGTGTGTGTGTGTGTGTGTGTATATATATATATATATATATATATATATATATATATATATATATACATATATATATATATATATATATATATATATATATATATATATATATATATATATATATATATATATATATATATATATTTTTTTTTTTTTTTTTTTTTGCTCAGTCTCTACAATGGGATAGTATCTTGATATATTGCCATGAGCTTTTTCAGGGAATTATACTGGGATACCTACTTATAAATGCTTTTGGATTGTGCTTCTAGCTTTAAAGTTAATAGTGCAACACCATTATGAGTTTTAATAAGAGTATTAAGCCCTGGTCAAGGTTAAGTTATGGGTGTTTTGGTGTTTACTTGTGAGTGCTGGAGATAGACAACAAAGAATATGTGAGTCATCTAACAAAAGCATAAGTGGATAGAAACTGATTAACCTATAAATAACAGTTGCATGCGAAAGTTTATTATGAAAGTAGATATTCTAGTGATTACTGCTTCAGTAGCCCATAGCTATATGGGTTACATCCTGCTAAAGATATGACAGCCAGATAGCTTTAAACGTTTAAGACCACCTTCCACATACCCATACTGGTATCAGCTTGAGCGAAGCTGAAAAAAAACAATGATTTGGGGCCAAGCCCTATAAGGGGTCAATGCTTGGTAAGTAAAAATCAAAGTCATCACCTTGGCATGAAAAATTACATAAACATAAGGGGATGGAGTTAGGGAGGGAGAGAGCAGCTGCTGTAGCAGGGATTATTTGAACATCTACTGTTCTGGTAAGTTTTGCACAGCTATGCTATACTCACCATGTGATCACTGCTGCAGTAGCATTAGCTATATGGGTAGATTACTATAGCTTATGATGACTGGGAAGAGGAAGAATGAGGGTCCTAGAGCCTATGGAGAATGGCCCTAGTAAAGCATGCTCTAGACTTAGAGAAGGAATCTAATTTATAGTGCTCTGAAAGGTATGTAAAGTGGACAAAGTTGCTGCTTCTAGAATACTTCTTGAATCCTCCCCTTTCCAAAAAGTGACTGATGATGTCAAGGCTGGTACAGCGTCTTCTGACCCTGTCTTGAATTGACTTGTTGTGAAGTGTCTAACCAAAGGAAATATCATGAAGCAACTATTTGGAGAACGTCTGCTTTTACATAGGTTATCCTTTTTTTGTTACGTTCATAAGAAATAAATAAGTGATCAGAGCATCAAAAGATTTTAGTTCTATGAAGATAATATATGACATCCGGAATATGAATAATCCATTCTCCCTCATTGTTAGGCTCTGGAAAAAAGACACAGAGATAGATAACTTGGAATAAAGTAAAATTGGATACCACTGTAGGCATAAAAGCAAGATTAGTTCTCAGGGGAACCCTGTCTTTGTGGAAAATGAGAAAAGGTTGACCCACAATGAGAGCTTGCAACTCAGACACTCTTCTTGTGGACATCAGAGCAATTAACAAACTGTTTTCCATGTAATGAACTTCAAGTCAGCCTGATGGGCTGGTTCAAATGGAACAATTTTTTCTAACACAAAGTTAAGATCTCAAGGAAGAGCCATCTGTTTTCTAGGTGGCTGTGTAGGCAGCACCTCTTTTAAAAATATTGTAGCATAGGAATGCATTGGAAGGGGAGGCTCCATAGGCAGACAGGTTAACATGGCTGACAAATAAATCATGGCAGAGGAGTAAGAAAGGCCAGAGGATAATAACTCATATAAATATTGTATAATCAATGCAATACCAGCCTTAAAATGGTCCTGGTTCTTGTCCTGGCACCAAATAGAAAATCTTTTTCCTTTCAGTAATATATGATTGTCTAGTGTCAGGTTTCTTTGTTTCCATTAATACCTTCTGCATATCCTCAGAAAATAAGTGCCTAAAAGTTTTAGTCTGTAGCATCCATGCAGTTAGTTGAAGTTGTTTCAAAGTGAGTTGTATCAAACAGCCCCTATCTTGTGAGATTAGGTCCAGACTGTGAAAAAGCTTATGGAAATTGCTCTTGTCCGGTTCCAAAAATGCATTTATATATTTATTTATTTATTTATTTATTAACATTTGTTTACTGGGATAGTCCAACTGACTAATGCCCTTTTGCAGTAGAGGCCCAGAGAGAAAAACTAAACTATACAATCATCATGGACATTATTTGCATTATTTCAACACTTACAGTCAGTTTCATTCATGAGCAATGGTTCCATTATTCAGACATCCTTGACATCCGTTACATCGTTTACAAACAGTTTTCATTAAAAATAACAGTTACCTGGGCTGTATGTGAATATTTATTTTTAAGATAAAGAGTTAGAGCAGCTCAAAGAACAGAAGGAATGGAGAAGGCACAAGAAAGATAAAGGAGATGAGATGTTACGTGAGAGTGTAATTGTGATAGTAGTACATTACATTCTGTGGAGCAGAGTTATGGCATGAATATATATAGCTACATTAGTGCCAGTTTATCACAGGGCATAAGATAAATATGCTGAGTGAGATACGTGAGAAATGGCTCCTAAGGGTACTCATAGCAGTGTGGAGAGAAAGGCATATCCCAGATGACTGGAGAATAAGCATTCTAGTGCCAGTGTGCAATAACATAGGGGACATCCACAATTGTGGACAATATAGAGCCTTCAAACTCTTGTCATATTGCATGAAAGCTCTGGAGAGGGTGATTGATAAATAGATACAGAGTAGTAGAATGTAAGATGGGAGATGAGCAGTTCAGATTCAGATCAGGATGCAGCACAACTGACCCAATGTTTGCAGTGAGACAGAAAGTTGAGAAGAAACTAGAGATGAAAAAAGAGTCCTAGACTTGGAGAAAGCATATGGCAAGGTCCCAAGAAAGCTGACTTGGGCAGTAGTGTGATAGTTTGAAGTCCCAGAAACATTGGCAGAATTAGTGCAGGCTATGTACAAGGACTCAATGAATTCAAGTATGGACAGTATTTGGTCTCACAGAGGGGTTGTCAGTGGGAGTGGGTGTGCACCAGGGTTCGGCTCTGAGCCCACTGCTGTTCATACTGGCGATGGACTACATTAGCAAACAGGTTAGTGGGGACAGATTCACAAAGTTGCCATATGCAGATGATGCAGCATAACAGGCAGACTTTGAGCAAGAACTTCAGAAAAGAATAGGTGAATGGAATGCAAAACTGAAGTCACATGGGATGAAACTAAGCACAGATATTACAGTGGCAATGGCAGCAAATTGGGAAAATCAGAAGACATTGAGAAATGTGATAGAAGGGACAATAGTGGCATAGTTTAATAGCTTCAAGTATCTGGGAGGGGTGGTTGAGGAGAAGTTAGAATCAGAAGGGCTGCAGCCAACTGGCATAGAGTCTCAGGTATAGTCTATAACAGAAGAATACCAAAGAAGCTGAAAAGTAAGGTGTACAAGACAGTGGTGAGACCAGTACTACTACATGGTACAGAAAGTTGGACAGTAATGGCAGAGCAGATGAGGAAGCTAGAAGTGATGCAAATGAAGTGCCTGAGAAGGGTGGTAGGATGCACACTGTGGGGCAGATGAAGAAATGAGGATATAAGAGCATAAGGCAAAGTAACTCCAATTGCAGAAAATATCAAAGAGAACAGATTATGGTGGTTCAGATACGTGCAGAAAAGCAGAAGACATTCTGGTAAAGAAGATTTGGGAAAGACAGGAAGAAGCTAAGATGAATCAAGGACATCCAGAAAAGAAGTGGATGGATTGTGTGAGAGAAGGTCTGCGACAGTCAGAGATGAGTGTTCAATAAGGCAGGAGTGTGGCAATGAATCAAGAGAGATGGCAACAGTTGACATGATACCCCAACCTCATGTAGAAAAAAATGGGAAAAGGGTTGGTCCTGATGATGATGATGATTAGTGCCAGTTTATTCAGGGTTGGTGCAGGTTCAGAGCAAAAGAAGGGAAAACCACTGTTGCCTGTGCCAGAAAAAAATTACTACAATGATCTATGGAGATCCCTTCTCATTGGTTCATACATTCATTGTTGTATACTAGGTTAATGACCGCTAGGGCCCTTATAAACCTAGCCATGCAACCCAAATATGATCCACAAATTTGAATTATATAGGTGGTGATTTACTAACTGCCTCTGTCCATCAGAGACATAACAGCCAGACCAAGGGTGGATTTTGATAACTCATCCATTGGTCCAAATTGATCTTAAAAAGGGATAGGGAGGAACTCTACTTCATGTGGATGGGGAGCCTGTTCCATAGAATGAAAATTCTCTGAGAAATATATCTGTCTCTCAATTATGTCATATCTATGTCACAAGCAAAATTTAGCTCTTTCAATCTAGTAGTTCTGGTGGTGTTTGTTTTGCAGATGTGCAAAAGGTTCATCAAAACAGGGTCCAAGGGTGCCCTGTATGCCTAAGATCACCTCTCAGAAGTCTGTATGATACCAAGTAAAGAGACAGGGCTTTTAGGCAATCAGTGTAGGACATTGTGTTTACAGTTGCTGCATGTGTCTGGTCAGGTACATACCAAAGAGGCATTATACTCTATGATGGGTGTGATGAAGGCCAAGAGCAGTGGTAGGATGACTTTTCTGAACCTAGATGCCATGCCATTGCTTATAAAGTCAAGCAAGATAGAAGGATTTTATAGCTACCTTGGACACATGCTGGTCAAAGGCTAGGTTACTCTTTACATGCATTCCCAAATCTCTGACAAGTGAACCAACTTTTAAGGATGTTGATGTAGTTAACCAGAGTGGTAGACTTTTCAAATGATACTATAATGCATTTCATGGTATTGAGTTTTAAGCTATGGCTTTGGCACCAAGCATTTGTTTGTATTAGACGTTCCTGAAGGGTGTTCTCATCTTGGGGGGGGATTCAATGAATGCTCCCAGTTTACAAACATCTGTGAATTTGGTCAGCCAATGGCCTTTAACACTGGCTTTGACATCTGAGAAGTAGATGCTAAAGAGGAGTGGGCTCAGCACAGAGCTCTGGAGGACTGCACTGGAGACCGCCCTCTTTGTGGCTGTGGCATCAGTGATTCTAACCTCCTGAGTCCTATCAGTGAGCCAGCTAGCTATCTAGCATGTTGTAAAGGGGTATAACTAGTTCCATAGTTTATTGACAGTGCCCGGGTGGGGTAGTGTATAAAACGTTTTAGCCAGATCTAGGTAGGCAGTATGCACCGTTTTCCCTCATCCATTGCCTTAGTGACCTTTTCAAAGAAGTCCAGCAGATTCAGTAAATATGACCTTCTTTGACAAAGCCAAACTGGAATGGATCCAGTGTCTGGTCTCCTGTGTCCTTGCTGATAATTTCAATGATATTTCTTTCCATGGCTTTGCAAATACAACCTGTCAGACTAATGCGTCTGTAGTTTATACAACCTGTTGAAGGTCCTTCCTTATGAAGGGTGATGACTGTTGCGGTCCTACAATCACAGGGCACAAAGCCAGTTTCAAGACTATAGTTAAATAATGACTCCAGTGGTCCTGATAAGTCATATTTTAGACTAGTCAGGAGGCACTGATACCTTCCTTTGAATGACATCTCATTCAAAAGTAGATCAGAATGAGCTTTTAGACTAACAAAGATTAGACCTATAGTATTTTATAGTAGTAAGGCAACGATAAAATGAACTTTCATAGCAATGTAAAGTTGGGGAGAGTATAGTACAGTGCATGAGGCCAAACAGACATAACAGTAGAGGATAAAATAGAATATTACTGGCCTAGCTATCATTTTAGAACAGGATGGGATAGAGTAGATAAGGATAGTTTAGGGAGATTAGCCAGATGGAGTGCATGAGTAAAGCCATGAGACCTTCAGGTGTGGTTTTCATAGCAGCTTGTTGGATTTCAGGTTGTTAGCTTGTCTAAGAGAGAAGGGAATCGAATTCCAAACTTTAAACAGACATGACAGGGACAGAGTGTCATATTGTTTCATTTACTTGGATGCAATAAGAATTTGTCAGTAAAGTGAAGATTCCTAGATGGTGAATAAGGATGGGGGACATTTTTTAGTGTTTGGCATCTTTAAGGTTGGAAAATTAGGATGTGAATAGTTTTCAGCTGTGTGAATATTAGTTAATGAGTCAAGTCTAACAAACTGATATATTGTAGTAGCATGCAGTTATGGGATCTATAAGGCATACCAGCTGGACATTTAGCTTTTTTGCTGTAGTATTTTTATAGCATGGTTATTTGGGTAGCTTGCAGGTTGACAAATAAAGGAGTAGCATATAGGAGGTGGGTAACAGTAGAGTAGAGGCAATAATTTTGTCAGTCATGTAGGGTTTAGCTTGATATAGGGTGCCCGTTTTTTAGGTTTTTTTTGCTGATGGATTGCTTTATGAAGTGGTCAAATTTCATGTCATCATCTATGAAGGCACCTAGGAGCTTGGTATGAGTTACACATTAAAATTTAGTTTGGTCAAAAGAAGTAATGGTGAAGAGAGGTTTGTCATTAGACTATTGCTTATATGTGAACAGAATATGTTTGCTCTTTTCAGGGTTTAATAGCAATTGAGAGTTATGAAGACATTTTTCAGCAGAGATGAATAATTCCTGTGTATGGCTTTAAAGTTGTAGGTTTCTTGCAGTACAGATGAGTGTGGAATTACCAGCATACTGAATTTATGGTTTAGCTTGAAGGAGATGTTTTCAATTGTCTCTTGAAACCTTTTTTTCCCCATGCTGGTAATCTCAATTTTTGAGACATTGCATTTACCTGGTTATATGATCACTCATCTTTAAACTGGTACTTGGGGTGGGAATAAAATCCACAGTCTTCTTCTACTCTAGAAGCATACATATCATTATTATTATTATTATTATTATTATTATTATTATTATTATTATTATTATTATTACTATTACTATTACTATTATTGTTTTGTTGGTGCTGTTATTATTATTATTATTATTATTATTATTATTATTATTATTATTACTGTCATTATTATTATTATTATTATTATTATTATTGCCATTATTTATTTTGTTATTATTACTATTATTATTATTATTATTATTACTATTATTGTTATTATTATTATTATTATTATTGCTATTATTTACTATTGCTATTATTATTATTATTGTTATTACTATTATTAGGGACAGATTTGTACAAGCATGGGAAAAACACTACTTTGCAGAAGTAAAATGAAACAGTCACTTCAAGCCTAACCATGAACATGAGTGATCGTTCTGAAAAGGCAGCTTTTAGGGGTAGGAGCAGTTAATATGCAGTTATTAATGAAACATCTGACCCAGTTATTAGTAATGTGAATGTGGGTAGTTTACTTGTATAAGGATCATGAGGGGAAGGCATGGGTCAGATAGCAGGTGTTGTGCAGAGTTCCTTCTGCTTACCAACAGCTCCTCTGAGGCTCATGTGAAGTGCGGATAAAGTGTCCCGATTTACTGGAGAAAACTACATGTAAGCATATGCTTACTCTACTCTGAAAATTAAGTTGAGAGGTCACCTGACAAAGTTCAGTTACTTTTTCAACTTAGTTTTCAAAGGCTAGAGCTGAAATAGGACCAGGAAGTAATTAATGCTTGCAGAAGTCACTCGGGGGTAACAGTATGCAATTACTAGCATCTCATAGCTTGCTCAGATGTAAGCACAGAGGTGCTATGAGATGGTACTCAGGATTAATGAGTTATGCAATCCTCAAGAAGAGTGTTTTCCACATATCTGCCAATTCTTTGAAGGGCTTACTCGTGATGTTTCATTAAACATGATGTGCTAAATTAATATAAGTGCTGTTCATTCATAATAAATCATAACACAATGCTGCACCTGACTGGATTAAAACCAGGTCATGCCAAAAAAAGCAAGCCACCCTGGTGAACCCCTAGTATAAATAGCTCATACAACAAAAGAAGAAACTAACATCCAAGAACAAGAGGGAACTGGCTCAGCAGAGGAAGGAATCCCTCTCTGGCTTAAACAAACAAATAAGAGATCTTTTCAAGTCCTGCAAAGTTAATTATAAAGCAAAAATAGACACCCTACCTAAGGATAATCACAATGCATTCTTTACCTAAGTCCAAAATCTAAAAGGGAATACCTAGCTATGCACTGAACTGGTTGTGGATGGCACCACCCATACTCAACCAGAGGTAATAACCAACCTACTAGCTGACAAGTTTGGAGAAAACTTCACCTCCCTCCCATCCAGTCATCTCCCAAAGTATACCTGCCACCATTCCTCAGCCTATTTTCTCAAGATTGCAGGTCATCACAGTGCTGTCCAAGGGCAAACACATGACATAAATGGGACCAGACAACATCTCTTTTAAACAACTTAAAACATGACCTATCAGACCTACTTGGATGCCAGTTTAACCACAGCCTGAGAAATGGCTATGCTCTGGCAGAATGGAGGTTAGCAACAGTAATCCCTCTGCACAAAAGGGGACCATCAACTGACTCTGAGAATTATAGGCTCATAAGCTTAGCAAGCCCATGGAAAGAATCATTATAGACCTTACTAACAAGGACATAGGTAATCCCCAAACTCTGGACCCAACCTTGTTCTGATTAGTTAAAAGTAGATCATGCCTGTTAAACATGGCTGACTTCTTCAAGAAACTCACCAAGGCCTTGGACGAGGGAAATACAGTGCATACCACCTATCTTGACCTAGCCAAGGCATTTGACACAATCCCCCACACAGATATTATATAGAGAGAGAGAGACTCTCCCAAATGGGAATTAACCCCTGCATTACCAGATGGGTAACCAACTGGCTCATTGACAGGACACATTCTGTCAAAGTAGGTAGCTTTACCTCTAGCAAAAGACCAATTACCAGTGCTGTACCACAGAGTTCTGTGCTGGGTCTCTTACTATTCAGAATTTATTTCTCAGAAGTCCCGAAAAACTTGGACGGCCTATCACTGACCAAGTTCACTGATGATTGCAAATAGGAAGCAATCAGTGAGTCTCCCAGTTATGTTAATATACCATAGATAGGGTTAACACAGACAAGTGATCAGTGCCAAAGCCAAAGATTAAAGATAAATGGAAAAAATGCATTATTATTATTCCATTACATAAAGGGGGTAACTCTATCAATTACTCCAACTACAGACCAATTGCTCTCCTTTCTCCATTAGCAAAACTTATGGAAAAATGTATTCACTGGCAACTTCTACAACATCTCACTCTGCACAACATAATAGCAAACTGTCAACATGGTTTTAGACCTCATCACAGTACTACCACTGCGCTCTTATCTTTTGTAGAAACCATCAATAAGAACTGTAATAACAACCTTCTCTCTTCTGCTCTCTTTATCGACCTCTCCAAAGCATTCGACATGGTCAACCATTCCACCTTAATTAACATACTTGAATCCCCCTCCTTTGACAACCTTGCCACTAAATGGTTTAAATCTTACCTTAGCAACAGACAACAATCAGTTATATGGGGAAATCAACTCTCTTCTCTCCTACCCATAAACATTGGTGTCCCTCAGGGCTCCATTCTTGGGCCACTTCTATTCTCCCTTTTCATTAATGATCTCCACTCTGCTATCCCTCAAGCTACCTGCATCCAATATGCAGACGACTCTACCCTTATCTGCTCTGCTTCTTCTCCTTCTGAACTCTGCTCACTTACTCAAAAGATCTTCAACTCAGTTGAAACATGGTTCTATAAACGTTCCCTCCTACTAAATGCCAAAAAAACTAAACTTCTTCTCCTTACTCCCACCACCCGATCCCCTTCCTTACACTTCACCATTTCCTCTAATAATGCCACGGTTATCACACCCGATCCTACAACAAAACTGTTAGGAATAACCATTGACAATAATCTCTCTTTTGATCAACACATTAATAACACCATTAAATCAGTCAACAGAAAAATAGGATCCTTATATCGAATTAAACCCTTCCTAACTGAATCTGCTAGAGCCAAGATTGCCCACTCCCATCTATTGTCAACACTTCTCTACGCTTCACCTATATTTACCAACCTTAAGAAAGCCAACCTTAATAAACTGGATACATGCTATAATAACATTGCCCGCTTCGCCACTGGCAACCCCTTCAGAACCCGCCACTGTATTAACCTGAAACAACTAGGCTGGCTGGAATTCCAAAACCTTCTGCTCATCCCCCAACTGAACATTGCCCACAAAATACTGCACCAGCCTTCAAACACCCCTATACTCTCAGAACTTTTAATCCCATACAATAATCTTAACTCCCTTCGTTCTTCTAGAAAACTTATGGCTAGATTAACAAAGTCCAATAACTCAGCTGGTGACTCTCTTTTTTCGAGTACAGTAGGAAGGAACTGGAATCTACTACCCAGTGACATAACACTAATCTCATCACTGCCTCTCTTCAAAGAATAAAATAACACTTGAAAAGTCACTGGCTCTGTTCCTGCACTAAACCTGACTAAATTTCTACCCCTTCTCTATCTCATTACTTCCCCCGCATCTCTCTCCCTCTTCCATGGACAACTATCTTTTTTTTAACTTACCTCTTTTCCTCTTCGCTGAAAGTTTGTTTAATCCTTTCTTGTCCTTTCTTTTTTACTTTACTCTCCTCCTCTTACTTTCCTCCCACTTCTCCTCCCTACTCACCTTTCCCTGATTTTTGCTTCTCTTTATTTTAGTTTGTTTATAGGTAATGATATTAGTTCCTATTTGTAAATTGTTTTTGCATGCTAACTTTTCTTTATTGTCTTTACATTTATCCTGTTGTTTTTGTTGTATTTGACTTCATATGTTGTATGTTTTTTTTCTGCATATTCTGTGGAGCTTTTCTCCCCGGGCCTCTACTGAAAATGGAAATATATCCAGCTAGACTAGCCCGGTCAACAAATGTAAAATAAAAAAATAAAAATAAATAAATAAATAAATATTCCCTTTGGGAAAGCTGACATTCCAGCAAATTACATTATAGACAGCACCCCTTAAATGTAGACCCAGTGGTATGTGATCTAGGTATTTAATTTGATAGGAAATTGAACTTTTACCACCACTTATCGACAGTAGTAAGGAAAGTCTTCTATGTGCACATTTTATAAGTGTAAGCATCGCATCTAGATCTAAGGATATTATAATTACATTATACTCAGCCCTCATCAGACCAATAATTGAGTACTATGCTTCTTTTTGCATGTACCTCACCAGACACCTGCAACAACTGGATAGACCACAGAGGTTTTCTACCAAGTAATTACAGGGTAAACAAAACAAGTCTTACGTGGAAAGACTGAAAGCCCTGTCACTGTATTCTGTCCCTTACAGGTTGGTAAGGGGTAACCTGTGCCTGGCTTACAGTGCAATCTTTGACCCAGCCCTGATGGAAATGCTACACATTCATAAGTAAAACTGCAGGAGGGTCATTCACTCCAGAGATCGTAACCTAGCCTCTGACATGAACAGGTCATGCTGGAGAGTTAGATACATCTCCCAGAGACTGCCACTTCTCGGAAACAGAATCCATCCCTGACCCTCTTCAGACGCAATCTAGATCAATGGATAGGTGACCGTAAATTCACTCCTGTAGGGTAGTGCCCATGTCCCTCCTGGACAGAGGAACTCAGTATTAACTACCATAGACCCTTACCTCTGCAAACTTCACTCACATAACCACCGACAATTGGGGCAACTTGCATAAATATGGCTAGGCTTGTAAGAGCTCTAGGGACATTAGCCTAGTAACCTCCTATGAATCTATGTTGTAATTTCATGAGTGAAAGTCATGCATTTATAATTTCATATACACTTGTATATATGTGTGCATGTTACCTTCTAGTGTTTATAATAACAAGGCATACTGTGCTAATGATGAGCATGCTGAAGTCTTAATCATAACACTTATATTTAAGGCTTATTCATTGCTTCTGAAAGCCTTTCCTTTTTTTTCTTTTTTAATTTTATTTTGTGGGAAGCTGGGCCCCATTCATACCATTCATTCACACATGTGGCTGCTGATGCCATATCTAAATAATTCATCTTGACTTGCAGTACTGCTCTATATTTACAAAACACTCACTCATAAGTAAATAACTAACCAGAATCATAGTTAGTCATCTGGCACCCTAAGCAAAGCTCAAGTGCAAAAAAAGTTGTCTGAATGTTGTTCTGTGGTGTAGGTGTAGAAAGCTCCTACCTACAATTGTAGCAATCATCTTGCTACAGTTACTAGCACACATTGAGAGTTTTAGTCCTAACTGATTTATGAAGCAGCATTTGCAATGTCAGTACTGCACTTACACCATATCTGCACCTGCTGTTTGCACCCCCTAACAGTTTATGCCACCTTTACCCTGCCCTAGCTAGGTCCCTGTAACTAACATTCCCATTCTCTGATGTGGCATGTTCAACTTCCCACAATAGTCATCCCGTCAGCAGCCTGGAATGGTGTGCATCAGACACACAGTATGATTATGTCCAACCTTTTGCATCTCACTCTGGCAACATTGGTCACTAAATTTAAGAAAACTGCTCTCCATTTCCTATTCTCAGCTTCAGAACCACATCTAAGGATTCAAGAAACCTGTGCAGTTCCCCAATTTAAAGCCCCTTAACTGTACATTTAGGTAAAAAACACTTAGGATAAAACCAAATAAACTCTAATGCTCTTTTCCTTAAAAACTGTGCCCAACTGCTTGCTTCAAATGTAACATGCAGCTTACTACAGCTTTATACCACACACAAAGGGCGGAGATGCTTCAGCACTGACCACAAATGCAGTATCAGTATTCATTTCTGAACACCAGTACTGTATTACTGCCTGGCCAGCATCTAACAATTCCTCCAAACACTTTGTGCCCAGGGTAACTGCTCTCTTTACCTCACCCTACACTCACCTCTGCTCAGCTTGCTAAACCATCATCTGTTGAACATTTCATTGCTATCCCATCAATGAAGCTAGCACAACTTACAGGCTTTTCACCCGTAAGTAGATCATTCCAACCACTAATTTTTTATAATTATTTTTGTAATATACAACAAGATTGGTCATGCTGTTCACCTGCTTAAACCACCACAAATCCTCCTGCTTAATACCCAGCAGCTCAAATGTTCAAAACCCACTGTTTTAACACACCTTATGCTTCAGAGCAAATACATTACTATTGAATTCTGTGTTCATAGGTTCATAGGTTTATACTAGACTAATGACTAACAAGGGTCTTTATGAGCTTAGCCGTGCAACCCAACCCAGTTTCATCCCCAAGTACCTTGGTCACCTATATAGTGGGGTAAGTTAGTAAGTAAACCAAGTCCAGGTCCCAGATAAATGCAAGCCGAAAAACCAGCAGTATGTAGAAACAGCTCAAAAGTTTAATAATCCAGAAGACACTACTCTGAAGATGCCCGAATGTATTAATGGGTGAAAGCACTTAGTAGTGGATTTGCTTTTATGTCAACTTTTATGAAATTTTTGTCTTCTGGATTATTAAACTTTTGAGCTGTTTCTACATACTGGTGTTTTTTCGGCTTGCGTTTATCTGGGACCTGGACTTGGTTTACTTTACAAGTTTTTTGTTCTGTTTGGATTGTTAAGTTAATAGGTAGGTAGCTAAGGGTTATGTGGGGGGGGTATGCTAGTTAGGGATTCATTTATTTACTGTCAGCCTCTGTCCATCAGAGACATGGGGGCAAAACTAGTGGTGAATTTGTAATTTCCCATCCAATCATCAAGGTTTCATTTGAATAGAGACAGGGAAGAACTCTGCTTCACATGGATGCAGAGTTTATTCCATATTGTGGGAATCCTTTGAGGCACATATCAGTTTCTCAGGCATGCTCTGTTTATCTCGTGGGAAAGTTCAGATCCTTGAATCTATTGTTTCTGGTGATGTCTGTTTTGCAGATGTGTAAGAGATCCATCACAACTGGATCTGAGGATGCCTTATATGCCAGCCATAGATTACCCCTCAATAACCTGTAGGAGACTGACTACAGAGATAGGGACATAAGGCAATCTGTGTAGGACAGGGTATTCATATCCTGGATTCTTCTGGTAAGGAACCTTTGAGAGTGTTCCAACTGTTGCAAGTACCTGGTTAGATACATGCCAAATGTATTCAATAATGGGTCTGATAAGGGCTAAATAGAGTGGTGCTATAACTCCCTTAGACCTGGATACCATACCATTGCTTATGAGATGGGTGACATTGAATGATTTTCTTACTGTCTTGGCTATGTGTTGGTTGAAGGCCAGATAAATGTGTTTCCAGGTCCCTAACTAGCAATTCAACTCTTAAGGGTGTTTTATCAATGGAGTAATTAGCCTGGGTAATTTGTTTGTGTTACATCCTCATATAAGATACCAGTGACATCTGGAAAATTTCATTCATCTCTGAACTTGTTGAGCCAGATACCTTTGACATTAGCCTTGACTTCCGAGATTTAGATGCGAAACAGGAGTGGGCCCACCATGGAGGCCTAGGGTTCACTGCTGGTGACCTGTCTCACGCCAGAGGTGGTCTCATTGATCCTGACTTCTTGGGTCCTATCTGTGAGACAGCCAGCAATCCAGTGAGTTATATTGAGATTTATGTTTAGGTCTGAGAGTTTGCCAATAAATCCTGAGTGGGGTATTGTATTGAATGCTTTGGCCAGGTCAAAGTAGGCAATATGCACCTTTTTACCCTCATCTATAGCCTTGGTGACCATCTTGAAGAAGTCTGCCTGGCTGAGTAGACAAGAGCTTCCCATAACAAAGAAAACTAGGATAGGATGGGTCCAGTGTCTGTATGCTGCCAATGTCCTTGTTGATCATTTACATGATAATTCATTCAATCACTTGGCATATCAGACTTGTCAGATTGATGCCTCTGTAGTTCTGTGGGTTGGTTAATGGTCCATCCTTATGAAGAGGGATGATTGTTATGGCTTTCCGTTCATCTGACACATAACCTGTTTGGAGACTGTAGTTAAAGAGTGGCTCAAGTGGTCTTGCTTGATCATGCTTTAAGCTATTTAGGAGGAAACCAGGGTCCACTGAAGCAGTGTTTTTGGCCTTTGCAAGTGACACCTGGACCTGCTCTCTGTTGGTAGTTAGGGTGATATGCTAGAAGCTATTTCACAGGGGGTAATGGAGGGAGAGTGAGGGTGAAGTTATAGCTAAATTTATCAGCCAGTATATTTGCTATATCACTCTGGTTAGTGAAGGCTGTGCCATTTATAACCAGTTCTGCACACTGTTGAATGTATCTTTAAAGTTCTGACATAGCTGAGAAAGCCGTGTGGCTGTCCCTGGTCTGGGAGGCTAGTCTGATCTCATAATTGGCCTTGTTGAACTTTATTAGACCTTTATTAGACACGTTTCATGTTTATTTGAATCAGAGCACACATGTCTCTGTAAGAATTGCTCTTTCTGATTTTGGCCATGACTTTTTCTTTTGTGGTATACCCTGTTTAGGTAAGGATTCCACCAGCAGGGTTTGTTATTCATATTAACTTTGGGCTTACTTCTCATTGGCACAGCAGCCTCAGTGCAGTCAGTTACATGTTTGTACATTGTTTCTGTGAAAATTTTTGCATAGGTAGATGTATTGTCTGGGTTTGAAGGAGCTGTGAATTTTGAAAAACTATCATTTACTAGTATGTAATTTACTTTAGAATATTTCCTAGCTGTGTTTAGTTGAGGTTTACAGGTTGTTTTTTGTTGCTCGTCTCTCTCTCTCTCTCTCTCTCTCTCTCTCTCTCTCTCTCTCTCTCTTTCACAGATGACAAGCAGGTGGGGTATTTCATTTAGATGTTTTAATTCATAGAAACACATCAGAATGGATAGCAGCATCAGAAAATAGAATCAAACTAGTTAACAGACAGACCTTACAAACATACATGCTGACATCTCAACTGCTTACTACAAAATGGCAGTCTATCTTGCACGCGCTCTATATTTATACACTTAAGTAAGCCTTTGGATAGCTTCTTAAAGGTACATACACACATTTATCTATTGTTTTATTTCAGAGGATACAGCTTTGTGGTCTGTCCTCAACAATGAGGAGCTGACACAGAGGAGTGTGCAATGCCCTCCGATGTTTGTGAGTACTAGGTCAAGTAAGTTTGATCCTCTGGTTGGAGTGAGCACTACATCCCCCCTCTTAAAAAGATTGCCCTTTGTTAAAATGGTTTAAGAGTTAGACATGCATTACTATATACATCAGAAACAAAACACAATGTTTCTGTCTAAGTTGCTTCATATCTGTTACAGGGTTTAGAGATGTGACCATATCTCGTAACATAATAGTTTGGACCAAATTTAGCAACAGGGACAATCTGCTGTGCACAACTCATATCAGGAACTTCTGTATTTGTCACAGGAATGAGAATGTCCTCTGGAACTTCCAACGGAATTGGAACACTGGACAACTCACCCTGCGATAAAGAGTCTTTTTCACAGGCTATGTGCTGTGGTATAGGCTCTGACACCGGTGTCAAATGTTTCCAATTCTGCCTAAAGACTGCTCCTTGTGATTCCACAGTGTATGATCTCAGATCTAGACAGATATTCTTCACTACACCAATCAGATCATAACCTTTGGACATTTCTATCCTTACCACTTTTCCTTCTCGTAATGGATTGAGCAGTTTGCTGGTTTTATCATAGTAGGATTTCTGGGTCAAGTCCTTCTTCAACAGATTGGCTTTCACTGATCTGTTGTTCTTGACACATGGAACAAACAACTGACGATTGATTGGTAATGTGGTTCTAGTTTGTCTCAACAGAAGTCTGTAAGCAGATGAACCAAGATGTTTATCACAAGGAATATTTCTGGGATTCAAGAGATTCAGGAAATATCACCGTTATCTTCTTTTGACTTCTCAAGTAACTGTTTTGCACTTTGAACTGCACGTTCTGCCAAAGCATTTGACTGCAGGTACTCAGAGTTACTTGGGACATGAGTAAAGTCACATTCTTCAGCAAATCTTTTGAACTGTTGACTTGTAAACTGCATGCCATTGTCAGAAATAACTGTGTGGATTACCATGCACTGCAAAATGACATTTCATCTTAGTAATGACTTGACTGGATCCTAGGTTAGGAAGTAAGTCAATCTCGAACCAATTGGAGTAAGAGTCTACTAACACCAAATAATATTGACCATTCCACTTGAAAATGTCGGTGGCTACTGTCAACCAAGGTCGTTCCGAAATCTGTTTTAGCTGAAGTGGTTCCTTCTGTTGAAGTGGCTTCATACTATTACACATGGAAGAAGATAAAAGTACTCTTTCAATGTCTTGTGACATAGAAGGCCAAAATACTAGTCCTCTCACCCTTCTTTTGGTAGAATCAGTATGTGGGTGACCACGATGCAAGATAGTAATGTACTCTTGTTGACAGGACTTTGAAACAATTACTTTCAGACCTTTCATAATGAAACCATTGTCAGCCAAAATCTCATCTCCGTATGGAAAATAAGGTTACATTTCTTGAGCTAAATGAGATTGCTTTGACGGCCATCCTTGATTGATAAAGTGGTTGAGCCTTTGTAAAACTGGATCTGTAGCTGTGTGCTCTCTCAGCTCATCAAGATGTTTAGAAGAAAAATTTCTCACTTCCATGACCTCATAATCAAGGTTCTCATTCTCATGCTGTTCTGTGGGGTTTCTGGGTAATTTGGATAATGTATTAGCATGATAAAGAAGTTTGCCTTAATTGTGGACGAGATTGAAATTATATTTTTGCAATCTCAGCATGCATTGCAGTCAGGCTGGAGTTGAATGCATAGGCTTTCTCAAGATAGTGACTAAAGGTTGGTGGTCTGCTTCAATCTGGATAGGTCTACCATAAACAAAATCATGGAACTTTGAACATGCAAACACAATTGCCAAAACTCTTTCTCGATCTGGGCATACTGCATTTCAGTTTGGTTAAGAGTTCTCGATGTGTAGGCAACAGGTTGATCCTCTTGTAGAATGAATGCACCAACACAAAATTTTGAAGCATCACAGGAAAATGTAACTGGTTTGTGAACATCATAGTATCTGAGAGTTGGTGGACTACAAATTCTCAATTTCAGGACTTCAAATGCTCTTTGGTGTTGCTCTAACCAAGACCAAGATAGATCTTTATGTGTCAGCTCTCTGAGTGATGCTGATAGTTGGCTCAAGTCTGGAATGAACTTGCCTAGGTAGTTGACCATGCCAAGAAAACATTGGGGGGCTTGACCATTGTCTGGAGCTGGCATCTCGAGAATGACCATTTGTTAAGAATGGTCTGATCATAGTCCTGTACTTGTACATAAATGACCAACATAAGTAACTTCTTGCAGCCTGAATTTGCATTTGTCTGGATTAAGCTTAAGATTCACTTGACATGCCTTTTCTAGAAATTTTCTGAGGTTTCTGTCATGTACTGCTTCATCATGACCTCCTATGTCGTCTACTATAATAGCACAAGGATACTCAGAAAAAATTTGCTCAATTGAACGTTGAAAGACTTCACTCACAGAATTTATCCCAAATGGCATTCTCAAAAATTTCTACCTGCCAAACGGAGTACTGAATGTGGTGAGCAGTAATGGTTTCTTGTCAAGCTGAATTTGCCAAAATGAACTCTTTGCATCTAAGACAGAAAAAATAGTGGCATTTGGCACGAAGGCTGTAACTTCAGCTGTGTGCATTGGATGATGAGGTATTTTTACTGCTTTGTTCAAATCTCGTGGATCAATACATATGCTGATGTCATCTGAGCTTTTCTTATGAGCTACCACCATGGAAGATACCCATTCAGTTTGAGTTTCTACTGAACAAATCACATCTTGTCGCACCATTTTATCTAACTCCACTTTGACTCTGTCCTACATGGCTAATAAAACTTTTTTATGCTGGCCTGATAACTGGATTGACCTCTGGGTCTAACTTCATGGAGTACACAACTGCAGGTTTTCCTAGTTTGTCTTCAAAAAGATCAGCATAGGTAGAAAAATGTACTGGGCAAAATTAGAGTACTGGTCTTTTAAGCTAACATGATGGACTTCCTTATTAAATGAAAGCAGTCCCATTTTCAAACTGTCTCTGAGCCCTATTAATAACTGGATGTGCATCTTGACCACATAAAATAACAAGTTGTAGCTTTTTTCGCTCTGCTGGAAGTAACATGAAAGCACTACCGAGCCTTCGGTCTGAATTTCTTCATCTCCATAAGCAACAAGCATCATACACCTTGCCAAATCAAGTCTTTCACCATGATACACTCTGGTAAATGTTTCTGCTGACATAAAATTGCACTTGGAACCTGTGTCATCTTTGAGCTCTATGGATTTGCCATTTATCCGAATAGTACAAAATACTTCATTCTTTGCCCTTAAATCTACTGTTTTGACTGTTTCATGAAGGACTGCACACCATCAACATAAAGAGTAAGGCTGTAGCTCTCTAATTGATCAACTCATTTCTTAAAGTGTTCCCTTTTGGACGTTTTGATTTACAAAACCTTTTGAAATTATTCCATTTATTGCATTTGTGGCATTGTTGACCAAAAGCTATACACTTTTCCCTTTTAGGTTCGTGACTTCTGCTACAATTACGACAGTTGGCAATGAAAGTAAGTCATGGCCCATGTGTTGAGTGAGTTTGCTGACTCACTCATGCTTCACTGAGACCGTGCAAACTCTGGAATTTGCTAGAAAGTTCTGGGGTTTACCAGTGTGTGCTACAGGGGCTACAGTTGCTGCTATGTGCTTGGGCCTGTTTCTTTTAATAACATGCTGCATACTATCAACATGAGCTTTGTCACTGTGCCTTCTAAAACTGTTATCATTTATAAGCATATATGTGTGCTTTTCTGTGAGCTCGTATATCTGACAAATCTCAATTACCTTGTTCACTGTCACCAAGCAAAATCTTTCTCACATCAACTTTAATACCACACACATCTGTCCTTTATCAGCTCATCCCTTAAATCACCAAATCTGCACATTTTAGTTTTATTTCTCGTCAGTTATATATGCTGCAAAAGTGTAACCAGGCTTTTGATCCCTTGTGTAAAATAAATGCCTTTCCATTGTAAAATTTGTCTGGAGTTACACAGTTTTCTAAATTTACATTTTAAGCACTCAGGGTCTTCCCTTGACTCATCCTGTAAAACAATATGATGGTTTCCCCCTCTCTGATATAGATAGCAGGTACATACACAAATGAGCGTACATACACAAAGAACGTTCCCTTTCTATGGCTTCCTACCCAGCTAAATTAAGTAGAATAAATGCCTTTGTGCAGTCATCTTTATCACAAAATGCAGACTGTATGAAAATGTCATACTCTTGCACTCTCCAGTTCTCAGCAATATTATTGTCAAACACAAGTACACTGGGTTTTCAAAATCTATCTGCCATGCCCACAAAGTATTCACAAACACATTGAAAATATGTCCCTTGTAATTATGTATAAACAAACGGTTGTGTGAGCTTGTAACAACATTCAAATGCACAATAAACTCTTCAAAATACTGTACTTTGCAAAATATGCTCTGTAATGGCTTTATTCTGTGAAATATCCCCTGTAATGGCTGTACTTTTGCAAAATAGCTTTACTGTAACACTGCACAAGCATGCAAACACTTTTCTTCACTTGTGATAACTCTGATATCTTTGCTTAAGAAAAATACAAGCTTTGGAAAATGCATTTGTTCCCCTTTATTTTATTCATTTTATGCAATTCGGGCTTTATTTTAAACATTTTCCATAGTGATTTGAATATTTTATTAATATCGTATATATCAGTTTATGCAAAAATCATTTAGAATGTTCTGTATGCCTCTTTTCATATTACAAGAAAGAAATAGTGCCGAGCAAGTTTTAATACCTGAAATTAGTTTCTGACCTGTTTTGCGAAGTATGCACATTTTAGGGATGATGCACTCTTGTATATTCCACCAGTCCCAAGCAAGTGCCTTAAGTCATTTTAGCCATGCCACCTCTAACTTCATGCCCTTTAGACATGCCACTTCTGACACCATGTCACTCATCTGTATCTCTCTCTCTCTCTCACATAGATGACAAGCAGGTGGGGAATTTCGTTTACATGTTTTAATACATAGACACACATCAGGATGGATAGCAGCATCATAAAATACAAACAAACTAGTTAACAGACAGACCTTACAAACATACATGCTTACATCTCAACTGTTTACTACAAAATGGTAGTCTAGCTCCCACATGCTCTATATTTATACACTTGTGCAAGCCCTTGGATAGCTTCTTAAAGGTACATACACACATTGATCTACTGTTTTATTTCAAAGGATACAGCTTTGCAGTCTGTCCTCAACAATGAGGAGCTGACACAGGGGAGGGTGCAATCCTCCGATGTTGGTGAGTACTAGGTCAAGTATATTTGATCCTCTGTTTGGAGTGAGTACTATCTGGTTGTGGAGGTTTGTGTTGATAAGGTCCAGGAAATGTTATGCCTGTGAGTTAGAGGCCGTGTAAACTTCCCAGTCTATATAGGGGCAGTTAAATTCTCCCATGAATAGACTAATTGGTTGGATGCTGAGTGCTGTGTTTGGTCTAGGTAAGAGTTGTGAGCTTTATGGGTCATAGAGGTTTACCTAGCCAGGACATAGTAAGGAACCTTCTCTATGGAGACCTAGACATAGATAAACCCCAGGGCATCATCCTGTTTAACCAAGCTGGAGTTGTATTGTTGCTAATATAGATTGAGACACCTCCAACTTTAGTCTCTATCTGTGCTGCTGTTGGCCTAAATGTGTGGAAGGCACAGTAGCCTTGCACTGCTGGATTACTTTCTGCAACTTTAAACCAATTTTCGACCACAGCACAGATGTCCACATTCTCCAGAGTAAGGAGAGCTTGAAGGTTGTGGAGTTTCTTGCATAAGCTCCTAATATTTATCAGTAGCACATTAAAGTTGCTTTGAGTTTTTTTTCACTATGTTAGTAGTTTTGCCATTTTGACATTGCCTAAAAAGGTTTTAAGGGTGTAGATAAATTGTAGCCAATATACAAAAGCCCAGGGAGGACAGGTCAGACCATCCTTTGCAAAACAATGTGTTCTATTAGCCATGTCTTCCCATGCTAATAGATATTGGATTCCTCTGGCATGACACCAGAAACTAAGCCAATTATTAAAATCAGTCATTTTTGTTCATACTGTGTTATCACCCTTGGTGAGGGTATAATGCTGCTCAATGTAAGGCTCATACCTGTCTGTGACACACATTCAGAGAGATTCATAAAGTCACTTTTCATATAATCCAGTGAGGTGTGTTTCAGATCATTTACACCCACATGGACTATAATATCATCTGGTGCCAAGGTTTACAATGTCGGGTGGTACCTGTGGTGTACCGACTTGAGTGCATGAGTGATATTGCAAATCCTGGCTGCAGATAAACAATTAACAATTATCTTGTCTAGTCTGGTGAGATGGGCATCTGGGTGTTATACTATAGAAACCCTTATGACAAGAGTACTAAGTGAAGTATATGGCTACACCTTCTCCTCAGTAGCCATTGCAGACCCGACGAGGATATCACATTCAGCTTTGCCTGCAGCACAAAATTATACCAAACAACCTAATTTAAGGCAGGAATCACCACATTAAGCTACCTGCATAACTACAAGAATCAGTGCAAACCATCTTTAACTAAAATGAACCTTCACTACCTACAAAATTACTTAACTTCTGACATATAGGAACAAAGTGCACACATTTATGCCACATTTGTTAACTCCAGTCTGCAACTTACCACCATTTGTAACATCCACCTCCACCATTAACGCTGCATCATGAACTTAACCACCCACCATGCACTGCATTGCAAAACCATCATTTGCATACTGCTTATCAAATGCTAATTACGTTTGATTTTTACTAAAGGAATCCCTGCACATTACACTTAGCATGTACTGAAACACTAATCATACTTTACTTTACTATATCACTCAAAAAACTTCTTATGCTTAATATGTATATAATTGCAAGTTATTAATCCTGGAACCATTCTTCAATAATGAGCAACTGTTACAGACTGGTTTAGTTCTTGTCTGTGCCATGTAAGGCTACCTGTAAACTGAATTGGTTGACCGGATGCAGCTTTCAGTCTCAGTTGCTTAACTGCTTTTCCTGTTGAGACACAGAAGCTCAAATAACTAGGCCCCTCGGCCAGTACCATGAACGAGAGCCCCACCCCCTCAGCTCTTCAAGTAGAGAGCAAAACAAAACCTTACTGCTTTACAGATCCATTCCCCCCTCCCCAGTTAAAAAAAAAAAAAATACTTTGTTCCTTCTACTGGCACACCAATCAGGTAGCCAGATGGACAACATGCTCCCCCTCCCTCCTGTCACTCATTCAGGTCCCATTTTTGTGCCCTGCCCATGACCTTCCTCCATTTTATGAAAAAAAAAATAATGTCTTCTTATTACAAAACTTAGGAAAATGCTTGTTACAAATATAGCAAACAGTTGCTATCATTTTTACCCTGCCAGCATGGAGATCTAGGCAAAAAAAAAAATCTTATCTATTTGCTACATACAATTTATACCCTGCATGCACAGACCATTACAATTCTCAAGTTTTACTTAAAAGAGAAAAAAAAAATTCTTCTTATAGAAATGTATAAAACTGCCTTCATATAATGCTATAAAGCTCAGGTTTTAATTAAAAAAGTGATTTTTTTTTTTTACTTTTAAACTGTAGTGAATAGCAAGCAGTTGTTACAGTTTAGATCACACATGGAGGAATACAGCACTTTGGTTTGACCTCAAATGCATTACTGGCTTTTAAAAGATGGTTTTGCATTAGAGATCAGGATCAGTTGATCACGCTCTCCCAGCACTTTGTGCCTGGGGCAATTGCCCCTCTCGTCCCACCCTAGATGGAACGGCCTTAGGTCAACTGGTGCCTTCGCAAAAGGACTCCACGGTGACCCCCACCACACCATCCATTGCCCCATCCTGATCTACTTACACCAAATAAATAGTGCAAAAGCTTCCCTGCTACACCGGTGCCCTAGGCGGCTGCCTAGTTGGCCTATGCCTAAGGCCAGCTATGCACCCTAGCAATGTTACTACTGAGACAAAGAGGTCAGAGATCCTAACCCCAGAATATATATAGCTTACCCTACCCGTCTTCCTTTCCTGTCCTAACCACTTCTTCCTTGCCTACCTCCTGCCTCCTTCACCCCACAGAGATGCCAGCCTGGGCTGGGAGAAGTGAAAGGAAGAGCTCAACTCAAAAATACCTCTTCCATAAATCAGCCTGAAAGAGCTTCGCCATTAGTTAAATTCTGTTAAAAAGATTAAATATTCTGTTTATTGTTTGCCTGTTTGAGCAGCACTTACAGAGCTTTCTGTTTGTTACAACTGCTGCTGATTTCTTTGACAGTTTAATGGTTACAATCCCTCCACCCCATTCACTGTTAGTTCTGCTCTCCCTGCTGCTACCTCCTGCAGCACATAGTAGAAAGAGAACTTGGATTTATTACAGCTTCTTGAGTCACAAAGCTACACTGAGAACACTAAAGGTCTTTTACTCAAGACTCTGAGAAGTGAGGAAAGCAGTGAGATTCTTCATTAAAAAGGGAAGAAAAAAGATATTATTTCAATTTTATATATATATATATATATATATATATATATATATATATATATATATATTTCAATTGCACTTCCAATGATTTTTGTACCTTTAAGCTATTTTGTTGTATTTAACCTAAAAAAGTTACTTGTTTGTAATTTCTCCTAATTCTGCTGCCAGAACCTTGTAGCTATTTTTGCAATTGTGGGAGAAGTGTGATATAATGCAAAATTTGTGCATAATTTACACATGTATACATCTCTCACCGTGTTTTTCCATTACTACATTTATTTGAAACTTCTGCCAGGCCAGGTGCCTTAGTCTTGCAGTTTTAATTCTCATTAGTGGAAATACTGAGAATTTTGCTGCTGTGTCTTTGCCCATGCAAACTGCTTGTACTCAAATTCTGTTGAAAAAATTATTCTGTTTATTATTTGCGTGTTTAAGATGCACTTAATTGAACTTTCTGCTTGTTACAACTGCTGCTAATTTCCTTGCTCTTTGATTGTTACTTTGTTAGGCATTGTATTATAAAAATACCTCACAGGCCAGTCTGCTCAGTAGTGGGCATAGTCTTAGTGATTGATAGGTGAAACAGGCATGTTGTGGTATGGAAAAGATTGCAAGTATTTTTTTTCCTTCATTTTTGCAGGGGGGGTCAAGCCCCCCCTGCACCCCCCCATGTCATGGGTTCCACACCCACATCCCCACAAATTAAATATACCAACTCTGAAATTATACCACCTTGAAGAAAAGGGCAAACTATGAATAGAAAATGAATATTCATGCCACCATTGGTATGAATATTCCATTACTTTGAGCAATTGTTGGATTGTGGGTAGGGTCTGGGCAGGCCTTGCTACTGCGCATCCTGCGGGGTACGTTTCTAATACAAAGTCCTTTGTACAGCCTCCTGGCTCCTACATTGTTGCACTAAGTACTGCTCTGCCAGCTGCTACCACCTGGTTGTTACAGTAACCATGTTTCCCTGTCCCCACTTTAAAAGTTAACCCCCTAAATTTCTGGCCTACCTGAGACCTTATACCTATAGCACAGAGTTATAGTGGTGAGAGAACTGTGATCTGTTACAGGATCTGAGTCACAAACCTCCATAGGCTGGATTTATTCACTTTTTCTGGATTTGCTTCCTCGCTAACTGGTCTCCAATAATGCACGCTGAGCTGAGCTCACCAAGGATGTCCTTCTATTCATCTGTTGCAGTATTCATAACATGAGAGAATTCCCCACCATAGGTGACCTGATGGCAGCCAGTATATAAAAGACTTTACTACCGTAGTGTGTGTAGCATGTCACACATAGGCTACAATCAGACATCGGCCATAAAAGTGAAGTACGCGTGCACCATCCTCAGAACCTCTCTGCTGCCAGATCCAAATGGCAAATTCCAACATACGGTTTGACTCCGAGTTGTTTGTGATTCTTCAAATTTCAGATAGGTGCCCCGTTGGGGAAATATTTGACTTTTGCTACAGTCTTTGGTTAGGTTTATGTCATCCAAGAGGGACAAGTGCCAATGTGGATGACAAATTCCACACAAGGATAGCCACCTTGAGTGCCTGTTCTGTCTAGGCCCAAGTCATGACCACAAAAGCTGCTCTATTTGTCAGGCATTTGTCCCAAAGACCTTAAGGAGTAGATTATCCTTTTTAGCTATCTACCTTGAGAATCAGTGTTTAAAGCTGCTAGCAAAAAGTGCTATGTCAGTATTCTCAGGGCCCAAAGCAGAGTTGATTTTGAAGCAGAAGGCCAAAAAGCAAGTGCCTGAACCTACTGCTGTACCTCTAGATACCAGTGTCTCTCTTGAGGTGGAGGACAGCCTGGAGATATGCCCAGTTTACAGCTGAGATCTACAGACTGTGCCTGACGTCCAGGCCACCATGGATCTGAGCAAAAGAATGCCTACAGAGGCCAAGCAGGTATCCATTTTGGATGTACGATGGGAACTATGGCTCATGATCACAGAAGGTCCTAAGGGGAGTCCTCAGATCCTTGTTAGGAAAGAGGTTGAATCCAACCTGATCAAATGTAGGCCTACGTCAGGCCCTCCTACCCTACATAAATCAGATTTGGATGGGAAAAAGAAACAAAAAAAAAAAACAAACATTTGTCTTCACCAAAATAAGCTGCTAGTGACTGGCAACAATTCACTCAGGGGCTTTTCAATGTCCTTATGTCACTTAGGCCTCCACCAGGTTTCACAGCTCCCCCTCCCACTACTGTCTTTCCCCCTAAAAGGACTAGAGAAGAGGATACATCAGATGAAGAGGCATCTTCAGGGAAGGAATTACTGACTTATTCTTCACAGATCCCTAGCTCCCTGGATTATGCCCCACCAGAAGAGGAATTAATTAGAACAGACTCATCTATGGAAGACCTGTCCTTTGGAGAGACCCTAGCTAAGATGAGGGACAGTTTAAATGGGATAGCACCCAAGTATCTGAAGTACAAAAAAGATACTATAAACTATTACAGGTGGAATCATCTAGCCCATCTGCTGTTCCTCCTGTCTTCCCTGCCTTTCTCGATGCTTTATCTTCAGCTTCAAAAGCAGATTACCAGCCACCCACCCACAAAAAGCCAGACCACTTTTTATAAGGTTCCAGAGGACTGCAATTTTCTCTTCAGGTGTGCTTCTGCGGACCCTTCTGCAACTTCTTTGGCTTCTGACAAGCCATCAAAATTGCTGCCCTCCACTACCCCTTACCCTTTGATAAGGATAGCAAGATTCTGGATAGGCAAAAAAGTGTACATGTCTGCCACTCTAACATTTAAGGCCATAAATTAACAAACACATATGGCCAAATTTGCTTTAGAACTTATATCCCAACTCTCACAAGTAATTGCAAGCTTACCTGACTCAGAAAATAAATCTTTTGCTACTTCTTTGCTTGGGACATATTCTCAAGTAGCACATCACTCCATAAAATGCAGCTATGATGCTGCAGAGGCTTCAGCCACAGCAGCTGCCTCTCAATCAGTATTAAGAAGATTCTCTTTGCTGAGACTTCAGCCTTTACCTGAGGAAATAAAAGCCAAGCTTATAGATGCAGGAGAAGGAAAAGGAACTGCAGGAATTGAAACATGGTTTTGTATCCACAGTATCCAAGTTCCAAAGACATTACCCTGCAAAGGCTGTATTTGTGTGTAGACATTCACATCACACATAACCCAGAACAAAAAAGACTGACAGGAGACCACAACAGCCTAGGCCCCCACCAGCAACTCTGCCACCTAAGTGACCCTTTCCAGACAAGCCATCCTCTCTTTGACCTTTTTCCCATCCCAGCCTATGTGCAATGTACCACGCACCCCACAATAGTAGTCTTTTGCACACTGGCTAACGTCGGGTCACCTACTGTGTGGAACTCCCTCATGTTATGAATACTGCAACAGAGAAGAGAAGGACATACATCGTTATGGTAAGATTTTACACAACTGTTCTGTCTTTCATACAAAACTCTGAGAATCATAGAAAGCTGTAAATTAATAGATTTTTTTCATCAAAAAGGGAAAAAGAAGAAGCTGTGCTGAGCTGTGCTCAGTACACCACCACTGTTGGACTGGCTATATTGTATGTTGGCAACACAAATGTCTTTTACACTATAGGAAGCCTTCCTAATTTATACAGTGTTAGGAAACTGAACTTGAGGCTTCAGTAACTTGCACCAAGTGAAATAAATCACATCCTGAACTGCAGATATCCTTATGATATCTGTTCATCCCAGCCCAAAAAATTAGGCACCCCTCACTGCTTATTAATAGATCTACTTAAACTAACCCATGCATCCCATGACCAACTCAACTCAAAGCTACTATATTCCAACAGCCCCCTAAATCATTCTTTTCAAAATCATGGGCCAGCACTCCTCTACAACTGCTGTAGCTAGCCTGATTGAGATGGGTATCTAGAGACAAATTAAGAATTATCTCATGCTTTTGGGCAAGCAACTATTACTAGCTTCTACAACCTAATCACCCTAGACATCCGCATCCTGCCCCCACCTCCCATTAGGGAAACCATTGTAAAAAATGTCTCCAAAGCCAACTTTATGCTTCTTAAGACAGAAGTGGCAAACGTCACGACACCCATGCAGACGGACAATAGAGGTATGACTGCTGAATCCTACACAAATGCACTTTATAAGCACTTACACAAGTGCATGGATTGTGCAATCTCTAACAGAACCAGGATGCTATCCTCTAAAAAAGGAAGCCAATTTGGTGGTCCCCTGCCATAAACAAACTCTACAATAGAAGAAAGAAACTGTTGCAAAAAAAGAGTAAAATCCCATGATTGGAGGAACTCCCTGGTCAGCCTCAGTAAAAAGCTGAGATCTCTCATAAAATCCTCCAAAGCTAGTTCTGAAAACAAAATCGCCAATGATTCTACAGACAACCACAAAGCATTCTATAACTATGTCAAGAATCTCAATGGCAACACTCAGATCTGCTCTGAGTTACAGCACAATGGCACTAAATATACAGAACCAACTGATATTGCCAACATCCTGGCAGGTAGGTTCATTGCTAACTTTACCCCGCTTTCACCCCCTAAAGGGCCCATCTCTATACCGGAAGAATGCAAAGTTCCTGTAATCATGGCTGCACAGGTAAAAACCACACTCTCCAAATCCAAGATCACAGCATCCATGGGACCTGACAGCATCCCAGGCTGTGTTTTACATGAACTACAGAACGAATTGGCATCCTACCTAAGCAACATGTTCAATCATAGCCTCACCTCAAGCTTTGTGCCCACTGAATGGCGCACCAGGATGGTTATCCCACTCCACAAATGGGGAGCCACGATGGACCCCGGGAACTACCACCCCATTAGCCTGACAAAGCCTGGTCTGCAAGGCTATGGAATGTATCATCATGGAACTTATAAACAATGGCATTGGTAATCTCCAAACTCTGGACTCCACCCAGTTTGGATTTGTAAAAGGCAGATCATGTCTCCTAAATCTGATAGACTTCTTTGAAGCAGTCACCAAAGCTGTAGATGAGGGTAAGGTGGTTCATACAGCCTATCTAGAGCTCGTCAAGGATTTCAACACCATCCCCCACTCTGTAAGTATAGATAAACTCACTAAACTAGGTATAAATCCCTATGTCACAAGATGGGTTGCCAACTGGCTCACTGAAATAACCCACACTGTGAAAGTAGCAGACTCCAAATCTGACTTCAGACCAGTGACAAGTGGAGTACCACAGTGTTCAGTCCTGGGTCCTCTCCCATTTGCTCTCTACTTCTCAGAAGTAGAGGCTAGCATAGAAGGTCTTTGGCTGACGAAGTTCGCAGATGACTGAAAATTAGTAGCCATAATCGAAACTCCTAACATATGGACATCCTACAAAAGGGCCTCACTGAGACAGATGCCTGGTGTCAAAACCATGGCCTCAAGCTCAATGCCAAAAGTGCATTGTCTTCCCTTTTGGCCGTAGTCTACTTAATACCAAAAGTGTGATAAGAGACCTTGGGACACAGATGGACAGTAGTCTCTCCTTTGATAATCACATCGCCACAGTAGTCAGGAAATTCTTCTACGTGGCACACCTTATCATAAAAGGTTTCTCATCCAGGAAAAAAGAGGTCATTGTTCCCCTCTACTCATCACTCATTAGACCCATTATAGAGTACAACACCCCTTTTGGTATGTACCTCACAAGACGTCTACAACAACTAGAAAGGCCGCAGAAATACCTCTCAAAGAAGATTACCAGCCTGAAATAGATGCCCTATGCAGACCGTCTCAAAAGACTCCAGCTTTACTCCATTGCATATTGCCTACTCAGAGGCGATCTCTGCCTAACATACAAAGCTATGTCAGACCCAGAGCTGTTGGACATGCTCCACTTAAAGAAATCCCAATCCCTCCGAGCTACATGCTCTAGGGACCTAAACCTTGTCACCACAATAAACAGAACATGCTGGAGGGATAGATTTCTGTCCCAGAGACTTCCCAGACTTCTGGAACAAACTACCTATCTATATCAAACAAAGCTCCTCATTAGCAGTCTTCAAGGAAAATCTTGATGATTGGATGGGAGAAAGGAAATTCACCCCAGGGATCACTTCAGTGGTTCTGCTTGACAGGGGCACAGGAAAATAATTTTCTTGGGTGGCAAAATCCAGGGTACCTTTTTGGCTAGGCTTATATAGGCCCTAGGGCCAATAGCCTAGTACCTACCTATGAACCTATGAACTAAAAGAGCATAATGGACTGTGTAAGAAATGTATATAAATATATCTATATCTATATCTATATCTATATCTATATCTATATCTGTAGCTATCTCTCTCTCTCTCTCTCTCGCTATATATATATATATATATATATATATATATATATATATATATATATATATAGACCAAAGCCCCACTTACCTGGCTTTCATAATGCTGAGACAAAAAGCCTGACAACCCCATAACACTGACATCCTGGAACACTGACTTTCCAGTCCAGGTAAGTAACCGCTTGGCCACCATGTTGAACTTTGCCCCTTACCCCCACAGAAGTGCTATCTCAGAAATGGTATATTAAGTTTGGGGAGTGTGGGGGGCACAGCCCACCACATACTAGGTGTGGGGGGCAAAGCCCCACCACATGAGTGGGTTTACTTTGTTTCACTTTTAATTTATTTTTCAGGTTGGCCAAGCAGTTCCTTACCTGGAGTGGAAAGTCAGTGTTCTGGGATGTAGGTGATATGGGGTTGTCTGCTTTTTTGTCTAGGCATTACCAAAATCGGGTAAGTGGGATTTCTGTCATGTAAGGTAGACCCATATATGCACACACACACACACACACGCACACACACACGCACACACACACACACACACACACACACACATATATATATATATATATATATATATATATATATATATATATATATATATATATATATATTTATATATGGGGTCTACTTTGATTCACTGAAAACTCATTTCACTGAATTTCAATTCACTCGCAAAAAATCGCTGAAAGTTCAAATCACTGAAAACTCATTTCACTGAATCACATTTCACTGAATGTAAATACTGTTGAGCAAATAAAACACATGTGCCCTTTTCCCCAGTGTAGTGCAATCTTGGAGTTTGTATATATAGTTGGGGGGTGTGGGGGGCACAGCTCCCCCACATTGGGAGATGTGGTGGGTGTAGCCCCCAGCTTACTTAGCTTTTATATTTATGCATCTCATTTCAATGAAAGTTAACAATATAAAAGTAAAAGTAGGTGGAGGGCTATGCCACCCAAACCCCCCCGTGCCTCACTCACCCCCAACTATATATACTAACTCCAGTGTCACACTACAATGGAGAAAAGGCCATATATGTTTTATTTGCTCAACAGTACTTACATTCAGTGAAATATGATTCAGTGAAATTAGTTTTCAGTGATTTGAGGTTTTAGCGATTTGGTGTGAGTGTTTTGAAATTCAGTGAAATTAGTTTTCAGTGAATCAAAGTAGATATATATATATATATATATATATATATATATATATATATATATATATATATATATATATATATTGTTAAATAAAAACAATGATAACAACACAGGAGGCTCAGATGCAAAAGTTTACTAGTGTACACCAGGAGGCAAAAAACCATACAAGTACAGAGTTTTGTCTGACATGATGCAGGAAGTACACAGTTTTATATAGGTTTAACACTCAAGCTGTGCCCACCTTACTGACGTGGTTAGTCACAGGGCACCTACATCATTATGGTCTACAATATTCTATTCATAAGAAAAAGCTGATGTTATACATTTTAAAAGTTTTCCCATGGGAATAATACAGCCTTGCAAAGCACCTGGTTAGTTATAATGTCTTTCTGTAAATGTTACTCCTTCAAGGTTTCAGGCCTGTTCGAATACAATAGTTGGTTCAGTCTTGTAATATACTTCTTTGTTCTTCTTGCAACATTACTTTAGCAGCTGTGTCTTATCTTGGTAACATTCACAAGGCCAATTATCCCAGAGGAAGGAAGAAGATTTTCAATGCTTTATACATTTAATTTCCTGACCCAGCAGATAATCATTAGTGAAAAACATAAGCTTGCTGAGCTGGCTACTGACAGGGTCAGAGTTCAAATACACTGCAGCTCCAAAGCTTCAAGCAATTACATGTAAAATCATTATTATTGCCATATTGTAAATAGAATAAAATGCATTATATACTATTTGCTTTTAAACCAGCAGTTTATACATGTTCAAATACATATTTTTCTAACATTTTCCTCCCTTTTAATACTTTTTATTCTATTCAGAAATATAAACAATGTTTTATCATCCCCTAGCCTTCTCCCTTAAGGACTTTCAACTAGGCAAGTCATTTAGTTTATACTTCGGAAAGAGTTTTGTCTGGAGTTAATAGTTCCAATTCAATGTCTTGGTACAAAGTTTCAGTTACAGATATATCAACAAAATCTTTGACTAATCTTTTCATACAGGGGATCCCACAACTGACACATGCTCCTAATAGGAGCAGACCAACACAAATAGCAATCAAAATATTCATTAGGATAGAACCCCACCCACCAAATGGACTCTGGAAAAAGTTTGTCAGTGGGTTTGGGCCTGATTCAGTCATGGCCGATACCTGCTGTATTACCTCTAGGTGGTCATTAATCTCATGTCGTTTGTCTGGTATGGACACACAGCATTCTTCTTTGATAAGCGCGCACGTACCACCTCTCGCCGCTAGGGTGAAGTCAAGAGCCATTCGGTTTTGTAGCACAACAGTTCTCATTGCATTCAGTTCATCAGTCACTAGTTCGAGAGCAGAAAAAGTTGTGTTACTCATTACTTCGAGAAGTTTTGACAGCTTTCTCAACTCCCAGATCGATTTGACTGCTCCATATGCTGGAAGTATTCCAGCCCAGGAAATAACACTGTCACTCAAGTCCATATGAGTAAATTTTTCTTTATCTTTTACGGAATGATGGTCCTTCCAACCAGCTTCGATTTTTCCCACTGGATTTACAGGTTTTCCGATTGGATCTTCAGGTTTTTGGGCTACATCTCTTACATTTCGTATCTTATCTAGAGGTAATTCTGCAGTATGCCTTATGGCCGGAACCAGATAACCCAAAAAACAACTGCCGGACCAATTCTCAGGTAGCCATTTGTATGCCTTTTTCCCACAAAACAAAATAACAGTTTTCTACTTTAGTACTGATGTGGGTTAATTCTGAATGAAACATTTTCTTATCTAAAACAGACAATTGTTTATGTAAAACAGGATTTCTCTGCACATCTTTTAATATTGTTTTCATTGAGCTCAAATATGAATCATAATTTGTGTTGCAAACAATGCCTTTATCTTTAGCTTTAATATAGCATTTATAAGATATAGTTATGTTACAGTTACTCCAACCCACTTGGAGTGTATCATTCTTGTAAAAACATACAATTCCCTTCTGTGTAATAGGCAAATACAATGCAATTTTGTCCTGTGATCTTACAGAACCTGTATCAAAAAGTAAATTTTCCCAAGTCTCATTTATCCCCAAGGGGACAGCGGACATCAACAGTCCTTCATATGCTGTTGGTATAGCAGTACAAACCCAGCAATTTGAAATGTTCATAGTCTCTACATATACACGCTTCATAGCAAGGTATGTGTTAAAGTTTGGATGCCAGTCTATAGACAGTTCATCATGTCTCTCCACTTTCACTTGTGTGGTTATATGTAGGAAGAACCACAACAAAAGGAAGGTCATCACAATCATAGTCAATAAATGCATAGTCAGCAAGATGATTAAACAACATCTTTGGGGTTGATCTGTGTTTTTACTCATTTTGCTCTTGGCCATCCTGCCCTTGTTGTGTGTCAGTCACAAAATGTTTATCAAGCTGAAAATTCTTTACCGGTTTACAGTGCGTCAGATGGACCCAGGACGACCTTTCAGCAACTTTGACTGCAGTAGGCGTCGCCAACAGCACCTGGTACGGTCCTTCCCACTTTGGGCTCGCCCAATTTTTCCTCTTCGTAACCTTCAACCACACCCAGGACCCCGGAGTCAGCACTGCTTCCAACGGTCTGGTCTGTCTTTTATCTGAAAAAGAGTTCAACTGCAAAACAGTTTTATTTGTTAACAGTTTCCTCATATAGCTAGCTAATGAGCTGTCAGTCTCTAGTTCTGCAGGCATGAGAGCTTTCCACTGTGGCACATAATATGCCCTTCCAAATATCACTTCAAAGGGGGTCAAACCCTTTACATTTGGAACTGTTCTCATGCTCAGCAGTGCCAAAGGCAAACAGCAAATCCAATTCTTCTGTGTTTCGTTTACTAACTTCCTCAACTTGCTTTTTAAAATTCCATTGTACCTTTCCACCAGTCCTGCAGACTGTGGGTGGTAAGCACAATGATTCTTCAAGGAGATCCCAAAGAATCTCCCAAGTTGGTGAATCGTCTGATTAACAAAATGTGTCCCATTGTCACTATAGATTCTTTCCGGTATGCCAAATCTAGGAATTATTTCTTTTATTAGGGCCTTTGCCACTGTTGCTGCATCCGGATTTTTAGTTGGAAAAGCTTCTACCCATTTGGAAAACATGTCTATAATTACTAAACAGTATTTTTTCCCTTCACATTTGTTCAGTTCTATGAAATCCATACAGATAGTATGGAACGGATATGGTGGTATAGGAAAACTCCCTTGCTTGGGTTTGAATGCCCCTTGTGCATGATGTTTGTTACAGATATGACATGCTGCACAAAATTGTTGTGTAAAGTTTGTGAATCCATATGTTTGGAATATTCGATTTACTAACTGTACCATCCCCCCTGTTGAGACATGGCACTGCCCATGGCTCAACAAAGCTGCATATCTAAATAAATTAGACGGCAATATTGTTTTTTTCTCTTTGGAGATATACAGTCCATTTTCGAGGATTGCACCTTGTTTCTCCCATTTTTGTTTCTCAGCTTTTGTAGTTAATGTCTGCATCGTTTTTAACATTTCTAGATCTAAAATCTCAGAGGGTTGTAATTCCTCGGTTAAAAGTAAAGTTTCTGAGTCTGAGGCTGCTTGTTTTGCAGCTGCATCAGCTTTTGCATTTCCTTTTGAAATTCTATCCTGTTGCTTTGTATGAGCTAAACATTTACAAATAGCTACTTTAGTAGGTAACTGAATGGAATCTAACAAGTTCAAAATAAGTTGCGCATGATTAATCGGTTTACCATTAGATGTTATCATTCCCCTATTTTTCCATTGTTGTGCAAAAACATGCACTGTAGAGAAAGCATACTGACTGTCAGTATATATGTTCACACATTTATCTTTCGCTAGAGTGCAAGCCCATGTTAAGGCTATCAGTTCTGCTGCTTGAGCAGACAGGTTATGCTGTAAGGGTTGGGCTTCTAAAATCTCTGTATCTGTGACTACTGCATACCCTACTAGATTTTCCCTGTAGGACCCTTTCTGCATGAGCCATCCACATAAAATGTCACCTCGGCATCATCCAAGGGCATATCAGTGAGGTCTTGTCTGGGCAAAGTTATTTGCTCAATTTCCTGCAGGCAACTGTGCGGTGTGCCATCCACAGGAGTTGGAAGTAACGTTGATGGATTTAATGTTGTACAATGTTCAATTACCATATGAGGTTGGCTCAGTAGTATGGTCATACATGAAAGATGTCTAGCAGGAGATAGATATGCTATTTTTTCTTGCAGTAAAATTATCGCGACTGCATGAGGCACTCTCAATGTGAGAGGGTGGAATAATACCACTGAGGCCGAAGCCTGTACTGCCATTGCAGCTGCGACTACTGCTTGCACACAGTGAGGCAACGATCGTGCCACTGGGTCTAACTGTGATGAATAGTAAGCTATGGGCGTTGCTTATCCCCATGCTGTTGCGTCAAAACTGACGCCATGTATCCCTGTTTACAATCTACGGTCTGAAAAATATTTTGTGGTAATTTGGAAGTCCTAAAACTAATGATGAAGCTATCAATTGTTTTAGTCTGCAGAAAGCTGTTTCTGCTTCAGGTGTCCATTGTAATACATCTTGTGCTGCCATTGGTGTTTTATATATTAAATCAGCCAGTGGAGCAGATTCTAAAGCATAGTTTGATATCCAGCTTCGACAAAAATTAGTCGTTCCTAAGAAGGACATCATTTCCTTCTTGGTTGCTGGTTTAGGTGCCTGTAAAATCGCTGTTTTTCTGTCTTCGTCTAATATTCTACCTTCATTGGATATTACATATCCTAGGTATCTAACTTGTTTTCTCCAAAGTTGTAACTTACTTTTGTTTACTTTGTGTCCTTGTGCTGCTAAAAATTTCAATAATCAATAATGCTATCGTATCCTCTCTGCATTGATGCTGGGTAGGGGCTGCTAGCAAGATGTCATCTACATAAAGTAGAATCTGACTACCTCCTGGTGGGGTAAACCCTGCCAGGTTGCTTGCCATTTCTTGTGCAAATATCATTGGACTTTCACAATATCCCTGCGGTAGCCGAGTATAGGTATATCTTTTACCCTGGAATGTAAATGCAAACCAATACTGGCTATCAGGATGTATAGGTAATGAAAAGAAAGCATTGCTTATATCTACCACAGTGAAATATTTTTGTTGTGGTTTCAAATCATTCAACAAGGTGTGTGGGTCTGGCACCGTAGGTGCTCTGGGTAATATTGCATTGTTTACAGCTTGTAAATCCTGTACCATCCGCCATTCCCCGTTTGCTTTTTTAACAGGAAATAGAGGGGTGTTACATGGTGAATCAAGAGATTCTACCAGTACTCCTTCCTTGAGTAATGCTGCTATTATAGGCTTGATTCCTTGCTCTGCATCTTTCCTCAAGGGGTATTGTCTTTTCTGTGGTCTAAATGCTGATTTTGGTGTAATAGTTACTGGTCCTGCTGTTTGAATAAGTCCTACATTTGATTTACCTGTTGACCAAAGAATGTTTGGTATGTCACACAAGGCTTTTTCTTCTTCTTCTAATAAGAATGCTAATCAGCTGTCTTCACTAGTTTGTAAGTGTACAGCTGGATGTGTCTGTGTTAGCCAATTCAATTTCTGTTTTTGTATTCCCTGCTCTGATAATTCTAACTCAGTCTGTTTTTCCCATCTTGTTACTTTTTCTCCTAAATCCGCCCATTTCACATCCTTATTCTTTGTCAAGCTGACATGTGGTAGTCGATTAGATTTGTACAGTGTCATAAATTCCTGAGGTAATGAACAGCTTACCACACTGTTTCCCTCAGTATCCCAATACAAGGTTCGTAATACTAATCTGTTAGCAGGATTTTTGAATAATTCTTGCTCATATTCTTTATCCGGTCCTGGCATACTACAGTAGTATAGAGTACAATGTAACAAATGCTGTTGGTCAGTGTCAAGAGAGGGGACCTTACTGATGGCTACATTCATCAGTTCCTAGGTTACTGCCCCTGGACCAGTCGTAACTAGGTCCTGGCTGTACCAGTAAAAATGTCACCCTCCGGTCGCACCACAAAAGTATCCATTTGTCTTTGTGCCTCCATACCCTGCATAGTGGGAACCACCGCTATGCCAAATATCTGCATAAGATCTCTTCCCAGTAAGTTTACTGGACATTTTGCAGAAACTACAATTTTACTTTTCTGAGTCATACCTGAAACAGGGTCAGTTATTGCTATATCATGGGAGAGTGGCTCCCTATATAGCTGTCCATTTGCTGCTTTCACTAATATATAATCAGGTGATTTGGAATATTCTGGTAACTTTGAGGGGTGTATCAAAGTTCGTGACGCTCCTGAGTCACATAAGAATTTTACTTCCCTTCCTTCCACCAGAAGTGTAACTTCCGGTTTTGTGTCTGCCAGATAGAGCTCCAAGCTCAGTAATGCCAAATCTAAAATTTCACTTTCTTCATCCTCTATATCTGCTTGCACTTCCTCTGTTCCTTCCACTACATTTACATTTGTCCTTTGTTTGTTTGCCTTTCCTGATGATTTCTGACTTTCATCACTATCATATAGTCAGTCCTCATCACCTTTATTTTCTGTAGTCACCTTTTATTTAGCCTGCAATCCCTTGCTAAATGTCCTTTCTTTCCGCACTTAAAGCACTCACCTTTCTTTTTCTCTCTTCAAAATCTTCTGACCTTTTGTCAGATTGTCTATTTCCCTGGGTATTTTTCTTACCCTTTTACCTGACTGTACTACAAAGACTTCAGCTCCGTCTTCAGCTGTGAAGACTTGTGTCTTCTTTTCTTTTCTTTTACTATTAAAGTGTCTTTCAGCATGTCTAGCATATTCAAGTAAGGCTTGTAGCCTACTTGTTCGATGATCTATCATATGCTTTGTAATAAAGCTACTGATAGGTGCAATGCAACCTTTAAAACGCATTTTCAGTTGCTGTTCATAATGAGGTATCATGTGTCTGATTTTCAGGAATGGCCATACCACTATGGTTATTGAAACATTCCAATAATCTACCATAGTACCCATCTACAGTTTCATTCTCCTGTTGTATGCATTGGTTAATGCAAGTCCAATCTGCTCTAGGTTTCCATTTTTCAGAAATTCGGTCTGTAAGACCTTTCACTCTGTTGTCTAGTTCTGCGTCACTATGTGGGAGTGGTTTAAGCTCTGCATTATGAGGATTCCAGGTGCCACAAATCATATGCCAGTCTGGACCCACAATCTGTCTAACTACCTTTTCTACTTCTTCCCCATTCAAGTGGTAACTTAGTCTCATACCTTGTAAATCTTGTAAAAACTTTGTGTAATTAACTTTTGGATGAGGGATTCCCTCTGTAGCTTTCCGAATGTCTTCCGGTGTCCATGGTCTATATACTAGAAGAGTTGGGTCCTGCCCTTCCTGTCCTGCCTGAGGATTTGGTACCTCGATTAGTGGACAGATTTCTTCCTCAGTCTCGTCTAGTGTGTTTCTCCCTACTTGATATAAGTCTGTGTCCCCAAGTGTTTTACGTGTCCGGGACCTAGTTTCAATAGGATCTCTAACAAATGGTTTTAGTGCTCTTGTGACTTCAGGATAACGTGGAGGTGGACCAGCTTGTCCTCCTGCTTCATATCCTGAAAAAGGCATTGGAGGGAGCGGAGGAGGAGAAGCCGTTGCTATTACTGTATTATTATCCTCTTTGTCTAAAAATAACGTTTTAGCATTTTTAGTTTTTTGTTCCCTTCGGTTTACTTCCTCAATCCACCTGTGTGCCTGAGGAATGCCTAATCGCTGTTGTTTTTTTGCCTGATCTTCTGCGTCAGATTTAAGCTGTTTTAAAAGTTTAACGAATGAAATCTTATTTAATTTACCGTCAAATCCGTATTTATTAACCCATTTTGTATAATACCTTACATTATCAGCCCGTTGTAATTGCATATATTTTGCGTCTTCAGTTAGGGGTGGATCTCGTAAGTTTTTAGTGCACTGATTTCCCATTCTAAAAGAAAATGTTACGTAACCCTTTTCATCACGTGGTATTTCAGTTCCTTACACAGTTTATCTAGAATAACTGCCTACCTTATTCTGTTTCCCTGATCTCTGACAAAATATACAGTAATTTCCTTTTGTCCCTGATCTGTATAACAAATCTCTGACAATGACATTTACTGTAACCTAGTCCCTGATCTAAAACAGAAAAAAGGCAAATATCTTCCTACCTGAGCCTCCTGGGTCGACCAGTTCGAGACCGCTCTTCGGCCGCAGATCAGAAAGTGGCCAGCCTCTCAAAACGACAATTCAGTCGGAGGTCTTTGTATTTCAAGAAGAACCGTTTCGGTAGCTTCTCCTGCGCAGTATTCGACCACCGGTACACTCTGATCTGTAGCTGTCTGAGGGCTTCCGTTTCAAGGACCAAACTGTTAAATAAAAAACAATGATAACAACACAGGAGGCTCAGATGCAAAAGTTTACTAGTGTACACCAGGAGGCAAAAAAACATACAAGTACAGAATTTTGTCTGACATGATGCAGGAAGTACACAATTTTATATAGGTTTAACACTCAAGCTGTGCCCACCTTACTGACGTGGTTAGTCACAGGGCACCTACATCATTATGGTCTACAATATTCTATTCATAAGAAAAAGCTGATGTTATACATTTTAAAAGTTTTCCCATGGGAATAATACAGCCTTGCAAAGCACCTGGTTAGTTATAATGTCTTTCTGTAAATGTTACTCCTTCAAGGTTTCAGGCCTGTTCGAATACAATAGTTGGTTCAGTCTTGTAATATACTTCTTTGTTCTTCTTGCAACATTACTTTAGCAGCTGTGTCTTATCTTGGTAACATTCACAAGGCCAATTATCCCAGAGGAAGGAAGAAGATTTTCAATGCTTTATACATTTAATTTCCTGACCCAGCAGATAATCATTAGTGAAAAACATAAGCTTGCTGAGCTGGCTACTGCCATGGTCAGAGTTCAAATACACTGCAGCTCCAAAGCTTCAAGCAATTACATGTAAAATCATTCTTATTGCCATATTGTAAATAGAATAAAATGCATTATATACTATTTGCTTTTAAACCAGCACTTTATACATGTTCAAATACATATTTTTCTAACATATATATATATATATATATATATATATATATATATATATATAAAGCTATATTCGGTATTTGATAGTCTTGCTTCACATCCACAAGTCAAATGGTATCAGAAATGCTCAATCCAGAGAACTAAACCACTTCTGCAACATTAAAAAAACAATTTGGAGGGACAGGTATATCTTGCAGTAGATACCACTGCTATGGAATACACTCCCCATCTATGTAAAACAAAGCTCATATCTGATCACATTCAACCATAACATGGATCAATGGATGTGAAACTGGAAATTGAACCCAGGACTTCCCCCATACTACTAATGGACAGAAGCAGCTCCTAATGCTTTCTCCCAGTGTATTATTTCCCCTCCAAATATCTTTGTTTTGATCTAGTAATTATCATAAGAGTAATATATAAATATAGATCTTGGAAAAGGTTAGGTGAACCTAAACTCCAATGGAGTAGGTTAAGTTTAATCACCAAATGAGTTAATTGGCTGGGCTTAAAATGCCATGTACGGGCAATTAGCCTAGTACTAACCTTCTAACCTATTTCTTACACTGCAGTAATACTGAAAAGTCTTCAGTGTGTGCATTAGTAAAACTGTACATCTTCCAGGCAGCTTTGCTTATTGCAGACGCCTGTGTTACTTAATTCAGAAACCACATGATATCCAAGTTTGTCCTTAATCCATTTGTTCTTGGAAGGGTAGAATTTATCCTGCATTAGCAGCCATTTCTTTAAAAAAGGAACCACAGAGCTCTAACTATCTGTAATTCTGATACTTGTTAGTTTGTGTCCTAGAACAGTGAAACTGAAGTGTGAAATATGTTCTTACATATACTACATCTAGGATAACTTTGTCTTAGAGTACTCCCTTTTCTCTGAGGTAGAGTAATGCAAAAGAATTAATATATACAAGGAGTAGGGGTGTGAGGAGTGTGCCCCCCACACTGAGGGACGCAGGGTTGCTGGACCCTTGCAAAAAGTAACTTTGAAGGAAAATAGCAATTGTCAACATTCACTATTCTCCTGTATTTTTATATATTTTTTTATTTTATTTATTTATTTTTTTTTTAATAATTCTAGGTATCACCATTACATGTCTTGGAATCAAAACAGGCAGCCTTACAGTCTGCAGATCTTTTTCACAGTCTATCTACCTACAGAAAATCTATCAGTGTTTGTTCACTATAGTGCATTGCATGATTATCTGAGTGTTTACTTTGTTTACTTTGGGAGGTTGGCGTAATAGTTAAGGTGTTTACCTTACAGACACAAGGTGCAGGGTTTGATTCTCACATGGGATAATTGTCTAGGCTTACAATGGCCCACAAGGGCACTTAGCTTAGTACTAATCTATGAACCTATGAACCTATAAAGATACTTACAGAAATGCAGTCTGATTTATCAGTAAAGGTAGTGGAGAAACAATGTTGGTCACTAAATAACTGGAGAAAACATATATAGATAGCACTGAGCTGGGCCATTTGTACAAATCCAGTCATGTAAAGAGTGCTTTCTAGATACTGTATTAGACCTGGTAGATGATAAAACTTGCTGTATAAATGAATAATCAAGTAATGATCTGGGATTTACAACTGAAGATTAAGGATCAAGTTTAAGGGTGCAAAACAAACTTTTCTTTTCACACTAAAAAGATGCATGAGAACACATTTTTGTAAGAAAAGAAAAGTATGTTTTGCAACCTTTAAAAAAACGGTAAAGTTCAAAATATTGCTTCCAAACACAGAAGACAACACGTACCAAGCCATGTTTACAGCATGAATATTCATGGATGGACAGGCAGTGGTTACGTCACTTTGGGTTCCAGCTCTAATTTTTCTGGATTAGCATTGGTAGATAATTGTAAATTATTTATGTAAAAAAGAAAAAAAAATAATGATTAAGGATTTACAATTACTCACCTACGCTAATCCAGTATAATTACAACTGAAACCCAAAGTGACATAAGCAACTCCTGCCCACCCATGGATATTCATGCCATAAACATGGCTGAGTATATTTTGTCTTCTGCATTTGGAAGCAACTTTTAAAAAGGTTGTATTTGTAAATAGATGCAAAATTACCATTTTGCTTTTGTATAAAAAAGTGTTCAGATGCATAATGATGCAAGTGAGCTCTTCATTTTATTTAAGAACAAATGGTCGTTTCTAACCTTTAAACATGATCTTTAAGGCTATGAGGTGTTAATACACATCATATGATACACAAGAGTTTGATTCTCTCAGCCTCCATTTGACTACAGTGTGACTGAATGCATTCATTAACGGCACAATTCTGTCAGGCTCAGTCTCAAAAAGTCGATGTGCATCAGTGCTCTATCCCATTTAACAAACATAAATAAAGATACTGTATAACAGATTGCTAGAGCGGGTGTACCAGTCTAATCTGAAATCACACAGTAAGAATGCATGGTGCCACTGAAGATTATCATGTACACCTAAAATTAATTTGCTGATACCTGCAAGCATGCTGGGAGGTTGTTTGTCAAACAAACCTGACCTGAGTTCTAACAAGTTTGCTAGCTTCAAATATGATTCAGTGACACCACTACTGTCTAGTGCATGAATGTTGAAGCATATATGCCATTCTTGTAGGCTATATCAATGCCACTATCAGTAAAAGTGGAAGATGCAAAAAAAGTGCATTACAGCAAGGGATAATGAGAGAATAACACAAAAGTATGCAGCCAAAATGTAATTTATACTAGATCTAGAATCAGTATATGGATGGATTATAATAACGTTCTGGCTTACTCTCAAAAGTGTCCAGGTATTGCTGAATAAATGTACTTGCTGCATACGTATATAAGAATATAGCTTAGTGCCTCTTTGCTGGCATTTTGCAATGAAAATTGCAGTAGGACATATGTGGGTAGCCTAAGACAGCCTGTACTTAGATGTGATTTAACTTATAAGTGCAGATAAGAAGCTTCATCCATAATCTATGTACCTAGTTTACCTTGCCTTTACAGTTTTTTTCCTAACATATTACAGCAAAAATAAGTGTCACTTTTACAGATAAGTAGATATTTTTTTCTGATTCCATGCCTACTCAATATAGTTTACCTAACCTAAACAGAAGTCACATATCCATCTTGAATACTATGGATTTTTGCAAATGAAAATAAAGATGCAGTAGGATAGTCAATGAATGAAATAATGAAATGAACATTAATAAAAATGTACAGAAAAGAGCTAAGACTTCAGAAAGCATCAAACCTGAAGCGGAGTGGGTGGGCAAAACTATTTTCTTCTGTATTTGTTAGAATTTGTCCTCTTGTACTGTGGAAATAAAGCAAACATTTAGACGTGCAATGTATAAATAAAATAATTTTTTTTCAGAATATTCACACATTCAATTATTCAAATGAAGGTAGATTCTGGTGTATCATATTTACAAGAATATTTTCCCACTTTGGTGTGACACTCTGAAAAGCTGAGCCCACATGCACTGTCACACTGCATTTAGAGAAGTAGTGCTGAGTTTCCATTACAACCATACATCTATCATTTTGCCTTTTTCAGATGGTGTTTGTAAAGCCATGGGAAACTCTAGCAGGTCACTGATTGCACTTGTTGTAGTGGGATCACTTTCTTACCTGTTACTGTGAGTTTTATTTGGAAATGCTTACCTGAAGGATAAGGGTTAGTGTCTGCACTGGAATGACTACATTTGTATTCCAATTGATAAACTGCTTTCTGTTCAGTTTCACTACATAGCAGCAGTGGTTATAATGTACCACCGATCATTTTCTAAATCAGAAGATATCTGAACAAGTGCAAGAGTCACAAAATGCTGTAGGGGTAAGGGTTAGTTTGTTTTCCCATAATGCGTGCTTTCAGATCTGGAATTAAATTTGGACTTTCTTTGTGAAGTCTGCATGGCCATCTTATGTCCATCTAAGGTTTGTTGCTGACTGTGGTTCCTTCTGATGGAATGTGTCCTGTTCAGGATAGTTTCATGCATGATGCTCATTCCTTGGACCTCAGATTCCACAACTATCAATTGCTAAAAGGAGATATTGAAAATAAATTAATGGGAGAATAAATGACATAACTGCTAGATGGAAAGAGATTTTTTACCATTTCATTTCCTTTTATAAACAATCATATTTTTGAGAATTGACTTGTTCTCAGTTGTCCTGCTATTTTTCTGTTATACTGGGCAACATCATCTTGTTTGAGCTTAGGATTGCCATAGTACAGTGATGGCAAACCTATGACATGCATGTCAAAGGTGACACACCACAACATTTTGGGTGACACACCAGTGTTCACCAACACTCAAGTTACCAAAGAAACTGCTTTTGCATTTGTTGCTTGTGTGAAGTGCATTGAATTATTTTGTGTCAAGATCCTGTTCAACAACACTGCTGAAGAGGCAAAGACTATCTAGGCATACTGCCTCAATAGAGTCCGCAAAGGGCAATGCTGACATTGTTTTCTCTTCATGGTTACACTTCTGCAAAGGGCAAGTAGTCTGCATTTCTAGGAGTTTGCTGTTTTACATTCCTCTCAGCTGTCCTTCTTAATCTCTCCTAAAACTGGCAACTTTTTACACTTAATAATGACAATAAGTAGATTTATAGACTAATTTTACTTCAGAAAATGTATATTGGTACACATTCATTTTTTCTGTCAGTGTCTCAAATAGTACTAGTAGTTTAAACCTGTCCATGTCTCTTATTTCTAGATTTGTCCCTGATTCTGTTGATATTCATCCCTGATGTATTGAGAGCCATGCTGTTTTATTTATTTCTAGTTATTTTATTTTTTTTGTTGGGGGGATGACATGCAAGCAGAGTCAAGTTAGGCATTTTCCAAATTTTTGACAGAATGAACACAAAATGTTCACCATCACTGCCATAGTACCTTATACTGATCTAAGTATATATGCTGCTTGTTTTATCTGAGACATACATGTCAAATTATATCTCTGATTTAGGGAAGAATTCAACACTAATGGAGATGCCGTCCCCAACATGTTAGACATTCAGCAAAATTGTTTCCTTATTTCACTGAGCTACCTGACAATTTTTCTAAGCAGTAATAGAAGCACTCCATAAATAACACATATCGTTAAACAGAAGAGCCCAATAACATATTATAACTTTGTTTGTAGATTGTGCATGAAGTGGTTTGGTTCATTTCTCAGAGAACTGTTCTAAAAGAGATTGGTGTGGTTTTCTTAGTTAGACTTTCCTATGTAGAAAATGAATATCCATACATTCCAGTGCTGTTATCATCTAAAGTTTAACACACTTCATAGGCCTTTAGACTAAACAAAAAAAGTTTTAATATTACAATATAGGTAAGTGTAGGAAGCTATATGATATATTATTATGCTTTAAAAGAAACGTATATGATTAGATGGGTATCCACAAATTTACCATGAGATTGACTGGCCTAGCCTTCCTGAAGAGAGGTGGTATAGCCTGAGGGTGGATAGTGATAAGGTATAAATGGTAGCAAGACTCGCTTGTCTTGAAATTCCTATAAATCATATGAGTCATATGAATTAACTGTATAGAACTTTCAGTATGTCATAATTAAGTTTGTTTGCTACCAAATCTTAATAATTTTAAAATATTTCTAAAGATGAAGCAGATTTAACAAAAAAGGAGCTTGTGGCATAATTTAGTAAGCCTAAAGTCTAAAAAAACTATTTTACAGTTTGGCCTGCAGTACTATAATGAAAAAGTTTCAGTGTTCCAAATAGTTTCTGATGGCTTGATTTCTGCTACCCATACAGTGAAAGACTATATGTACTGGTTGTTGTTTTGCACAGGATTTCAAATTATCTTTTATTAGTCAATAATTATCAAAATTCAAACATTTTCTTCAGTGTCTTATGATATTAGATTAAAAAAAATTGCTGGGTGAAATAATGTTTTATGATTTCAAGGTTTCCAAAATCAACTACAGAAAAAAATACTTCAATGTTGCATCATATTCTGCAATATATCTTAACTAGGTTTTATATAAAGGGGAAGAACAGCAGATTTTCATTGTAAAAGTATTGTTTCTAATAATGGAAAACAATCATGCAAAATTAGACTGGCATAGAAACCAATGTACCCAAGTCCCTGTAGTGATAAGCAGATTTAATATCACACCATTTAGGCCATAAAAGCACTGGTTGTTGCTTGAGACAAAATGTAAAATGGCATATTTCTTTGTATTAGAATGGATATTAAATGTTAATATCCAATTCCATAATGCATCAAGATAATTTTGAATTGGAAAATAGACTTCTAAATGTTTCATAGCTGGCCTGATGCAATGTAGAAAAACTTCACAAGTTGCTTAGAAGACATCCAGTTTTTTCAACCATCAGCATATTTTGAGACATAGACATTTGATGTGTCCACTAGTCAGGGTGCAAACTCTATTAAACAGGGTAAGTGTTTACCACTGACCCTCAAAACTAAGTATTAGTGAAAGTATAGTATACCATAAAGGAGCATCCTTCTTCTAATAAAGTAATTTTCTCTTAATATGTTTATGTGACCTTAAATTTTCATTTGAAATTGTGCATAATGTTATGAACATCAGATTGATATAAGAGCAGTGTGTCATTTGTATCCCATGTTATCTACTGATGAATCTGCTAGTGGGTGAAACTGGTTCACAACATTCAAACATTAGTATAGTTGTTCTGAAAGTATATATGTCTCATTCAGTAACAGTGTTCACAACTCCCTTTCAGATACTTATGACATTCTAATGTCCAGCTGAGAAGTTTAAAAGTAAGTAAGTGTTGATATTCCCTATATTTTATTATGTGAATTATTGACGGGATCTAGTGCTTATGTATTTAAGTTTGAGAAATATACACCGTGAATAATATTATGTTGCTCTTATATTTTATTATAGTTCATAAAAATCTAAGAACTCTTCTCCACTCTGACTGGTAGCACAGCTCCTCATACTGGCCTTACAATTTAACAAAATCCCATATCAAGAACTACAGAGTTGCTTCTCACAATGACTTAATTTGCAAGTATAAAAGAAGTAGATGTCCAAAATTGTTCTTTTTTTACAAAAACAGATATGTATACCTTTTCAGATTAATTTGCCCTGATTTACATGCTGCAGCTGTTCATCATACAAAACAGTTAAGCAGAGAAAGAAGTGATCCTTTACTAAAAATACATTTATAGTCAATCAGTCTTAATCTCTACCAGTATAATATCCATCATAAAGTCGAATGATTCAGAGCAAATGGATCTTCAAACTGGGAAAAAAAAGTTTTCTTCGATGCTCACTCTGGAAAAAAATGCTTCCAGTAAAAGACCCAGAACTTCTGGAAAAGCTGAAAAGAAAACCTCAGCTAAATTCAAACTACAGCAATCATTTAAACTAGAGGATCTAAAAATGTCTCTCCAGACAATCCAACAAATATCTGAACAAATAATTACAGCCAAAACACTGAGCCAAATATCTAGCAATCTTGAAGTGTCAGAGAACAGTTTAAGTTAATGTGAAGATAGAATTGACAAACTAGATAAAGAAATGTAACTGGACAACAGAGACATCAAAGATATCAATGAAAACTTCTCAGTTTGGAATCAAGAAGCAAATGCAACAACATCCTGGTTCAAGGCCTGTCAGAAAACTATGATCAACCAGTTCTGATTAAAACTTGTTATTCTGTATTTAGCAGTTTACTGGATGATGAGCAAGCATCTAAAAACAAACAGGAACAGGAAACATTGAGAATATCCTCAGATACTGGGATTATTATACTTTAATAAACAACCATCCTCCAGTTGAAGAAGAAAAAAGTAATATTCTAAAATCTTCCAAATTTTCTACATTATCAAAATACTGGCAATTATTCACTTGGAGATATCTACACAGAAGTTTCTATACACCACATAGGTTAGCCAAAATGTATTCTATTGAAGATCAATGTTGGAGATGCCATATCAAGATAAAAGCAGATTGGCAGCATGTTTTTTATGAATGTATATGTCTCAATATGTACTGGAAATCCATTAATTATTTTTTCAGACTGTTTATAATGATAATTTTCAATTAACAAAGTCTTTAATTTTATTCAACTCTCCTATTCCAAACTGTGTACCAAAAAAAGACACTAAAATCCTATGGTCACTATTGGCAATTTCACATAAAATCATAACTATACACTGGAAAAATGAGGCTTCGCCTACGTTCAAGGAATTTGAGACTTTAACAACAGTTGCTCACATGGAAATATTAACAGTGAAGAACAGAACTAAAAGATCTACTTCTTACTATTACTCTTGGATGAAAGTACTGGAAATACTTGAAAATATCGAAGAAGATATATCATCTTATGTTTCTAACTCTATATAATATAGAATTTCAATGTTATTTGCATAGATACCAATGTAAATAGTTATATAATGGTTTGAAGTTAGTAATGTTTTAGAATTGTAAATATGTTATTTATCTTTATTTCATGTAATGTTTAAGACATCTTATTTGAAATAATAAAAAAATATTTAGTGAGAATATCCTCAGCATATGATCACCTGAGACAAATATTTGCTAAACTGGTAAAACTTTTAAGATGGATGCAATGGCAAAGAAAAAGAAACAGCTCCTTTGGCATGACAATAAACCTACATTGCCCAAGACCTTCTCATGTAAATAAAACTAAAACTAGACAGATAGAAACTGTAATACTCTGCCATCATGTCTTTCAACTGTAAAGGGAATAAGTACATGGTACATACCTTAAATGACACTAAATCTACCTTCCTAAATGTATTCAGCTTTAAACCAGGCTGAAAATAATGCAATAAATGTGCTGTTTCTTCCAATCACTGAAGAACATTTTAGGTGAGATTTTATGTAGGATCAGCACTCTGTTTTTTTTGACTGCAGACTGATATAGTATTTAAGAAGGCCATTTATGTGATAGCAGATTCCATGTATCATACTATGGTTTTTAACACAAATAGCCACATTTTGACAGTCTTTGTGTTTATAAAGACCATGACATCAGTTACACTTCCTCTAGATATGAGAAGTATTTGTAATTGGATTATAGTTATCAAACAAGCTCTGTAAAATAGTGCTATGTGTAGCCAGCAGGATTTTTATACAAGCTAGTAAATGGACCTGTCTACAAACTGTACGTTTTTCTTTTTTTTCTTAATAACATCACTTTTAAATGTGATGGGTCTGTGATGGGTTACCTTTGTGTAGGGGAAGTAATTCTGGCTGTTTTCTTGGCATCAAACACAAATCCTCTAGACAGACTGAAGTTGACCAATTTAAGTAGAAGCTCAAATAATGTATAAATGGCACTAATGAGGATGTAACTTGCAACTTACATCTCTCCTGAAGCTAATAACATTTCAGGATCTGGATGGCTGTTATAGCATCTCCTATAATACTAAAAACAAAAATTATAAGTGGCACTTAAGTGGGGCTGAAGTTAGATTGATTAGGAAAGTTGTGGGAACCAAAGGTATTTCATCATAAAAAGATTTTTTTCTTGGGAAAAGTTTATTACCACTGTAACTCAGCTATTGTCTTGAATAAAATAACAAGATCTAAATTTCTCCCCAAGTTGTCATGCATTTTAGGCCACCCTTAGGTAACTAAGCTCTAACCCATTCATTAATTTTCTGTGGAGCTACGTTATTATAAATAATATTTCCACCATTGTCAATTACTCAGAGATGCTTTTCACCTTATAGTACTAAATAATTCCCATTGTTTCCAATGTATACGTTTTGATCAATGACAATATTAGTAGACAGGTTATTGATACCAGTCATGATTACAATATGGCTACATTTCTTTCATTGTTTTTATTGTGATAAATGTATTAGGTGATTTGCACCCACAAGCAAAGGACACTCTTACTTTGTTTCTGTTTATTCCTAGTATAACATAGGTCTTCTCCTTTAGCTCAGAATCTTCAGAGATGGGAATTTTAATGCATCAAACACACATATTATGCTGAAAAGCCCACACAATAATAACATTTTATAATGCAGTTTTAAAGTAAAAATATCCACATAACATCTTTGTTATATAAAAGGACAAAATAAGTACCTTACAAGGTTTGCATCAATTGAGCACACACACAGAAATGAATGTAAAGTTGAAAGGCAGCATGCTACAATTTTTGATTTCATTTAGCATAGCTGTCTCAATGTACTTTAACAGTAATGTTAGTCATTTAGGAAGGATGCTTTAAATAGTGGTATCAATGAAGCCAGAATAGTTAGAATTTGGAATTACTATAGCATACTACAAGATGCCATACTGCTAGAAGGTGGAATTGTGCACTGAAAAATTAGTAATAATGATTTTTTTAATTTCTCTTATCAGAATATAATACATCAGAAGACAAACCTTCTGCAGTTCAAACTGGTAAACATAAATTGATTTTGTTATGTTCATAACTTCTAAGAGATAAAACACTTAGACACAGACATGATATTTCTTGTTGTTAACTTCATATAGTATTCACTGATCATGATCCCATTTTTTGACAAAACTGGTCTAATTATCTGGACAAAAAAATTCCTGAAAATGGAGTATGTATAAAAATCTATAATAAACACTGCATCATAGTCAAAAAGCAAAGCATCGCAAATGAACTGTAAAAATCTCAGCACAATGGCAACCCACAATACTACAACTAAAAACATCACACGTGTGTACATGTATGTGTGTGTGTGTGTGTTTGTGTGTGTGTGTGTGTGTGTGTGTGTGTGTGTGTGTGTGTGTGTGTGTGTGTGTGTGTGTGTGTGTATGTGCATGCTCGCGTGCGTGTGTGTGTGTGTATGTACAAAGATGACTAGATATCCCCACAAGGACAAATAATTTTAAGTAGTCTTTGAGGTGGAATATGACCTGTGTGTTCTTCAAGCAATTCCCAATACAGTGAGAGTTTCTTTTCTGTGAAATTTTCAATATAATCTGGAGTCATTAGACCCAGTTACACAGAAAAATAAAAGCTCTCTGCATGAGAAAATGCAGTCTTTCCTTTACAGTCTACCCCTCAGTATTTCTGTCAAACAGTTCCGAGTGATTTGTATTTATGCTAGTATCACAATATCACTGCCACTGATCACATTGCTTCCTTTCTGAATTAAGAGCATTTAACTGACATTGTGCTCTTCCTCATAATATTTTTCTAGGTAGTTTGCAATCCCCTATGGTCAATTAGTATAATTAGAAAGTCATTTTCCTAGCATTTCATCCAAAGGTCTTACTCGTACTCTGAAAAGCAGTCTTTGCTGGTTTACAGTCTGGATTCCATTATCTCTTCTGGCATTAGCTGAATCTAAACAATGGAGGGCACATTAACATTACATAGTATAATGCCCTGGCCTGGCTATCCATGCCAGCTTACAATAAAGCAAGATGGGAAGTGAACTAAATGTTAACTAAGACATAAAGCCTTACGTCTGGATTTAGTTTAGAACCATTTTTTTATTATTATTGTTTTATTATTTTAAAGTAATTATATTATTCATACATTAATTGTGCAGCCAATCTAAATGTTAAGGGGGTTGCCATACATGCAAGTAGTGACCAGAACATTTCTGTAATCTATTGCAGAGATCATCTAACTCAAAATGTAGTTTGCTTGCTTGAAATGATCAAAATGTGCATCATCAGTTCACAAATACCTAGCTACAGAGTAACTGACAGTGAAAGCACATCATAGCAGTAAACAACTTCAGTGATTTTACTTTTTAAATATAAATATGCAGCTCATTTCAGGAATGAGACTGCTTAGTTACATTATCTGTAAAAAGGGTAGCTACAATGCAGTTATTTCATTGAATTAGAGGATAGGACCAATTTATTGAAACTAGAGATGAATCAGTTTATTCTATGCAAAGTTTCTACAATTTTGCAGTTTTCTTTTTTGAAATCAACTGACCATGGTGTAAATGATAAAATATTAGTTAGTTGGAGGATGGGAAATGGCCCACCAAAGAGATCTAAAGTATAAATATCTACAAATAAGACAAGGTGTTTAATCTATTTATCTATCCACAACCCTCTTTTTCCCAATTTTTCAACAGGAGATTGGGGTATCTGAATATAAATAAAAATTTGCTTGGGAGAATTTCAGCTTTAGTCAAAAATACTTCAAAGTATCTTGGAATTCTGCTAGCACTGAAGTTGTTAGAACCTCATTAGCAACAGTGCTAGCAATACTGATAAGTTAAATATAACTAATTATACAATGACCCCCCACCCTATTAATATTCCAAAACGTGCACGCTGATTGGTCAGCGTGCCTGTTGTAAATCAGACTTATACTAATGGAAAAAGGTCTGGTTGCCCAGACATTTTCCATTAGTATAAGTCTTTTTGGTGTGTGTGTTACACAGCAACGGAGAACGGAAGAGCTCCGTTGCTGTAATCTCGCTATGCTAAATGGGTTTAACATAGCGAGATATCTTAAAAAAAAGCAACAGAGATCTTCCTTTCTGTGTTGCTTTTTTTAAAGCTCTCTCGCTATGTTAAACTCATTTAACCTAACGAAACAGCTTTAAAAAAAGCAACGGAGAAGAAAAGAACATCTCCGTTGCTTTTGTTAAAGCTATCTCACTATGTTAAACTCTTTTAACATAGTGAGACATCTTTAAAAAGCAGCAGAGATCTTCCTTTCTCCATTGCTTCCACACACAGCTCTGATGTACTGCATAAGCATACGCATGCACAGTACATCAGAACTGCCGTACAATACCGGACATCTGTGGAAGGGCAGCACAGAGGCATTATACAATGCCATTATTTAAGAAAAGTAAGTATTTTTTTCTAAAATAATGTCATTGTATAATAGCAATAACCCACTTCTAGGTGTGGGTAATGCTGGATTTACCCACAGTTGTCTTTGTTTGGCCACTCGGGCTTCACCCTCATGACCAAACCACACCAACTGTGGGTAAATCCAGCATTACCCACACCCAGGCATGGGTTATTGCTTAAGTAAAAGAGCAGCAGTTTGAAGAAAAAAAATAATAAAGAGCAGATGCTGTTTTCCTGAAAGGAAACACTATATTTGCTGTTTATGAGTGGAACAAATGCAATAACAATAATCAGAATCTACTACAATACATTGAGAATAGCCAGAAAAGACTCTGCATCTAGATATTAATGCATCAAAAGCTGATTTCTGTGAGAAACCAAAAAATGTACTGTGTGTGTGTGTGTGTGTGTGTGTGTGTGTGTGTGTGTGTGTGTGTGTGTGTGTGTGTGTGTGTGTGTGTGTGTGTGTGTGAATATGCATGTGCGTGTGTGCAACAAGTTCATTATTATACCAATAACACAGTACTCTGGATTGTTTGAAGGGCATGGGAAAACAAATTGTAACATAAAGAAGGCTTCTTTCATTGGAAAAACAATATGCATGTTGTGTGTGAGTAGGATAATAGCTTCGCTATTACCTGGTAAGATACTTAATTTCAGGCATTAAAACATCAATGGCTGTTTTCAGTAGAAAAGCAATATATCTGCTGTGTATGAGTTAGACAAAGATTCCTGATTATATGGTAAGAGAAATATGGTTCTATGAACTGATCTATAATGCAAAGGTAACCTTTTAGAAAACTGAAGATTGCATCCAGAGAAAATAATATGTTTGTTCTATGTTGTCAGGATGAATTCCTAATTACCTTGTGATAGCCATGACATACACTAAAAGAAGTTGTTTACTAGGATGCAGAAGAGAGTTGATAACACATTAAATGCTATTTTCAATGAAGAAGCAATGCATTCACATTATAAGTGGTATAGAGATTGTTTACTATAATATTGCACCATATATAAACTAGAACATTTCTGAAAGATACCAGAAAATGTTTGAAGAATATTAGGAGCACATCAAAAATGTTTTTTCCAGTGGGAAAATGCACATAGTTTGTATGAGTGAAACAAAGGCATCTTGTTGTGTACAATCACTTGCATAAGTGTTTAAACTCTGCTGTACCAGAAAGAATCAAAGCTAGAGCCCCAAGTAAAAACAAGCTGCCATGGCGGACATACAGCATCAACAATCTTTACAATAAACACAAACAGTTGCTGTCCAAGAAAACAAAAGCAAGGCCCCAATAATGGTAAATCAACCTCCTCAGCCTCAAAAGATAAATAAGACAACATGTCAAATCCTCTAAGGGCTCTTTTGAGAGAAACTTAGCAACTATAGCCAAGGATAACCATAAGGCCTTTTACAGCTAAAAAGGTAGGACCTAAGAATGAGCAGAACTAGTGACCAATGGTATCATACACTGACCCCACAGAGATAGCAAGCCTGCTAGCAGATAAGTTTGGCAAACATTTCACTCCCTTATCCCCTCCTAACTTATCACAAACCTTCCTCCAACCCCCCCCCCAGCCTACATATCTGAAGAGCAGGTCTTCATAGCACCTTATCCAAGGAAAAAACACAGCCTGTATGGGAACAGATGACATCCTAGGCTGTCTTCTAAACAGGCTAAAATATGAACTAGCATCACTACTAAGTACCCTTTTCAATCTTAGCCTAACCATAGGCATTATTCCTCTGTGGAATGGAGAACAGCAACAGTTATTCCCCTCCAGAAAGGTGGCCTAGCAACAGACCCAGGGAATTACAGATCCATAAGCCTGACCAAACTTATCTGTAAGGTCATGGAATATATCATTATGGACCTCATAAATAAAGACATAGGTAACCTCCAAACCCTGGATCCTACACAATTTGGCTTCGTCAAGAGAAAATCCTGTCTGTTACATTTGGTGGACTTCTTTGAAAATGTGACCAGGGCCATTGATGAGGGTAAATCCATGCATACAGCATACCACAGCTTGGCAAAGGCTTTCAACACAATCCCACATTCAGGCATTACTGATAAACCTAGCAAACTGAATGTAAACACTTTCATTGTAAGATGGTTGCCAAACCGAACACACGCTATCAAAGTGGTTGACTCCACATCAACCAGCAGACCTGTTAACAGTGGGGTTCCACAGTGGTCAGTGCTGCACCTCCTACTATTTGGTATATACTTCTCAGAAGTTCAGGTCAAAACTAAGGGGTTGTGGCTGGCCATGTTTGCAGTCAACTGCAAACTAGATGCAATCATTGAACCCCCAAATGATGTCAGTATACTCCAGGAGGTTCTCACGCAGAACAGCAACTGGATTATTAGTTAGGGTCTCAAACTCTATGCAGAGAAATGCATCATCATTCCCTTTGACACAAAGAATGCCCCTTCACACTATCAAATCAACAACAACACCTTAAGTGCCCTTGAAGTGGTAAGGAACCTGGGATCACAACTTGACTGTAACCTTAACTTCATCCACCATCTGTCTACTTTAGTAAGGAAGGCTTTGTACATAGCACACTTGATTAGTAAAGGCATTGCCTTGAGAGTGAAAGAGGTTATAACCCCTCTATACTCAGCACTAATAAGGCACTTAATTGAGTATAATGACCCATTCAGCATTTACCTTACCGAGCACCTGCAGCAACTGGACAGACCTCAAAGGTTTCTAACAGTGAACATCAAGGGGCTCCAGCAACTGCCTTACACAGACTGACTAAAGTCCCTGTCACTATACTCCATGTTGAATAGACTTCTTAGGGGAGACTTATGCCAGGCCTACAGAGCAATCCAAGACCCAAACATAATGAACTTGTTGCATATCAGTAAATCAAACGAGACAAGGGCTACCCATTCCAATGCCCTTTATTTCCCAGCTACTGCCACATCTTTAGAACAGACTAAAAATTCATGCAAAACAGAGCACTTCTATGGCACTGCTCAAGTGGAACCTGGACGAGTGGATGGGGCACCATATATTCTTACCAGGGAGAGCACCCACAACCCTCCAGGACATGGGCAGTCATCACTAAATGTAATCTTGGGTATTAGCTACCATTTTCATGGTATTACATTGAGATGAAATGGCTAGGCTTAAAATATTCTCTGGGTTGAAAGCCTAGTAATCTTCTATGATGATCCCATGATCCTATGATCCTATGTTAATACAAGTTTATACAAAAAAAATCTAAATTATATGTGGACTCCCTGAAGAGTACTGAAAACAGGAAGTAATACAGCTGACACTCAGTTTGATAAAACTATTGATGAACACCAAACTTACACACTCAGTTTCCTTTGTAGTAAATATATATCACATTGTATGATTGGGACAAAGGTTTCTTGCTGATTTTGAGAGTTGCATATTGAGACAAAACTTCAGGCACTCCTGTAAATTGCCTGATGGAAACTGCATCGGCAAACAGTTCCCACACATCAGTTATAGTCACCTTGTTGTGTATACCTCAGTGGACTGTGATAAAAAATAACATATCTCAACCTCGTAGTATAAAAATCAGGGAAAATCCAAAAATGAATGAGGGATGAAGGTCCAAAATTGGAAACAATTTTTAAATATTGCTCTTATATACTTAGAAAGTTGCTAGAATAATAGTATATACATTGGCATTAATTTTCTGAAGGACATAAAGTCTGAAACTCAAAATGTCTATCATTTAGTGACTGGAGACCTCAGTCGTTTGTTCATAGGTTCATAGGTTCATAGGTGTGTGCTAGGCTAATGGCCCTGGAGCCTTAACAAACCTAGCCCATAGGATTACCCTGACATCATGCCACCTGACCTTAATTCCCAGTGCTTCTGTCAAGTAAAGCCACTGGAGTGATCCCCAGGGTGAATTTTCTATTTCCCATCCACTCATCAAGGTTTTTCTTGAAGAGGGCTGGTGAGGTGCTCTGTTTGACATGTATGGGAAGCCTATTCCATACCAAGAGCAGTCTCTGGGTTATGAACCTGTCCCTTCAGCATGTTCTGTTGATTGTGGTAATGAGGTTGAGGTCACTGGAGCATGTGGTGTGGAGGGATCTCTTTAGATGCAGAATTTCTAAAAAAGCTGGTTCAGACATGGCTTTGTATGTCAAGCAAAGATCGCCTCTAAGTAGGCGATATGAGACAGAGAATAGTTGGAGTTTTTTGAGTCTGTTCATATAGGACAAGTGTTTAAGGCCTAGGATCCTCTTTGTGAGGTACTTGTGTGGCCTCTCCAGTTGTTGCAGGTGTCTAGTGAGGTACATGCCAAATGGGGTATTGTACTCGATGATTGGCTTAATGAGGGAAGAGTAGAGGGAGACAATGATCTCTTTCTTCCTGGATGCAAAACCCTCAGTAATGAGATGTGCCACATAGAAGGACTTTCTGACCACAGTGGCAATGTGGTGGTCAAAATGGAGGTTGCTGTCAACCTGTATTCCCAAATCTCTTATAACACCTTCTGTGTGCAGTGGACTACCATCGATGTGGTAATTCATGGAAACCGGGTTTTTCCCAAAGGGGATGCCGACACATTTTTTGGCATTGCGCTTAAGGCCATGGTTCTGACACCAGTTGTTGGTCTTAGTGAAGCCTTTCTGTAGGATGTCAGCATCACTTGGGGAGTTAATAATAGCTCCCAACTTGCAATCGTCTGTGAACTTTGTCAGCCAGAGACCCATTGTGTTGGCCTTTAACAACTTTATGAGGAACAAACCAAATCGAAAAAAGTTATAGACATGCTTAATAATAGTGCCCAAAGGGTAAGCATTCTATTTTATTTCATAGAAATGTAACACTAATCCTGCAAAGTCAGACTGTAAGGCAAACAAGTGACAAGAGGATAAGTTGCTTTCATTCACAGCCAGCAACCCCTCTCCCCATTAAGTGACTATAATCCTCCCAGATTTTCCATAATACCCAAGATTCTATGAAGCGCAGACCAAAAACATGAGACAAAGTCCAGAACATTCTGTAAAATCAGGAACAGTTGTAGCTTTCTTTCTCATGAACAGTACCCAAACACACTTACCCAGTAAAGCCAGACTGAGTTAGGCAGACAACAACAAAGGTAAGTTTTTTTACCACTGCCAGCCTCCCCTCATTTACTGACTTCAGTCCTCAGTGATGTACTAGAAAACATGAAATTTTATGAGACAATGCCAGGAATATTCGGTAAAAGCAGGAATAGTTTCAACGTAAGTCTCACATAAACAGCAGCCATACAGAAAATATTCCAACATACTTCATATAAAAGCACACTAGTCCTATAAAGTCAGACTGTACACTGAGCAAAAAATAAAGAGGGCAAGATGCTGGATCTCCTTCCTTATCTTGTCACCTAAAAGCATAATAAAGAAAAAAAAGGAAAAAAATAAAAACTTACCTCACATTACCATGAACTGTTGTTGTCTTTCAAACTGGCAAGACACAGCTGTACTACAATATTTAACATTTTCAGTCTTTCTTCTCATTGCCATCCCATTGAATTATGCAAAGGCAAAAACTGAAAGTTTATTGGGTATTATTGTGACTTTTGAAATGCAGTTTAAGAATTAAGACCTAGAATCAAATGAATGTGATCACCGTAAAGATTAGCTTGTGCTGTACAGTTCCATTTCCACTCCTTCAGCAATTCTTATAGTTCTAGACAGATGAACTTTTGTTTGAACTGTGAAGCTATAACTTGATTTTGTCAAAAGGCTCCTGATGCATCCATTAACATTACAGCATAAGCTTTCAGAGCTCCATTGGAGGGGAATGAGCTAAACAAACTATTTGAATTAGTATTCATAAAACTAAAGGAATGCATTTCTGTCTTTAAATGAAGTCAACTACATCTTGCCTGTTTTGAAAACTATTCTTGGCTGCAGATACCTTAGTAGATCTAATAGTCTTTTTTTTATTCTTACTCAAATTCTTTATATTTTCCATGATATAGTCAAATGAGTTTTTACCATTTATTGTGTGTGTGTGTGTGTGTGTGCGTGTGTGTGTGTGTGTGTGTGTGTGTGTGTGTGTGTGTGTGTGTGTGTGTGTGTGTGTGTGTGTGTGTGTGTGTGTGTGTGTGTGTGTGTGTGTGTGTGTGTGTGTGTGTGTGTGTGTATATATATATATATATATATATATATATATATATATATATATATATATATAAATTCAATTCATAACACTGAAAATGAGAAAACTTCATAATATAGAAGACCAAAACACTGAAACTTCAAAACACTGAAAACTCAAAACATTGAAAACACATATCATACATATACTGAGTTTAAACAACATAAATCATAGCACTTTCCACCAAGTGTAAGCAGGGGGGCAAGCCCCCCTGCACCCACCAGGATGGGGGCTGCACCCCTCACACCCCTTGCTACTTAAATATATCAACTCCAAGATTGCACTTAGTGTAGTGAAGTAAAGTTTTGAAGTTGATATATATAAGTAACAGGGGGTGTGGAGAGCGCAGCCCCCGACATGGGGGGGTCCAGGGGTGCTTGCCCTCCAGCTTACACTTGGTGGAAAGTGCTATGATTTATGTTGTTTAATCCCAGTATATGTATGATATGTGTTTTCAGTGTTTTGAGTGTCAGTGTTTTGAGTTTTCAAGATTTTGAAGTTTCAGTGTTTTGAGCTTTCAGTGTTATGAAGTGAATATATATATATATATATATATATATACACACATATACACATATAGCTATCGTTCTATGGGTATACTTTCTTTTAGCGAAATTACATTTACCCGAAACTCTAAAAGGCGAGACACTTCATCGAAGGCTTAAACTTCAGAAGCAACTAATCACCAATTATTTTTACAGGGAAATGAACCACTTGGCCACCAGTATACAACAAAAACAATCGATGAAAAGTAAACCCATGCTGCACCCCCCCACCCCCTAACTAAATATACCAACTCCGAGATCTCACTACACTCGAGAAAAAGACAGTGTTCACCCAGTGTCCAAGTGTTTCATTTCCCTGTAGAAAGTATCAATAATTAGTTGCTTTAGAATTTTCAGTCTTCTGTGAATTCATCTCACATTTTTAAGTTTTGGGTAAGTGTAATTTTGTTAAAACAAGGTAGACCCCTTCCTATATATATATATATATATATATATATATATATATATATCTTTCTACACACACACACACACACACACACACACACACACACACACACACACACACATATATATATAGATTATTTTTTTTTGTGCATACAGCACCTCACTAATGCATGCTAACCCTATCCCTGCCCTAACCCACACTGTACCTTAAAAAAAAGCCTTCCTATTACACTGCCACTACACAACACACACTCAGACACACAAACAAGCACCAACACATACTACATATATAAAATCTAATCCCTTAAAAAAACCAACACTGATTCTAAAATACAACTGCTTGAATGCAAAAACACAACACCTATACCCTTACCTAACCCTTATCCTGACCCTAATATCACATGCACACTGTAACATCGCCCCCAATCCCCACTCACAAGTTTCAAAGAAATGTCACTTTGAGATGTCAGATATTCGATTATCCAAACACTCAACATCTGTAACACACCCCTAGCTGTTTTTGAATAAACAACATTTGACAAAATGCATTGTAATCATTTATAACTATATATATATATATATATATATATATATATATATATATATATATATATATATATATATTATATTATATAAATTATATATGTATGTATATATATTACTGAAGGCACACTGGGTAAACAATATTAAATCAGAATGATGTCTTATACTTGATGCTGTGTTCCAATAAGTGTCACTTAGCATCATGGCATTGTTCCTTTTATACAACACAGTTATTAGGCATATGCCTGCATCACACTGAATGTTAATAAGAAAAGCCTGAACTATATTGATATGTCTTAATGTATATAGTTGTGTAAATAAAAAATAGTATACTATGATATAGTTTAGTATAGTGTAGTATTGTATTCTAATAAATTAGAATTAAAACAAGTCCTTATGGAAATCCCTGCTTTTAACATATTCTACTAACATTCACAGAAACACATTAAACTATCTTCTCATAACACCCTAAATTTAGTTACTATATACATCCATTCAGTTTAAAAAAAATAATATCATCACTTGGCCAGTTTCTACTTCTAGGATATGTAAACATTGATTGGTGAAAAAATAATATATTACACAAGGACACAAACAAACCTCTGTAATTGATCTCATTAGAATGTCACAACATATTTCTTCATCAAAAAGAATAGATAAAGCAACGGGAAAAGAAATTATATTTGTGTGGTTATTAATCTCAAACCATGGCCATATCATGCCAGGTATGATAATGGCAGATTGTTTGAGTCACCACAATCCAGTCTATGCCATCTGTAATAATGCTAAAATAACTAAACATATTGCATATTTGTACCATATGCAAAACCATTTTAATGTGAAAACTATCCAAGCACTGCCTAGCAAATGCAGCTGGCAGCCTTAGAAACACTTGTCACTATGACAAGCGGTAACACTGTTTGACAGTTTCTTTACATATAAGAGTCTGTCATATTCTTAAATGAAGAAAGCAATAAAATATATGCCTGTTCCTTGGATAAAGTTTACTACAAAACAATGGTATATTATTATTTTTTTTTTTTTTTTAACTTCTCACTCTGTCCCTCTCCTTTGCATCTACCCTCCACTCCACTTCCCTGTAGATCTTTCTTCCCATTTTACTCTCTGCGAGACTTACCTTAGACTATTCACTCCTTACTGATTGTCTTCCTCTCTTTCTCCTCCTCTGGATCTTCCCGCTCCGTTCGCCCTGCGGGCTCACTCCGCTCCCCTACCCTGCCCGCAAATCCCACCCGCCCCTAGCACATCTACATTTATCCCTCACTAAATCCTCCCACCATTCATTTTCACCACTCACAATCTTCTATTATCTCCTCTTTTCCTCCATCTGGTAGCCAATCCCAACCACTCTATAATTTTCTCCTCCCACTCCTACTCCTCCCTTTTCTCTTACTCCTCCCCTTCTCATCTCACTTAATCTTCCCCTCTCCTATCCACTTTCTACTCCCCCCTACCACTCACTTCCTCCTCTCCTTCTCTAAGCTTGCAACTTCATTTCCTATTTTTCTCACTTCCTTCTTCTCACCCATTCCGAATATGCCCTCCCCAACCCTCTTTTCCTACATACTCCCTTGCTCCCTATTTATCTTACTAATTCCTATCTATCATGCTACTTCATACTCCTCTAAAGCCACCCCTTATATACCGCCTTTTCAAACTACCCCACTTACTCACCCACAACCTCTTCTACTCTCACATTTTCACTCCATTTTCCCCTCCCTTACCCCTCCAAACCTTCTACACCTTTTCCAGCTCAAACTATTCTCTACCTCTTCTAAAAGATCCTGTCTTACACCTCCACTCTCCCCAAACATCTTCCTTCAATCCAAACTCAAAAGGCTAAAACTTATCTCTTGTAATATCCTAGCCTTATCTGGAGACATACATCCTAACCCTGGCCCTTGCCTCACTCCTAGCAACTCAATCTCTTCTTCCTCTTCATCCCCTACTTTAACCAAACTTCTCCCCCCTTCTCCTTCTTCTTCATCTCTCTCTCATAACACCCTTAAAATCTTCACTATCAATGCCCAGAGCCTCAACAACAAAATCCACCATGTTCATGCTTGGATCAGCCTCAACCAACCCGATATCTTAGCCATCTCTGAAACTTGGCTAAAACCACATATCTCTGATTCTGAAATCCTTCCTCCAGGTTTCCACATCCTCAGGAGCAACCGCTTAAACAAAAAAGGTGGAGGCTCTGCCCTTATCTACTCTAACCTTCTATCCCTAATCCCACTGCAAATCCCAACCCCACATTATAAAAACACTGAAATAACAGCAGGACTACTTCGACTTAATAAACATAAAAATATCTGCATTATTTCCTTATATATATCTCCAGGCGACAATATCTCAACCCTAGGAAATATTCTTCACTGGGCCTCATCTGAAATAAAGTATGAAACCTTCATTCTTGGCGATGTTAACATCGACTGGAATAAAATCAACACACCCACCCCTTCCCTAGCTATTAACCTCTACAACTTCACCCAAGTAATACATTCTACCACCCGTCCTAACAAAATCCACCCCCCTGGGTCCATCTTAGATTGGATCTTAGTCTCCCATCCAAACAAAATCTCTCTCTCTGGTACTTCCCCTAACACCTTCAGCGACCATCTCCCTGCATACATCCATCACTCTACTAACTCCTCCCAATACCAACATCATTACATTCAAACCCGTAACCTTAGCAACTTCGACCCCACAACTTTCTCTAACATTTTTAAGCAAATCAACTGGCAAATCCTAAACTCTCTCCCTCTTGACAAGGCTGTCGAGCACTTTAACTCTATCTTCCTAAACACGCTCAACTCCCAAGCCCCCCTAAGAAACAAGCGAATCAAAGCCAATTCTGCTCCTTGGCTTACTAAAGAGACTAAAAATTCCATGCATCTCAGAGACAAATCCTGGAAACTTTATCAAAAAACTAAACTGCCTACTGCCTGGCTCCAATACACCTAACTCTGAAACCAAGTAAAAAAGTTAATCACCTCAGACAAAAAAATCTACTACAATAAACTTTAATCCAACCATACTAAGAACCCAAAACAATTCTGGAAATCTGATAACTCTCTTCTCCATCCGGGGTCAAGAAATAACCCCTGCCCTGATCCAAATTTAACTGACAAGGAACTGAGCACTCACTTTAATACCTTCTTTACAGACTCTATAGCTAAGCTAACCAAAACTTTTCCAGACAAAAATCCTCCCATCTTCCTCAACTCCACCTCCAACATCCCTAATAGCCATCCCTCAATGTTCCAGCTCAAACCAGTTTGTATATAAAAAAACTCTTATCTAAACTGAAACCATGCTCTAATGCCCCTGACAACATTCCCCCCTCTTTCCTCAAATATGCTGCTGAAGGTATTGCTCTCCCGATTAGTATCCTGAGCAACCGATCCTTAAAAGAGTCTTACGTACCCAAACTTTGGCGTTCTGCCTACATTCTTCCTCTTCACAAAGGAGGCAAAAACACCTCCATTTCTAACTTCCGCCCCATTGCCCTACTCTCCCCACTATCTAAAATCCTAGAAAAATGCATCCACCACCAATTTTTACCCTACTTAACTCAGAATCAGCTACTCACACCCACCCAACATGGTTTCCATCCTGGCCACAGCACCATAACTGCCCTACTATCCTTCCTAGAAACTGTCAATCAAGTCCGAGATACCGGACTTCTTGTATCAACTATTCTGCTAGATCTTTCCAAAGCCTTCGACACCATCTCCCATAAACATCTTCTCTTCCCTCTCTCCATCCTTAATGTCTCCCCCAATACACTATCCTGGTTCTCCAGTTACCTTTCAGACAGATCTCAGGCTGTCAGATGGAAAGCCTCCACCTCTTCCTTCTTACCCACACCTACCGGCGTTCCTCAGGGGTCCATCCTTGGCCCCCTGCTTTTCAACATCTTTATAAATAACCTTCACACTGCCCTCCCTGACACTACAGTTATCCAATACGCTGATGACTCCACCCTAGTTTGTTCTGCCTCCAACCCTTCTGAACTTCTGTCCAAAACTCAAAAAGCTTTCTCCACTACTGAAAAGTGGATGCACCAAAACCATCTCTCCCTTAACTCCAATAAATCTAAAATACTAATTTTCCTTCCTACCAAGGCGTCTTCCTTTAACAAAAACTCGTTCAATGTCCTAAGCCTAACCAACACTCCTATAGAAGTGGTCCCTTCCACAAAACTCCTTGGCATCACCATTGATGAACAGCTCAAATTTGATCTCCACATTCAACAAAACATAAAGAAAACCCACCAAAAATTAGGTATGCTCTACAGGAATAATCAATTTCTTTCTAACTCCTCTAGGCATACCTTAGCCATCACCTACCTCCTCCCCTCTCTCCTTTATGGTGCCCCACTTCTAACTAATCTTTCTGCTTCCAACACCTCAAAACTCGAAGCTTGCTATAATAAGATCTCTAAATTTGCCACCAAATCCAAAACCTGTACTCACCACTGCCATGCCCTACAATCTCTAAACTGGTTAGAACTCCCTAACTACCTTGACTATCTCCAACTAACTACCACTCACAAATTAATATTTTATCCAGAAAAATGCCCTGCCTTATCTAACATCCTTCCCCCTTACATCCCTAACCGATCTCTGAGATCTGAACACCAAAACCTAATCTCCATTCACAAACCTAAGCATCCCGCTGGCCAGCTCCTACTCTCCTTCTCTCTTGGTAGGAAATGGAACTCCCTCCCGCCTTCTCTTAGGACCATCCCTAATCTGACTCTTTCAAGACCCATCTTTTCTTACACTTATCCTCCAAATGGAAATGTCCTTGCTTTCACCCAATATAAATTCTCGAAACTTTCTCCACCTTGACCTCTATTCTCTAGCACCAATCTACTATATACTCCCTTAATTTCATTCTGTGTTCCACCTATATGGTTATAGCTGACTTTCAGTTGACTGTAAGTATGTAAATACTGTACATATGTAGCAAAAAAAAAATTTTACTTTTTTTTTTTCTTTTTAGACTCTGCATCTTGGACATTGTACTTTTTATGATTGTATTTTATGTAATCCTTACTGTATTGCCTACTACTGCATCTCACAATATATCTTAACTGTTTGTGACATTGTATTATCATCCATTACTGTATGTAACCTTGATTGTACTGTCTTTGGAGCTTTTCTCCCCGGGCCTCCACTGAAAATGGGTACTTCTTGGTCCAGTGGACTTTCCCGGTAATCAAACTGAAATAAATAAATAAAATATGAGAGTTAAAGCTTAGAAAGCTTGACAAAACTACACATTTCTCTTACAGAAATACAAAAATATTTGAATAAAGAAAAATAATAAGAAAAATGTCAAAGTTAAATATTTTACAAGTGCATAAACCATGAATATAAACAATTTCAAGCTATTCTGAAGCTCTGGTAATACCTTTACTATACCTGTTAGGATGCCTTTACCAAAACCATTACCTGGCCAATGTGATTTCATGGTAACTTATAATCTGTTAATTTTGTAAAAGCAGCCTCATCCTTAACCCAAACAAAGGTTAATGCCCCACAATCTAAACATGCTGCAAGTTATTGCTTCGTTTTCCTTTTTTGTCAATACACACTATCCAGAGCATGCTTAAAAAATCAGGCAAACTACTTTATCACCAAGCAATCTGCCTACTGATCACCTTTATTCCCCTGCCTGCTCCATTCTTCATCCTGTGTCCATTCTAATAAATATATCACTCAAAGAGTAATATGCTCATATAGTTTTGACGATGTTTTCGATTGTCCGATTTCAAAAAGATGACTTCTCCCTTAAACTGTATAAGTTCATTTTAGTCCCATCCCCCATCACAAATCCTGAAGGATGCATTCACAAACTACAATGATACCTATAATATCTGCGCAATGTAGCATGGATTTAGACCTGGAGATAACAATGAAAGGTTATTATTAGCTTTCCAAGATATAGTAAACCAACACAGAAATAAAGGGCAATTAATTGAATCTCTTTTTTCTAGACCTGCCTAAATCGTATGACTTTGTTTCTCTTCTTTTATATAAGTTGAATGGGTAGTGATTTCTAACTGCAGGGAGCTATTAAGGAGAAATTGTGGTCTTTATTAGAAGATTGCCTCTCGATGTGAGTGAGGGGAGATGAGGATGTTTAAGCCCTAAGTTTATAGATAGAGATTCATTTTGTGAGTCTAGTTAGAAAGAATGGAATAGGTCAAGGACTATAAGTTTGTAAGTATGTGATGCAACTAACAGGCTTTATTATTGTTATAGGCAGCCAGTTTGCTTTAGCTGGAACAGAGCAGTAGTGTTGTTCTTTACAGGGCTTGAAGCAATATATGCCCTTAGGTGTTGCTTGAAAAGAAGTAACACTTTTCGTTGATGTAGTTGCTGTAAATGGTAAGCTGTATTCTAGCTGGCCAAGTAGGAGATGTAGTAAGTTAATGTTTAACTTAGCATCTTTAACCACATGCTGGACGTTGATGACTTGCCTAACCAGACTGGTAGAAATTTCAAGAATGTGTCATTGTGAATGGGTTCTTGCATTTGATCGTAATGTACCAGTTACTAGGGCTTTCTCTAAAAAGTATGGTCTGGCTCAAGTCTGTGTTTGTTGGTATCATTATTGTGTAACCATGATGGGGGCTGTGTTAGATCAATTTCCAGTGCCTTTTTTGATGGTTGAATGTGTTGTATTATCTCTGTACATGACTGTATCATTAGTGTATAATGTAACTAGAAGCTGTAGTGGGTTTGCTGGAAATATGTTAATGATCAGGAAAACAAAGGTTAGAATAACACTCATCCATGTAATACTCCTTTAAGAAGGTGTATGGGAAAATAGTCAGTTGTTCTCTTTATTATAGACTATGTTTGTTAATGAAGACATCTCTGAAGCATGGCAGAGTGTTATACTTTTCAATGAGATGAGCAAGCATTCACGGTTAACAATGTCAAAACTTTTTGTTAAATTAATGCAGATCAACTCTGTTAGGAGTATCTTAATAATAGCTTCAGTATATCATCAATCAGAGCATAAAGTGCTGTTGTAGTGCTATGTCCAGACCAAGATCTATGTTGCTTGCTTAGAACTTCAGTGCGCTCTTACTCTCTCAACTTAAAATGAATTATAGCTTTCTATTTTAACACTCTCAACAGATGTCTAGACCTACATAGATTACAGAGTTTTGAAACTTAAAATCTAGTTTTTGTAACAAAGTAATATAACCGCTATAGACATTCACTGAATTGAATACTATCCTTAACAACATGAAGAAAACTCATCTCAAAAAATCTCAACTACTACTAAAAAACTAAATGGACATTTAAGTGCATTATTAAACACTGAGCTCATTATACCATTTCTCATCCTAATTTCATTGTTGTCACAACACTGACAAGCTTTCTTGTTTAAATCCACTTTTACTACCTTCATTATGCTCTTCTCAACTCTGACTTCATGAGTCATTGTTACAAATCTTCATATACCTCAGATCTTCTAATGACACTTTCCTAAGTATTGTTCAAAGCAGTTAAACCTATTAATAAAAATGTTTAATTTGTTTGCTATTGACCTTGAACCTGTGTACTGGTGTCAATATTTATGTAAAAATATTTTGTAGCCATGTTTGTTTATTTTATAAACATATTTTGTAGCCATGTTTGCTTATTTTATCTACTGTCTCAGCAACTTCATAGGTTCATAGGTTCATAGGTTCATACTAGGCTATCTGCCCTAGGGCATTTATAAGCCTAGCCAGAATGTGTTTGGCTTTCGCCACCCATTTTAAATTTATTTTGCTATGCCCTTTTTCGAGGTTAGTATACTGTGCCTCTATCTAACAGTGACACAGAAGTGATACCCGGGGTAAACCTACGATCTCCCATCCACTCATCAAGATTCCTCTTGAAGAGAGTCAATGAGGGACTCTGCCTAACCTGGACTGGGATTTTATTCCAGAGTGAAGGGAGCCTCTGGGTTATGAATCTGTCCCTCTAGCATGTCCTATTTATTTCAGTGCTGAGGTTCAAGTCTCGAGCGTAGCTCGATGGGATTTGGATTTTCTGAGGTGCAGCATGTCCATTAATTCTGGGTTGGACATGGCTTTATACGCCAGGCACAGATCTCCTCTGAGCAGGTGGTATGCCACTGAGTAGAGCTGGAGTTTCTTTAACCGGGCAGCATATGGCATCTGTTTGAGCCCTTTGATCCTCTTGGTGAGGTACTTTTGGGGTCTTTCCAGTTGCTGCAGGTGTCTGGTAAGGTACATCCCAAAAGGGGCATTGTACTCAATTATGGGCCTGATGAGGGATGAGTAAAGAGGCACGATGACCTCTCCTGATCTAGATGTGAATCCCTTCATGATTAGGTGGGCTATATAAAATGTTTTTCTAACCACTTTGGCCACGTGGTTGTCAAATGAGAGATTGCTATCTACTTGGGTCCCCAGGTCCCTAATTACTTCTTCTGTACTTAATGGATTTCCACCTATGTGGTAATTTGTGGGCACTTTGTTTTTGCCAAAGGGATGACTATACACTTTTGGCATTTAGCTTGAGGCCATGGCTCTGGCACCAGTTGTCTGTTTCTATGAGGCCCTTTTGGAGGATGCTTGTGTCGGCTGGAGAGTCGATTATGGCACCCAGTTTGCAGTCATCTGCGAACTTGGTCAGCCACAGTCCTTCCGTGTTGGCCTGTACCTCCGAGAAATATATACCGAACAAGAGAGGTCCCAGGACTGAGCCTTGTGGGACACCACTTGTAACTGGTTTGGAGTCTGACATGGCTCCAGCAATTCTAACCATGTGGGTTCTGTCCTTGAGCCAGTTTGCAATCCATCTAGTGACATAGGGGTTTATATTTAAGCTGGTGAGCTTATCTATAATGCCCGAGTGGGGTATTGTATCGAAGGCTTTTGCGAGGTTCAGGTAGGCTGTGTGGACCACCTTCCCCTCGTCAATGGCCTTGGTGACTGTTTCAAAGAAATCAACCAGGTTTAAGAGGCAGGATCTGCCCTTAACAAAGCCGAACTGGGTAGGATCCAGTGTTTGTAGGTCCCCAATATCTTTATTCATGAGGTCCATGATGATCCTTTCCATAGCTTTGCAGACCAAGCTAGTCAGGCTTATGGGGCGATAGTTTCCAGGATCCGTTGAGGCACCACCTTTATGGAGAGGGACCACTGTTGCTGTACGCCACTCTTTGGGCACATATCCTGTAGTAAGGCTGAGATTGAACAGTAGTTTTATGTTTGGGTTTTGCTCTTCTTTGAGTTCATGTAGGACGCAGCCCGGGACACCATCTGGTCCCATTGATGCTGTGTTTTTTGCTTTGGAGAGGGCGGCTCTTACCTAAGCATCTGAGATGTCAGGGGCAGCACTCTGCTGGGATAGATATTTGCCCTTTGGTGGGGAGGGGAGAAGTTTGCGCTGAACCAGTCAGCTAGGATGTTGGCAATGTCTGTGGGTTCAGTGTATTTTTTGTCATTTTGGACTAATTCTGAGCATATCTGGGAATTACCACCCAGGTTCCTAACATAACTAAAGAAAGCCTTGTGATTATCCTTAGTGTCCTGTGCAATTTTTCTCTCGAAGCTGGCCTTAGACAATTTTATGTGTGCCCGTAGTTTCTTTGCTAATACTGATCAGTGATGCCTTCCCTTTTGGGATTTTGCTTTATCATTTAGTAGCTTCCTCCTTCTATTGTATAGTTTGTTTATGGCTGGGGTCCACCAGACAGGACGTCTGCCTTTGGAGGATTGGGTCTTGGTTTTATTTGGGATCGATGATCCATGCATTCCTGAAGGTGTTCATAGAATGCGTTTATAAAGGATTCTGTGGTCTGGGCTGTATTTTCCACAGGCCCGGGGGCTTTGAAGGATTCCACCTCAGTTTTGAGGAGTGTAAAATTTGCTTTAGAGAAGTTTTTCACTGTGGTTTTCTGGGCAGGGGTGGGGTCGGGATGTGAATATCCAGTGAGATTAGTTTATGGTCTGATCTTACCAGTGAGGGATACACTTCTGGTCTGGAGCATAGAGTCCCCATGTTGGTGATGATCAGGTCCAGTATGTTTTCCCCTCTTGTGGGAGTGGTAACAAGTTGTTCCATAGCATTTGAGTTTATAAATTCTAGGAACCTTTGGGCTAGGGTGTTGGAGCTAGAGTAATGCTCCCAGTCTATGTTTGGGTAGTTGAAGTCGCCCAATATAATGGTGTTTGGAGAGACCTTCATATTTTCCAGTGTTCTCAGGAAGGCCGAGTGGGGTTCCTGGGTTTAAGTTATAACTTTGTACATTTCAGCAGCCTTTCGAATCAGACCTCCTCAGAAATGGGGAAAATTGCTCAGTTGGACCATTATAGTTATGCCACTGTGACATTCATCTATTAATTTATTTATTTTTTATTAGTGAATAGTTACAAGTCAGCTTCAACAAATTTTGGTGTCAACTACTGTTGCCTTGATTTAAGCAAAAGATCCATGACAAAATGGTATAACAAACATATTTTTCTATAAGCAAGCTGTTTACTGCATAGTAAATTGATATTTGTGTAAGTTCTTTAGGGGTTTTAATTATATTAATTTTGTGTGTGTGTGTGTGTGTGTGTGTGTGTGTGTGTGTGTTTGTGTGTGTGTGTGTGTGTGTGTGTGTGTGTGTGTGTGTGTGTGTGTGTGTGTGTGTGTGTGTGTGTGTATATGTGTGTGTGAATTTTTTTTGGTTAGGATGTGTGGACTGTGTGTGACTTCAATACGCAAAGCTTTTTCATAAATATATATCAAAGCAAAGATTGCAGAGATTGGAACAGGTCGTTACTAAGTTAGAGAGTCAGTAGCAACTTTCTGATGAATGAGGTAGGTACTATAGCATTATGGCTGAAAGCAAGGCATTATATGGTGGATTGGGACTGTGGTAAGAATCAGGAAAAATTTTTATTCATTTTTACTGTGCTACAGGTATTTATTTTGTTAATTGTTATTTTTTATTTTTTTATTCCATTTGTTTGTAATAAATTTTTTACTGAATTGAAATAGTTCATTTTCAGTGGAGTCTAGGGTGAGGTAACCTTCATTGCAAAAGTAAAACAATAAAACAAAATGTTTGATTGTCAAAAAATAATCAGCACAATTAATACGTCATTAAAATATTTTAATTACAGGTAGTATATACAACTTCATAGCAACAAAAGAGATGATATAATGGACTAAGATGCATACACAGGCTGTTCACGATGAACAAATTATTGACAAAGAAAAGAGGAAAACACGGAATTGAAAGACATTCAGGCAGAGTACAAGAAAGGACTGAGGATCATAGAAAAATGCATTAAGAAAGAAAGTTAGGAAAGGATGTGTAAAAATTATATGAGATGAGAGACATAAAATCGTCTAAGGCCATCTTTGAGAGAAAAATTGCACAGGACACTAAGGATAATCACAAGGCTTTCTTTAGTTATGTTAGGAACCTGGGTGGAAATTCCCAGATATGCTGAGAATTAGTCCAAAATGACAAAAAATACACCGAACCCACAGACATTGCCAACATCCTAGCTGACAGGTTCAGCGCAAACTTCTCCCCCCCCTCCCCACCAAAAGGGCAAATATCTATCCCAGCAGAGTGCTGCCCCCCTGACATCTCAGATGCTCAGGTAAGAGCTGCCCTCTCCAAAGCAAAAAACACAGCATCAATGGGACCAGATGGTGTCCTGGGCTGCGTCCTACATGAACTCCAAGAAGAGCTAAACCCAAACATAAAACTACTGTTCAGTCTCAGCCTTACTACAGGATATGTACCCAAAGAGTGGCGTACAGCAACAGTGGTCCCTCTCCACAAAGGTGGTGCCTCAACGGATCCTGGAAACTATCGCCCCATAAGCCTGACTAGCTTGGTCTGCAAAGCTATGGAAAGGATCATCATGGACCTCATAAATAAAGATATTGGGGACCTACAGACACTGGATCCTACCCAGTTCAGCTTTGTTAAGGGCAGATCCTGCCTCTTAAATCTGTTTGATTTCTTTTAAACAGTCACCAAGGCCATTGACGAAGGGAAGGTGGTCCACACAGCCTACCTGAACCTCGCAAAAGCCTTCGATACAATACCCCACTCGGGCATTATAGATAAGCTCACCAGCTTAAATATAAACCCCTATGTCACTAGATGGGTTGAAAACTGGCTCAAGGACAGAACCCACATGGTTAGAATTGCTGGAGCCATGTCAGACTCCAAACCAGTTACAAGTGCCGACCCACAAGGCTCAGTCCTGGGACCTCTCTTGTTCGGTATATATTTCTCAGAGGTACAGGCCAACACAGAAGGACTGTGGCTGACCAAGTTCACAGATGACTGCAAACTGGGCGCCATAATCGACTCTCCAGCCGACACAAGCATCCTCCAAAAGGGCCTCATAGAAACAGACAACTGGTGCCAGAGCCATGGCCTCAAGCTAAACGCCAAAAAGTGTATAGTCATCCCCTTTGGCAAAAACAAAGTGCTCACAAATTACCACATAGGTGGTAATCCATTAAGTACAGAAGAAGTAATTAGGGACCTGGGGACCCAAGTTGATAGCAATCTCTCATTTGACAACCACGTGGCCAAAGTGGTTAGAAAAACATTTTATATAGCCCACCTAATCATGAAGGGATTCACATCTAGATCAGGGGAAGTCATCGTGCCTCTTTACTCATCCCTCATCAGGCCCATAATTGAGTACAATGCCCCTTTTGGGATGTACCCTACCAGACACCTGCAGCAACTGGAAAGACCCCAAAAGTACCTCACCAAGAGGATCAAAGGGCTCAAACAGATGCCATATGCTGCCCGATTAAAGAAACTCCAACTCTACTCAGTGGCATACTGCCTGCTCAGAGGCGATCTGTGCCTGACGTATAAAGCCATGTCCAACCTGGAATTAATGGCCATGCTGCACCTCAGAAAATCCAAATCCCATCGAGCTACGCGCTCGAGAGACTTGAACCTCAGCACTGAAATAAATAGGACATGCTGGAGGGACAGATTCATAACCTAGATGCTCCCTTCACTCGGGAATAAAATCCCAGTCCAGGTTAGGCAGAGTCCCTCATTGACTCTCTTCAAGAGGAATCTTGATGAGTGGATGGGAGATCATAGGTTTACCCCGGGTATCACTTCTGTGTCACTGTTAGACAGAGGCACAGTATACTAACCTCAAAAAAGGGCATAGCAAAATTAATTTAAAATGGGTGGCGAAAGCCAAACACACTCTGGCTAGGCTTATAAATGCCCTAGGGCAGATAGCCTAGTATGAACCTATGAACCTATGAACCTATATAGGTGGTTTGTTATTTTGCTTCTTGCAAATATTAGAGGCAATGTAATCTGATGGAAGGAGAGACTTAAATATGCACATCAAAGCTGGGAGATCCAGCTATGAACTAATTTGTTGTTCAGGTACATTAAGAATTTTTTTTTCTGACATGTATGGGTAGAGATTTCCAGATGTTAGCAATATATATAGAATAAAGACAATCACTAAAGTGAGTATTGGATTTGTAAATAATTAATTGACTTTGTTTTTTTTCTTTCTTTTTGGATCTTTGTGTTTGGTAGGATTTTATATTTGAATTGTGTGCTAAATGGGGAGGTTGTTTATTAAGTTTATTTAGTGTATTACAAACTATCTTGAGCTGGGCAAATGTTAAGGTTTGTGCTAGATCCAGATATTATAATTTATTCAGTACCAAACTGTGATGTAATATGTCTAGTAAATCTGCAGAAACTGTTATCTTATGATTATCTTGTTCAAATGCTATTGGCAGTATCTTTAATGTCTTTTTATTTATTTTTTTTTTGTTTGTTTGTTTTTTTAGTAGTACTATTTGTAAGGATGGGAGCTGTGTTGTAATTATTTGCTTGGTTTTCTCATGGATGTTTTTGTTTTGTATAACATATTACATTTCTTATGGATTTCTGTATAATATAATTGATGCGCTGGTCAATTTTTAAGTTCTTGTCCAACACTGCACCATACAATTTAGTATGAGGTACCTGCTCTATAATTATACTATTTATGGATGAAATGTTGAGGACACAGTTGTTGGCAAAAACATGGTTGCAGTTAAAAGAGTAAGTTTGATTTTTTGGTATTTTAAACTAAATTAAAGCCATGTATTCATTCCCTATAGATTAAAAAGAGGTTTGCATTACAATTTGTAATTCTTGAATTGTTGGTGCTGAACAAATTAGTCAGAAATCCTCAGCATATTGTACTGGTGTTGTGTTATTATTTGCTACAGACTTGTATGTATCACAGATAAATATATTGAATAGTAATGGTACTAAAATAGATCCTTGTGGGACACCTACTGTGAAATGCTGGAAAATTTAGTAAGTATTCATCCAGTCAGCACACTGGGCACTATAATAGCTTTTGAATCACTGTATTGTTTATATAGGTTTATATGTACGTACTAGGCTAGCTGCCCCTGTTGATCATTTTAAGCCTAGGCAATTCCCCTTTCAAAGGTGAGAATTAAACCCTGTACTTTGTGCCTGTGAGAAGAACACCGTATCCATTATACCAACCCCATCCCCAAAATTACTTGTCAGAAGTGGGATTTGAACACAGCCCTCCATGCAGAGACCAGAATTCCCATGAACTGTGGAAGGACATTAATCCTTGAGTCTGGCACCTTAGACCACTTGGCCATCCTGACAAGGCTGAAGTCAAGTGCAGTGAGCCTTTACAAGAGAAATGCTGTCAAATGCTTTACATAGGTTAAGGAAAAGTCAGGCATCAATCTGTCTTTGATTTTAGCTTGGTATATTGGAGGCAGGAAGTTGAGAATGGTATCCACTATGATGTTGTAGGAAACCCTGTTGAACAAGTAACAGCAGGCTATTTTTTCATAACATGTTGATGGATTTTTTTTTATGCTCATGCTTTTCTAATATTTTAGAGAGTGGAAAGTGAATGTTTCTTTGCCTGTAGTTGGTTAGGTCTGTGTAATCTCTAGTTTTATACAGGTTTTATATGTGATATTTCCATACAATGGGGACATAATTTTCCTGCATTGCTCTATTAATGATAATTGTCACTGGTTATAAAATTTATGAGCTGCAATATGGCTATGTAATGGACATTAGGGCTAGGAGGGAGTTTTTTCAGTTATCTAGACTGGGTAATGGAAAATAAGTATAATGGTATATGAGAAAATGACCTGTCAGACTATTAGCAGGACTGTATTGGAATGTTGTGTCACTTTGAACTACAACTGAGCTAGGTTCCCTGAAATGTATTTTAAATTTAGCTGCAGCATTGCAGTTTGACTCCCATGGTAGTGGTTTAGGTACATCTTGTTTATCTAGCTTCAGAAGTTTATTAATGTACTGTGGCATCCCAACTCTGTGCCAGTAATTAAGGAGCCTGAATCCTCACCACAGCATGTTCATTTGGAATAAAAATGGATATAACCAGTATTTCCAGATATAGCTCTCTGCATCAAGCACAATTTCCCTTAAGAACACACAGGAGAACACAATCAGTCCAGGGGCTGGGTCCTCTCTCTCTCTCTCTCTCTCTCACTCTCTCTCTCTCCCTCCCCAGATCCTTAAGTAACACTCCCCACTGGCACAGTTGCAGGGTTGAGTCCTCAGCCAAGTGTTCAAGCCAAGTCCTCCAGCACTCTCTCTGTGAAACCAGTGCTTTGTGTCCCTGCTCCAAGCAGCTGACAAACATACTCTTTGATATTTGATTTTCACACACACACACACACACACACACACACACACACACACACACACACACACACACACACACACACACACCACACACACACCTGGGAAAAGCTTACACAGATTAACTCGCTATGTCCCCTTCTCCCCAGACTATAAGGTAGTTACACTGCCACCAGACACTCCAAAGCCAGCTACTGTAAGGCTCCTGCAAGAGTACCCAATTATACTGAGTGAAATTAATATTAATACAAATGACAGTGTTTGGCCCATGAGGTAAGGCTTTCAGGAGTGGCCACAGTGTCACCAAATAGATATAAGTCCTCAAAGTTTAAAACATTCATTAAAGGACCAGCCACTATGACAATTTTAAATATATTTAATAGTAAATAATAAAAGAACATGACAATACTAAATATCTATTTACAATAAACACCAGAATTTCAGTCGCAGCAAATATTAAAAATAACACAGGTGGACAGGTTCACACAGTTTCAGAAAAACAATACTTAACTAATTTCACTGTATTTTCCTGACTGATCTAAAGAATTACTATTCCCTGATTGCTTACTAGAGCAAGGCAAGATGAATTGGCTGAGGGATCTTTCCTCGTCAGGTTCCAAGAAACAGACTGCAGTGAGACTTCAGTCTCATCTAGTATTGAACATAATTTTTTATCCTAGATTTCAGAATAGCATCACATGCATCTAGTCATCTGACTGCTGGTTCCCATGCTACCACATTGCTAGAAACGGCCAGAATTTACCATGTAACTCATTACATCCGAGTGACGTCTCCAGGTGCATCTGCAGTTACCTCCTACTGCACCTCTAGGCGTCAAATATTGCTTGTTCATATTTGCATTAATAATTCCAAAACCATGCTACATACAAGGTATCAGAATGTTTTATCTTCTAGCGTACATGATGGCAAACACAATTGTATTGATATTTGACCTATGTCAATGATTATTTGTTAGAATTGTAAGGTGATAACTTCATTTTTTAAAGGCTGAAGCCACGCCCACTGGGAGTTAAAGGTACACACTCAAAAGAGCTGTACTGGAGGGAATGAATTAAGATTAACCTCTTCTCCTACAGTATCCTCTGTTAAAACATATACATTTTAATAGCTACAAGCTTTCTGAATACATTTCTCAACACAAGTATCTGTACAAATCTGTTTGATATGCAAATGACATATAATTATTTACAAAATTCCAGCTAGATGTGCTGGCATATGTTACACATCCACTGCCCTACTTCTACTGGCATAGCTGGCAATACTTCACATCATCACATCTCCCACCCCCTTTGAAGACGCAAGCTAAATTTCAAGTGCCCATTATGAAACATTACATGAGAGGAATGGGCTGTCTGGGAATATATTAACCCATAAATGGTAATCACCAAACCAAACAAGAAACACTCCAAAAAAGGAAAATTAAGCACAATGTCTGGATCCAAAGAAAGCAATTTAATGAAGAGCTTTTTGTCCAAACTATCATTGAACTTCATCAGATAAAAAAACTATACTTTCCAACACATTTAAATGTGCCTCATTAGAGGTCAGATGACATTCATCTTAAAACATTTAAAGTGCAATGCTCAAAATAACCAACATAATAAGAACTTCATTAAATTGTTTTGTTTGAATCCAGACATTGTGCTTGATTTTCCTTTTTTGGAATATATTAACCCATACCCTGTCTTGAGATCCATCTGCATTAACATTGCTGACCCCACTACAGTACAGCACTGTCATGTCATATGCCTGCAAACCTAGGCTCCACCTTAGAAACTTGGCATTTTCCTGGCTGGCTCGATGTAGCCATAAATCCCCCTCACACTCTTCCTGCCATCCACTGCAAATACTTAGCACAAGGGCCTCCCTATCATGGTAAGGTCTCATCATGTTAACATGGTACAATTTGTGCCCCGGCCTCCAGCCTAGCAGTTCTACCATGTAGTTAACATCACTGACCTTCCTTACCACCATGAAGGTCAAGCTGTCTGCAGCTTACTGTGTCTGACAGGAATGAGAATCATAACCTGCTGTTCCATAGCTTACTCTCAGTCTCAAGCATTCCTGTCATACAAGACCTTTTTCTGCTATTGGGCTCCTGCCAGGTTCTCCTGGGCCAAGCCCATGAGCTCCCTAAGCCTTGTCCTAAGGTTTAGGACATATGCCCCAACTGACTCATTGTGGGATTCATACTCAACCTCCCACTCATCATGACTCAAATCTAAAGGGCTCCTCACCCTATGCCCATGCAGCAACTCAGAGGGTGAAAAATCTGTGGATTCCTGGGGTACCACTCGGTATGCAAACAGCAGATGGGGCAAATATTTGTCCCACTCTCTTTTAAATAGGTCTGCAAATGCCTGTAGCATGTTTTTAGTGTAGAGTTTAATGTTTCCACAAGACCATTAGTCTGGGGATGGTAGGGGGTTGTCTTTAGGTGCTTCACCCCACAGCGCTTCCAAAGACAACCCAGCAGGTCTGACATGAAATTGACACCTCTGTCAATCAGTATTTCTCTCGGGAAACCTACCCTGCTAAAAATCTCTAACAAAGCATTTGCCACCTTGTCTGCCTCAATGTAGCACAGAGCCACCGCCTCAGGGTATCTAGTGGCATGATCTACTACCACCAGGATATACTTCTTCCATGTGAAGCGTGAGGTACTCAGAGGCCCCACAACATCTGTAGCTACCCTCTGAAATGGCTCCTCAGTTACAAGCAAAGGTATCAAAGGAGCCTTGACATTGTCTTCTGTCTTGCCTACTTTTTGGCACTGCTCACAAGTCCTGCAGTACCCTGTTACATCCCTTGCCATCCCAGGCTAGTAAAAGTTCTGCATAATGTGTCTCTTGGTATGCTTTATACCCATATGACCTGCAAAAGGAATGTCATTAGCTATAGCTAGAAGTGCCAGACAGTAGGCTGTAGGCACTACCAACTGCTGTATTACCTCACTCTCTAGCAGTCCCTCTTGGGTCCACTCTCTGTACAATAACCCTTTCTTCCAGTAAACAGACTCTCCTTTTCCTTGAGAATCAGGTGCCTCCCTAGCTACCTTCTTCAAGCTTCTCAGTGTAGGGTCCAAGAGCTGAGCCTGTCTCAACTCTATCTTTGTAACTCTTCCCAGCTCCCCTTCCACAGGAAGTCTGGTATCCTCTGACAGCAGTGCCTCTCTGTCAACTTGGGTACTACCACTCACATCTGCCCTTGCAGTTACTCTGTCCAAGGGACCATAAGTACCTACCAGCAGCTGTGGCTCACCTTCAGACTCACTGCTACAGGGTTGCTCCCTTACTGAAATAGCCACCTCACCAGCCATGTCTTCAGGTGTGGGATCTATATAGGTCTTCCACAGGCTAGCAGCCCCACATGCCAGTCTCCAAGTCTAGTTGCATGTAACTTGTCTTCTGTATCCTCTGTTAAAACATATACATTTAAACAATTACAATAATGCATGCATATTTGTTTTTCTGTCCAGCAGGGCACACTCTTGGTACATTTTTAGCAAAAGCAGCTTTACAAATACATTTCTCAACACAAACATCTGTACAAATCAGTTTGATATACAAATGACATATAATTCTTTACAAAATTCCAGCTAGCTGTGCTGCATGTGTTATACATCTACTGCCCTACTTCTCCTGACATGGCTGGCAATACCTCACATAGTCACATCTACCCACATAAAATTTCAGGATTGGTTATGTTTACATTTTGAATATTATTATAGTATGCTTGTTTGCCTTAATGATCAAAACTATATTTCAAAGAGTTTCATACTCTTGGTATAACTGAGGGGTAGGATCTATCTTCCACAATTTCCAAATATTGTCTTTGAGAGTCATAATTTGTTTTGTTTGGAAGGTTAATCATGGAACAATATTATATTTATAGTTTCAGTGCTACATTCTAGACAGGAAAGTTACATAGTATGTTATGCTTATAGTTAGTTTATTTCTTGAAATACTGAATTATGTATTTCCATTTATATACTTTTTGAGACTAATATTTATTGTTTCTTGTCCTGTTATGGGAAGAGATAGGCATTCATCTCATACTTAACAGGTAGTTTTTGTTTTCCTTTCAGATGCAGGTCTTTCATTATCAACACTTTTTGTCGCCATTATGGGTGATTATTGTGAAAACGGTTGCTGGCAGATTCTTGATTTTATTTCCTGTGTGACTGTTTTAACCAAAGTTTGTTTTCTTGTTAGGCATTTCATATGGATCAGTTTCCCGTTTTTGGTCTATTGTTACTTTTATAGGGAATTATGTTAATGCTTTGTATTTGTATATGCGCACATTTTAATTGTCACATCTTAAAACATTTAGTTCATAATTCAATACTAAGCTAGCTGTCCTTGCGAGCCATTTTAAGCCTAGCCAATTATCCTTTGCGAGACTCAAACCCTGCACCTTGTGTTTGCAAGGCAAGACAAACACCTTAGCCATTAAGTCACCCTCCCTCTCAGCAGTATGTTTTATTTAGCAGTTTGGGTTGCTTTTTAAGGGAGTTATAACCACGGTGTATGAAGGTTCAATGCAGTTTAATGTCTTGGTAAATTTTTTTTTTTTTTTTCATTATGTGTTGCATCAGTGTGTTGCTTAGAGTTATATGGTAGGCAAACAGAGATGGAAAAAAAATCAAACACTGTCTGCAGAAAGCAGCTCATTACACTCATTTATAAATTCTAGGGAAAGTTAACTGCTTTTAAATGATGGGAGGAGCTGTGAAATGTACACGTATAAGGTAAGAAAAAAAAAACATTTTAAGTTTTTCTTGACACAGCTACCATAGTGGACTGTAACTTTCTACTCCCCCTAACTGACAAAGATGAAAAGGTTGCATTTGTAAATACTTGCTTTTTTATGGCTGTCCTTGTTATTAAATGTTTCTTAAAATTTTGAATTAATGGAATATGTACACTCTACAAAGTTTGTTACATGGTCAGAATAGGGAAACCATGAATGAATGAGGCTTTAACCATTTATATTATGTCATGCAAAGTGGATGGGCAAAGGAGCAAAGGCAGGAAAACAAATGTCTAAAGACTTTAAGGGCAGCAAGTGCAAGAAAAGGTGCAATTAGGATAATAGCAAAGCAGTGTGAAGGATGCAGGGATTAAAAGGAAAATGTAAGAAGTAAAAGGTATAAATAGTAAAACTAGTCAGAAATAAGAATAGAACAGTCAGTGGTAAGAGGAGGACTTAGGTGACCATCTACGACTGTCAAAAGTGTTGAAAAGATCTACAAAACCAGGACAGGAGAATCATTACAGGTGGAGTAGAGAGATTCAGGAAGGACTGACTATCCACAGCAATCCAAACCAGCAAGACTAAAGAAAGAGCAAAAGAAAGAAAGGATTTAGAAATAAGGGAAGTGAAGGAGGGAGGCGAGACAGGGAGGGTAAAACACACAAGGGAGTAACAAATAATGATATGTAATACATGGGGACAGCAAATCTTATTAAAACGTATTACAGAGTTGATATATGAATGACAAAATAAGGTAGCATAGTACTGTCTCCGCGAATAAAAATGAAGATATGGCAGCTCTTGACCACTGGCAATGAGACAGTACATCTTCCTGTGATACTGGTGACATAAGATTGACTGGCAGTCATAGGGGGATCTACTTCATAACACTAAAATTTCATAACGTTGAATTTTATAACATTAAGACCATAACATTGAAATTTCAAAACACTGAAAACTCAAAACATTGACAACTCAAAACATTGAAAACTACATTGCACAAGTAAATAATATCATCTCCACCTACACCACCACCTAAAAAACACACTTTCTACTCTGTTTCTGCAGGGGGGCATGCCCCCTGCACCCCCAATGTGAGGGGCTCTGCCACCCACACCCTCCATAAATTAAATATACCAACTCCAAGATCGCACTACAGTAGAAAAAAGTACATTTCCTAACCTGTGATACAGTGAGGTTAGGAAATCAACTTTTTTCCACTTTTGAGCGATCTTGGAGTTGATATATTTAATCCAATATATTTTAAAAAACAAAAAATAAGGAAAGTGAAGTGGGAATGTTGGCAATGAGGAAGTACTCAAAGGTAGAAGTAAAGCATGTAAAAGGGTAGGATGAGGGGAAATAGCCATAATGTTTATGATGTATTTATGGATTAAGAAAACAAAGAAGTCAGGTGTTAATGGAAACGGAAGGTGGTTACGCTGGGAGGTGAATGTACAGGAAATGCAGGATGAAAAGAGAAATACGTATATGGCCATTGAAGATGGCCATGGATTTTTAGAGTTTTTTTCAGGAAGGGGAAAGGCATAAAGATGACAGAGAGAGAGAGAGACAGAGAGAGTCTACAGGAAGGGATTGTTATATTACATTGGAATCATAAATGGATAAATTACACCGAAAGACTGGGTGCTCAGTTATCTAGAACTGCTCATCATTTGGTGATAACATCAGAGATTTTGACAGATTTTGCTTGCATTTGAAGACAGCCTTGGCAAGAAAAATGAAATTAAGTATTATTTTGCACATGTATTGCTTGTTCACATTGTGATGCCACGGTGGTACGGCAGTAGCATTGTTACCTCACAGCAAGAGGTTCTCCCGTTCGATTCTCGGCTGGGCTTGGGAGTGCCTTCTGTGTGGAGTCTGCATGTCCTCCCCACAGTTGGGTAGCATTCAAAAGACATGCGTGCGTAAATGGGCATGCCTTCATTGAAGGTTAAGCATTAAGCTGGCACCTCGGCGTTTCATAAAAATCTACTGCCAATCATTAGCGGACCAGAGTTCCGCTGTGGCGACCCCTTACCAGGAAAAGCCGAAAGACAAACAACAACAACATTGCTTGTTCACATTGAATTCTGAAATATTTCTGCCTATTCATTGCTTTTCCTGCATTTGCTTAGACTTTTATGTTGCAATTTTACACGGCTTTAAGGGATGCTGTTCTGCACCACAAGTGTACTAAATACATTTTATCTGCTGTTTTTAGTTCATTTAGGGATCTATTTTTATGGTTCCCTAATACAAGCTCCATGCCAGTCATTTTACATTAAGAGGGTTCAAAGGCAAAATAAATCACCAAAGCAGTTAAAGGACTTCAAAGCACCAGAAATACAATCCAAAAAGTAAAACAAAAAAATCCAATGCCTTCATATAAAGAAGTTTAATAAAATAACAAAGCTTTCAAGCAAAAACTTTTCATCAGTGTTTAAAACTCAAGGTCACTGAGAATCTTTTTAAATTTTAATCAAACGGAACTGTGTGAATATAAATGGATAATTCTTTTTCAAGCAGACCATTTTCCTGGACTGAATACAAGTCTTAGTATTAAACCTATTCTGAAAGATAAACATGATGTTATATAAATGCTTTAGTAAGTTAGGATATGAAAGAACTAAGCTAATACTGCAGTGAATTTTTGTATGGGTGCTTTAAAGTATTTTAATGAGTTAATTGATTGTTTTAACTAGTTGGTTGCATGTTATTTAAAAAAGGTTTGCAGTGACCTTGAGTTTTAAGCACTGATGAAGAGTTTTTACTTGAAAGCTATGTTATTTTATTAAACTTCTTTATTTGAGGGCATTGGACTTCTTTGCTTTACTTTTTGGACATTAAGAGGGTTAAAGTCTGCACTTTTGTGGCAGGAAAGGGCTGAATTTACCTATCTGAGCTAGGGATTGCTGGTAGAAGGCTTATTGTGTGCTTACCTGATTGGCCTGTGTACATACCTAGTTTAAAACTTGTTTTTTTTTCTGCTTTTATATACGCCTTGCATTTGCATGAGTCTGAGCTCAGTTATCCAGAGCTGCTAATTTTTTGGCTATGACATCAGAAGGTTTGAAAGATTTTGCATGCATCTGAATCCATCCTTGGCAAGAAAAAAGAAATTAAGTATTATTTTACACTTGTATTGTTTGTTCTCATTGTATTCTCAAATATTTCTTGCTATTTGCTGTTTTTCTGCACTTGCTTAGAGTTTTATGTTGCAATTTAACACTGCTGTAAGGGTTGCTGTTCTGCAATTGTAGTGCTCCAAATTCATTGTATCTGCTGTCTTCAGTTCATTTAGTGATTTATTTTGTGGTTCCCTAACACATGGGCTCCAAACCAGTCATTTCACATTAAGAGGGTAAAAGTCTTCACTCTTGTAGCAGGATAGGGCTGATTTCACCTATATGAGCTGGAAATTGCTGGCAGAAAGCTTATTGTATACTTAATTCTGAAACAGATGAATACAATATGTGAAAGATTTAGTTACACAGTATCACTGGAGGCAAGAATCTCACATACAGACACAAAAAATGCCTAGCAGGTTGTCAGTGACACACACACACACACACAAACACTTACTGCATTTACAACGGATCAGACATATAGACCCACACAGGCAGAGGTGTAACTTGACAAACCTCAAAGGCCTGTCAGAAATAGTCCTAAGGAATTCTGCATACACACAAATATGACAACTCCCACTACAACAAATAAAACCACATATTGTTTTGTCTCAGCTACCAAGCCCATAAGGTAAAACACTCCAGATCCCAATATGTTGGTCATAGGACACTCCATTGTCACTGCTGTGCCTCTCACCAGGCTGGATAATGAGAAGATTACAGTTAGCTGCTTGGCAGGGGCCAGGAATTGCCAGATCATGCAAGCACTCAGGTCACTAAACTCCAAGTACCAGTATGACTCAGTCATAGTCCATGCGGGCATAAATGACCTGAGCCATACCTCCCTGGGCTATATGATGACAGACATGATTCAGCTCTCAGAATATGTGATACAGGCAGGTATGACCCTAGCACTGAACAAGCATTCTACTATGTACAATGATGATGCCACAATGCCAACAAAAATAATTGAATTTAATAATTGGCTTAGCTACTGGTGTCATTCCAAAGGAGTCCGATATTTGACAGCCTTGGAGAGCATGATTGACAGGCCACACTGATTTGCCAGTGATGATCTTCACAAGTCACCACTAGGCTTTTAGATTTGGTCAAAACATTATTCACCTATATAGTGCCTTTTTTAAGCATTGCCAAACAGGCAAACCATCCAACATAGCAAAATATATGCAGGATAAGCTAAAAGTATTACTACTTAATAATAGGAGTCTCAACAAAACAATACACTCCCTAGAAGCACTCCTCACCCTGGAGGATGTTAACATCTTTGCAGTCACTGAAACATAGTTGAAAACCATGGAAAGCACCCTAGCAGGGCATGGCTATAATGCCTATCACATGTTCCTATCATCCACTACACATAAAAGAGCAGAAAGGTGTAGGTGTATCCATCTAATAAAGGATAAGCATACATCAAGACTGGTCAAACAATATGACATGCTTGAACTAATCCATGTCCAACTAACCATGGGAAAAATCCATTAACATATCCTTACCAGCTCCAGGTCCCCCACCATGATTTAGGAAACCCATAGATCATGCCTGAATTTACTAGAATCACTTACCATTCAGCCGAGTACCATACTCATGGGTAATTTCAACTACCCCTGCACCGCATTAACTGGGAAGTATACATGACCACTAAGATGCAGGATCAAAGATTTGTAGACATTGTCAATGCAACTACCCTGGAGCAGCTAATATGCACTCCCTCTCTGGGTACAAATATCCTAGTCTCAGTACTCACAAATATGGGAAAGTGTTTAACTCCCCCTCCCCCTGCCACCAAGTGTGATGTCCTCACTGGTTAGATCAGATGGCAAAATGGTTTCCCTTGAAATAAATATAAAACTTGAACCCTCACCTAACCCTAAAACCTTTAAGAACTTTTCTAATGCAAGCTACGTCCTATTAAGTGATGGCATAGCTAGTTTCCAAACTACCCCAAACTCAAAAAAGACAGAAGCCTATGCAGGACATAAATAAAAGCCCTATATGACCATATAAACAACTGCATAGAAACAGAAGAATGAAACCAAAATAAGCCAAAGAAACCACAAACCACAAAAATAAGCCACCCTGGTGGTCCCCTGTATAAATAACTTGTACAATAAAAGAAAGAAAATCCTGTCTATAAGTAAGAGAGAGAGAGTGTGCACAACAGAGCAAAATCTCCCTCATTAGTCTATACAAGCAATTCAAGGGACTATTCAAGTCTCAAAGGAAATTTTGGGACAAAAATAGCCTCCTGTGCTAAGGATGCCATAAGGCATTTTTCAGTTATGTCCACAATCTTAAGGGCAACACTTAACAATGTGTGGAAATAGTTGTAGATGGCACCACCTACACTCATTCAGAAGATATAGTAAATCTGCTGGCCAATAAATTCATCTCAGATTTCTCCTCCCCATCACCACTGGTTACCCACCAAGAAATACCCTCCACCATTCCCTCTATCACCAAAGAGCATGTCACCACTAAAAACACAGATTCAATGGGTTCTGACAGTATTACTAGATGCCTTTTAAATAGCTTGAAACAGGACCTTTCTGGCCCACTAGGATCTCTATTTAACCCTAGCCTCCAAACTGGCTTTGTCCCTGTAGAGTGGAGGATGGCAACAGTCATCTGTCTGCATAAAGGGGGACCATCAACTGAACTGGGAAATTACAGACCCATCAGTTTGACTTATCTAATATGCGAGGCATGGAAATAATAATCATGAAGCTGATAAATAACAGCCTTGGAAACCTCCAAACACTTGACCCAACCCAGTTTGGCTTTGTCAAGGTCAGGTCATGCCTGCTTAGTCTGGTGTACTTCTTTGAGAAAGTCACTAGGGCCATGGATAAGGGTAAAACAGTACATATTGCTTACCTTGACCTGGCTAAGGTATTTGTCACAATTCCCCACATGGGTATTGTACATAAACTCACAAAACCGAGAATAAATCCCTACATCATGAGATGGATTGCCAAATGGCTCATGGACAAGACACATGTTGTTAGAGAGGGTGAATCCAGATCCAGTAAGAGGCCAGTTACAAGTGTTGTGCCAGAGGGCTCAGTGCTGGAACCTCTCCTATTTAACATGTACTTCTCTGAAGTCAAGGCTAATGTAGAAGACCTTTGGCTTACTAGATTTGCTAACAACTGCAAGTTGAAGTCAATCAATGAATCCCCCAATGATGTAGATATCCTTTAAAATGATCTGACTCAGACAAATGAATGGTGCCAGAGCCATGGCCTAAAACTAAATGTAAAAAAATGCATAATTATACCCTTTGGGAAGTCATATACCTCTGCAAATTGCAACATTAATAGCACAAACCTAAGAGTGGACTCAGAGGTGAGAGATCTAGGTATACAGATAGACAGTAGCCTGAACATCGACTGACATGTGTCCACGGTGGTGTCCACAGTGGTGAGGAAGTCCTTCTATAGGGCACAGCATATAAGCAAAGGCATGGCATCCACTTCCAAGGAAGTTATAGTCTGACAGTACTCAGCCCCCATCAGACAAATAATTGAGTACAATGCACCTTTTGGCATGTACTTACCCAGGTACTTGTAACAGCTGGAGTGGCCTCAGAGGTTTGTTACTAAAAAAGAATATACATAGGGTGTGTGATGATAGGAGGTATTGCCAGCACAGCTAGCTGGAATTTGTTAATAATTATATGTCATTTGTGAATATCAAACTTATTTATACAAGATGCTTGTGTTACAAATATATTAGAACTGTATGTCATGTGTATAACAAACTGATTTGTACAGATGTTTGTATTGAAAATGTATTTGTAAAGTGCTTGTGTTTGAAATGTATCCACAGTGTGCCATACTGGAGAGAACAGAAATGTACATGCACTATTGTAACTGTTTAAATGTATAAGTTTTAATAGAGGAAACTGGCAGACAGGAGGTTAACCTCAGTTCAGCAAACTTTAAAATATATCTGAAATAAAATCACTTTACAGACTAGGCCATAAAGATGCTATATCACAGGTTTCAGTGCAGCCAGAGACACAAAGTCTGTACCAGGAAGCTTTTTGTACTGTCTTTGGGGTGAACTAATTGCTACTCTGGAAGTGTAGAGGTATGACATTTTTTATGACTTCCAGCACCTGCCACAGATCTGAGCAAAAGCCCCTGTGTGTGTATTTTTAGAGGTAGGTGCTAAATCCTGCCAGCTTCCAGCAATGGGGGTTTGTATGGGAACTAGAAGTCAGATGACCAGAAGTGATGTCATTCTGCAAGCTACCCCAGAAGTAATATTTTAGATATTATTTTGAGAAGTCTCTTAGTGAGACTGAACATTCTGTATTCTGTCTTAGGCCTGACAACAAGAAGAACCATCCACCACATCATCTGCCTTGCTCTATTAAGTAAATAGGGAATAGAAATTCTCTTAGATTCAGTCAGGAATATAGTGAAGCTTAGTTTAGATATTGTTTTTCTTTATTTGTCTGAGTCTGTCCTTCAGTGTTATTTTAAATATTTCCTGTGATATTGAACTCTGATGTTAATGTGAATATATACTTAGTATTTTCTTCTTCTTTTATTATATATTATTGACTATATTTAAACCTTTCATTGTGGCTGGAGATATTTACGTTTTACAGTATCTGCATATTTATTTAGTGACACTCGGTGGGTCACTCCTAATAGCCCTAGTCTTTGTCAAACTACCATTTGTATTAATATTAATTTCACTCAGTATATTGGGTACCCTTGTAAGGACCTTAAGGTATCTGGTGGTGGTAGTAACTACCTTATAGAATGGGCAGAAGGGGGCTTAGCTAGTAAACTTGTACCAGCCTTTTCCATGTGTGTGTGTGTGTGTGTGTGTGTGTGTGTGTGTGTGTGTGTGTGTGTGTGTGTGTGTGTGTGTGTGTGTGTGTGTGTGTGTGTGTGTGTGCATGTATAAATCAAATCTCGAAGAGTGCATGTGTCAGCTTCTTGAGCAGGGACACAAAGTGCTGGATGGACAGAGAGGGTGCTGCAGGTCTTGGTTTGGACACTCAGCTGAGATCTCAACTGTATAGCTGTGCCAATGAGGAGTCTTATTGGGGATCTGGAGAAAGAGGGAGAAACCAGGCCCAGACTGACTGCGTTCCCCATGTGCTCTTAAGGGAAATTGTGCTTGATTGTGCTTGATGCAGCGAGCAGCATCTGGAGATACTGTGTGTGTACCTGTTATCCTCCCCAGTGAACATTCCCCACAGATGCCAGTGCTGAGGATTGAGGATCCTTGATTACTGGACCAGAGGTGGTGGGGTATCACAGGGTGTAAACAACATGTCCTATAAGGATAAACTAAATGCCCTATCCCTTTACTCTATCTCTTATTTACTATTAGGAGTGATCTATGCCTAACCTATGAGTCACTCAAATGCCAGCTGTGATGGATCGGTTACATATTTGCAAGACAAACTGAATGAGGGTCACCTGATCTAGGAATCTATACCTGGTTTGCAATATGAACAGAACATGTTGGAGAGACATAAATGTGTCTCAGAGATTACCTCTTCTCTGGAACAGCCTTCCTATTCACGTAAAGCAGACCCCCTTCCCTGATCCTCTTCAAATGCAGTGTGGATCAATGGATGGGGAATCATTAAATCACTCCTGGGGTGTCACTCCTGCCACTTATGGACAGAGACAGTCTGTAAAATACTCAAAGGCATTGGCACAAGCCTAAGCCTTCATCTAGCCCTTAGGGAATCGCAACTGTGTAAAATCAGAGTAATAATGGCTAGGCTTGTAAGGGCTCTTAAGTTGTAAACCTAGTAATGTCCTATGAACCTATGATCCTACAGTAGAAGACAAACTAAGCTTAGAGAGAGTATAGCAGAAGTTGGTGGAGGGATATCTAGAGGTAAAGACATCTACGGGACACAGAATATACTTTATAAGAAACTTAAGTTTTCAAGCAGAGAGGATGAACAAAACACTATGTCACGGTCTATAATAAACTTAAGTTTTCAGGCAGAGAGGATGAACAAAACACTATGTCACACTCTACTAGTCTATAAAATAATTCAATTAGCAGTGCATCCTTGGCTTTGATACTAATATGCAGGCTTACATGATAACCAATAAGTTTCTGCAAGAATGATTTTGTACTTGCTTAAAATATGTGGCATTGCTAAAATCATAGCCAGAAACAAACCCTCCGCAAGTAGGACCAGGTGCACGGCTGGAACTGATATGAGTAAACAAAATGAGCCAGCACCAAACACAGTGAAAAAGCACAAGCACAAAAACCAATAAGGTTAATATATTAATTTAATTTAATTCATAAAGTAGTGTACATCCCAGACCGGTTTCAGCCAGCAGGCTTTCTTCAGTGGGAACAAAGATAATTACTGATGTAAAGTGACCCACATACATATATATACAGTGAACCATCCAACAGGATTCTTCTCAAAATCCAAATTGCTTCCTGTATAAAAATAAAAAGAAAGTAAAAAAAGTTTATAAAATAAAACTACATTTATGACGACAATACATGTGATGGTAGTAGTAAACAAAATTACTAAGAAAAATAAAAATCCATAAATTTACAAATGGTCATTCAAACCAGGTGGAAACAAAGCACCAAGTTTGATGATCCAATACTTCTCTTTCTTTGTAAGGATTGAATGCCAACCCTGTTTGTTGGATCTGTCACCAAGGATCCTGTCAACAATAGTGAACTGGAATCTGGCTGAGTTGTGGTAGAAACAATGTCTATATAAAGCATTAGTCTCTCTCTTGGTACGTATGTCACTACGATGCTCAGACATATGCAGACAAAGTGGTTGTGATGGTTGTCCAACATAGAAAGAGCCACATGTGCATGTTGCGAGATACACAACCCAATCGCTATTGCAATTACCAAAGAATTTCATGTCATATATCTTGTCGGTGTTCTTGCTAGTGAACTGTTTAGATGTGAAAATAAATGGACAAGATGAACAATGACCACAATTATAAGTGCCCCATAATCTATCACCTGTCATAGTTAGTTGATGATGTATAGCTCCTGCCAATCTAACTCGTTTAAAGTGAATAAAGAAGGACCCTAGTGCCCTGCCTCTTTTATACCCATACTTGCATGTATCACCAATCAAAGGTGTTAATTCATCGTTAGCAGTAAGAATGTTCCAATGTTTAGACATAACATTTCTAACTAAATTGATGTTCCATCCAAATGTGGTAATGAAACAGATGGAGTCATCCTATTCAGTATGGGTTTTGTCACGATATGTGAGAAGTGAGGTTCTAGTTGAGTTAGAGGCAACCTGTCGGGCACCCTGGATGTCAAGCTCATTATATCCTCTGGCTCTGAACCTATTAACCAGATCTTGCTGGGATTCTTCATATTCATTATCAGAGGAACAAATTCTACAAATCCTGAGGAACAGAGATTTGGGTATATTCCGAATGATGTGGTTGGGATGCATGCTAGTAGCATGTAACAGGTTGTTATATTGGGGATATTTGCGAAATGTTTTAGTTTGTAAAGTATCATCTGGAATCCGATTAATGGTGACATGCAGAAAACTAATCTCAGACCGGTTGCTGGTGAAGGTAAATTCAGTGCCCCATTTGTTCTGATTTAGATACGACACAAATTCTGCAAGATGCTCCTCATCCAAATGCCAAACCAACCAACAGTCATCCAGATATCTACACCAAATATCCAGTTCCTCAAGATATAAATTATGAGTAGAATCATAAATAAGATGCTCCTCAATGTATCCCATGAACAGGTCCACATATATGGGAGCAAAGGAAGCTCCCATAGCAGTACCTTTGAGTTGCCAATAACATTCACCTGAAAATGGAATACATTTCTGTTCAGAATATGTCCTGCCATACAAACTAAAAGTGTGTTGAAACCCACAGGATATAGTTGTGCTTTCTCTATCCAAAAATTGAGGGCTTCCAATCCGGCCCACTGTGGTATATTGCTATATAAGGCTTTGACATCCAGAGTGCATAATAATCATTCAAGTTCTAGTTGACTATCAGAAATTATTTGCAGAAATTGTGTAGTGTCCTGTATTATGGCACAAATAAAGCCAAGAAGTGGTTTAAGATATAGTGTTAAGAACTCAGATAGTGGTTCGGTCAAAGAACCCATACCCGAAACAATCAGTCTTCCAGGGGGCTTACTGAGGGATTTGTGTATCTTGGGAAAAATATATAACGTTTGTTTCTGAGGATCATTTACTGTGAGATGTGCCTTCACCGTATCAGAAATAATACCTTCAGAGACCGCCAGATCCAAGAACTCATCAATTTCTTTCTTGAAGTTCGGTGTGGGGTCAATAGGCATTTTCTTGTAATGGAAATGGTTGGACAATTGTCCATTTCCCAACCCCAGATAATAATCTGTATCCATGATAACTATGGCCCCACCCTTATCCGCTTGAGTAATGACAATGTTTCTATTATCTCTTAGTTGTTGTAATGCATGTTGTTTAGTAATAGATAAATTGTGTTTGAGAGGGACAAACTGATCAAGCTTGAAATGTATGTCCCTAAGTACTGCCTGTTGAAAAATAGCTACATTTCAGTTCATGTGTGGAAAAAAATTGGATTTATGAAATGTAACTTCATTAGATCTTTGAGAGTTTGGTCTAGACCCAAAGAAAAGTTTAAGGTTAATCCACCGAAAATAGTCGTTAATGTCATTCACTATATCTGATTCATCCACAAAAAACCCAGGAACAAAGTTCAAACCTTTATTCAAAAGTATCTTTTGATCATCTGATAAAACAGTGCTGGAAATATTCAAAATGTTGTAATCTATTGTCTCATAAGTGTTTGTAAAAGGTCCTTGATTGTATCTATCTTTGTACCCTCTATGTTTCCTCCCACCCCTCCTCCTAATGTGTTTAAAGGGTGGGTCTGATTTTTGGATTTTTTAGAAACTGGGCATTCTGTAGTGTTGACCCCTTCAGTGTCTGTAGTGGAGGAATTATCCGCTGATGTACTGCTATATGTATGAGACCCCTTCAGTATTGATCTCGGTCTCTATTTGTTCCTACCCAAGGTCTGCCTAGTATCCATAAATCTGACATTTTTGGTAGTGTCAAAAGGTCGTCCCCTTTGGTAATTGGTTAAATCCCTATTACATTTTTTGATTTTCTTATCCTTAATTTGTTTTTCAAACACAAGAAGTTCTTTTGGCAGCTTGTTGAGGCATATGGAGAATTGTGAATGTCCCTCATAAGTTTAAACTTCCCCACACAGGTCACTGACCTCTTTGATATTAATTTCTATAGTTCGTTCATAATATGAACTTAAAATTTGAAAAAGTTCATAGATGCCTGTTGTTGGGCCTGAAACCATTCATTGGTCAAGGTATCATCAACTTTGCTCACTAAAGGTTGGATCTTGATTCTCAGACCCCTGGAGGTTATTCCTTTGTTCAAGTAGGCCTTGAAAAGCCTCAAATGCCATATATTTGTTCTCAAACTTTTCATACTTTTACTAAGTCTGTGAAAGGCAGTATTACAGCCGTCAACTGGATCCGTTTGTTGTGGAATCCCATTCTGGGTGGATATGCCAAAAACACCAATATCATTTTTATCAGCACAGAGCCCTTGAAGTATTGTTTCCAGATCCATGACAATAAGCTGCCTGTTGCTTGGCTCTATTCAGATACCAAAATGAACGTGTCAGGATATATTTGAAAATAAAAATATTGCATAAATGGAAAGTATATACCACAAACTGTCAAAGTTACTGTCTTGGTGACCCACTATGGTTAATATATCCAATTAGTAGAGATTAATCGAAAAGCCAGAGAGTAGACCTAGCCAGTTGCTAAACATCATAGTAATAAACAATAGATGTAAGTAAACTGTGACCAGTGAACAGTAGCTATGAACTGGCATATTAGGAACTCAAAGTTTAAACCTCATCCTGATGCCAGTAACAATACAACATCCTAATAAAGTTTAAACACTGTTGAGTATGTGCAAGCAAAAAGACCTAGGAAAACACTTGCAGGTCTAAATAACTGGATGTCAAATAACCAAAATGTTATTATGACGAAATACTATCCACAAATATTGGTCCAATGACTACATCCATGATATTCTAAGACCCAAGATAAATTAGTCCTGGACTGGTAAGTTATGTTTTACTGAATGAACCCACCCCATCTTCCTAGTCACTAAAGGCCTTTATGCCACTCTACATAAAAGAAATACGATACTTGTTATCTGTTATTTGTATCGTTAGGTGTAATAAACACATCCAAGCAAGAGAGATAACATTGATGATCATAGGTTGTTTTTTGTCAAGTGAATATAATTACAAATAATGTAAGGCAACCACAGATGTATTACTGTTGCCCAGATCTATATTGCAGTGTATATTAATCGGCTTAGGAAAACTCAATCTGGCTAGATTCATACCTAACCATTACCATAAGGAAAAGCATCCTTGCTGTGTGTAAATTTCCTGCAAAAGATGATAATATATGCAGTCACAGAAAATGTACAAACTCACTTACAATAACATGAACATATAGCAATAACAGTGCATATATTTTAACCACTATAATTATAATATTTGTAGCTGCAATTCATGTAAGCTGAGTGGCAATGAAAAATCCAATAAATATGTTATAACATCTAATATTTGTGTTGAGTCCCTGAATACAGTTTATATAGCAGTTCCCCTGATAAACTTCGAAATTTCTTCCAAATCGGCAGCAAAAACTGTTCCAAAATATGGTTTCATACCAAGTTAAATACATAAATGAGTCAAAAACTGAATAGTCAATGGCTTGAAGCTGACATAAACCACAAGGCATATATCCCGATATTCAGGCAGTATGGGTTATGGTCCCAATGTCCACAAATAGTTAGATTCCATCTGAGTAAAACCAGATTGACATATTCATTTCGTTCCAAAACACCAAATGAAACATAAAAGTTGGTAGAGTTTCTCAAAAATGAATTGCGGCCAAAAAGTTATGTATAGTTTGGCAGTCAACAACAAAAACACCTTGTATATACCAAAAAGAACAGAACCTCGATGTTAAATCCACTTAGCATCTGTGGTAACTTGAAATAAACAAATAACCGAATCTTTCACTTAGCCAGCCCAATATTAACGGTACGCCATGAAATGACGCTGATAGCACAAAATGTAGAAAAAGCCGTCAAAAACAATGCAAAACGCTTGTGAAAAAAGGCATAAATAAATCTCAAAACATGTATGTAATTGCCCAAACAATTCTGCCAAAAAAAGCATTGAATGATGACGATTCCAGCCCAAAAAAATAGTAAACAGTACCTTACACACATAAGAATGGCTTTCGCTTCCCTGTGTAAAAGTAAAAGTCAGGTCTCATATATTTCACATGAAGCCCTTTTCTATCAGTTCCAGCTGTGCACCTGGTCCTACTTGCGAAGGTTTTGTTTCTGGCTTTGACTTCCTGTGCTCTGCTGTGGACACTTTCAGAGTTGGCAAAATCGGTGTCTGTAGTGGAGGTACTCTCTGCTGCCCAGGATTATCCCAGGTTTCCCATGGATGTTTTCTTCATACAGTGAGCTTTTGTTATTTTTGGATCTAACCACCATGCAATCTTATCTGTTTTTTCCAATTCAGAAATCTCAATGTTATCTCTCTTGTTTGGATGTGTTTATTACACCTAACAATACAAATAACAGATAACAAGTATCGTATTTCTTTTATGTAGAGTGGCATAAAGGCCTTTAGTGACTAGGAAGACGGGGTGGGTTCATTCAGTAAAACATAACTTACCAGTCCAGGACTAATTTATCTTGGGTCTTAGAATATCATGGATGTAGTCATTGGACCAATATTTGTGGATAGTATTTTGTCATAATAACATTTTGGTTATTTGACATCCAGTTATTTAGACCTACAAGTGTTTTCCTAGGTCTTTTTGCTTGCACATACTCAACAGTATTTAAACTTTATTAGGATGTTGTATTGTTACTGGCATCAGAATGAGGTTTAAACTTTGAGTTCCTAATATGCCAGTTCATAGCTACTTTTCACTGGTCACAGTTTACTTACATCTATTGTTTATTACTATGATGTTTAGCAACTGGCTAGGTCTACTCTCTGGCTTTTCGATTAATCTCTACTAATTGGATATATTAACCATAGTGGGTCAGCAAGACAGTACTTTTGACAGTTTGTGGCATATACTTTCCATTTATGCAATATTTTTATTTTCAAATATATCCTGACACGTTCATTTTGGTATCTGAATAGAGCCAAGCAACAGACAGCTTATTGTCATGGATCTGGAAACAATACTTCAAGGGCTCTGTGCTGATAAAAATGATATTGGTGTTTTTGGCATATCCACCCAGAATGGGATTCCACAACAAACGGATCCAGTTGACGGCTGTAATACTGCCTTTCACAGACTTAGTAAAAGTATGAAAAGTTTGGGAACAAATATATGGCATTTGAGACTTTTCAAGGCCTACTTGACCAAAGAAATAACCCCCAGGGATCTGAGAATCAAGATCCAACCTTTAGTAAATAAGATTGATGAAACCTTGACCAATGAATGGTTCCAGGCCCAACAACAGGCATCTATGAACTTTGTTCAGATTTTAAGTTCATATTATGAACGAACTATAGAAATTAATATCAAAGAGGTCAGTGACCTGTATGGGGAAGTTAAAACTTATGAGGGACTTTCACAATTCTCCATATGCCACAACAAGATGTCAAAAGAACTTCTTGTGTTTGAAAAACAAATTAAGGATAAGAAAATCAAAAATGTAATAGGGATTTAACTGATTACCAAAGGGGACGACCTTTTGACACTATCAAAAATGTCAGATTTATGGATACTACACATACCTTGGGCAGGAACAAAAAGAGACTGAGATCAATACTGAAGGGGTCTCATACATATAGCAGTACATCAGCGGATGATTCCTCCACTACAGACACTGAAGGGGTCAACACTACAGAATCCCCAGTTTCTAAAAAATCCAAAAATCAGACACACCCTTTAAACACATTAGGAGGAGGGGTGGGAGGAAACATAGAAGGTACAAAGATAGATACAATCAAAGGCCTTTTACACTTATAAGACAATAGATTACAACATTTTGAATATTTCCAGCACTGTTTTATCAGATGATCAAAGGAAACTTTTGAATAAAGGTTTGAACTTTGTTCCTGGGTTTTTGTGGATGAACCAGATATAGTGAATGACATTAATGACTTTTGTCGGAGGATTAACCTCAAACATTTTTTTGGGTCTAGACCAAACTCTCAAAGAGCTAATAAATTTACATTTCATAAATCCAATTTTGTTCCATCCATGAACCGAAATGTAGCAATTTTTTAACAGGCAGTACTTAGGGACATACATTTCAAGCTTGATCAGTTTGTCCCTCTCAAACACAATTTATCTATTACTGAACAACAGGCATTGCAACAACTAAGAGATAATAGAAACATTGTCATTACTCAAGCGGATAAGGGTGGGGCCATAGTTATCATGGATACAGATTATTATCTGGGGGAGGGAGATGGACAATTGTCCAACCCTTCCCATTACATGAAAATGCCTATTGACCCCACACCGAACTTCAAGCAATAAATTGATGAGTTTTTGGATCTGGCAGTCTCTGAAGGTATTATTTCTGATACAGTGAAGGCACATCTCACAGTAAATGATCCTCAGAAACAAACATTATATCTTTTGCCCAAGATACACAAATCCCTCAGAAACCCCCCTGGAAGACTAATTGTTTTGGGTATGGGTTCTTTGACCGAACCACTATCCGAGTTCTTAACACTATATCTTAAACCACTTCTTGGCTTTAACCTTGCCAGAATACAGGACACTACATAATTTCTGCAAATAATTTCAGATAGTCAACTAGAACCTGAATGGTTATTATGCACTCTGGATGTCAATGCCTTATATACCAATATACCACACTGGGCCGGATTGGAAGCCCTCAATTTTTGGATAGAGAAAGCACAACTATATCCTGTGCATTTCAACACACTTTTAGTTTGTATGGCAGAACATGTTCTGAACAAAAATGTATTCCATTTTCAGGGTGAATGTTATTGGCAATTCAAAGGTACTGCTATGGGAGTTTCCTTTGCTCCCATATATGCAGACCTTTTCATGGGATACATTGAGGAGCATCTTATTTATGATTCTACTCATAATTTATATCTTGAGGAACTGGATATTTGGCGTAGATATCTGGATGACTGTTGGTTGGTTTGGCATTCGGATGAGGAGTATCTTGCAGAATTTGTGTCGTATCTAAATCTGAACAAATGGGGCATTGAATTTACCTTAACCAGCAATTGGTCTGAGATTAATTTTCTGGATGTCACCATTACTCGGAATCCAGATGATACTTTACAAACTAAAACATTTCGCAGATATCCCCAATATAACAACCTGTTACATGCTACTAACATGCATCCTAACCACATCATTCGGAATATACCCAAATCTCAGTTCCTCAGGATTCTTAGAATTTGTTCCTCTGACAATGAATATGAAGAATCCCAGCAAGATCTGGTTAATAGGTTCAGAGCCAGGGGATATAATGAGCTTGACATCCAGGGTGCCCGACAGGTTGCCTCTAACTCAACTAGAACCTCACTTCTCACATATCGTGACAAACCTCATACTAAACAGGATGACTCTATCCGTTTCACTACCACATTTGGATGGAACATCAATTCAGTTATAAATGTTATGTCTAAACATTGGAACATTCTTACTGCTAATGATGAATTAACACCTTTGATTGGTGATACATGCAAGTATGGGTATAGAAGAGGCAGGACACTAGGGTCCTTCTTTTCTCACTTTAAACGAGATAACTCACAGGAGCTATACATCATCAACTAACTATGACAGGTGATTGATTATGGGGAGCTTATAACTGTGGTCATTGTTTATCTTGTCCATTTATTTTCACATCTAAACAGTTCACTAGCAAGAACACCGACAAGATATATGACATGAAATTCTTTGGTAATTGCAATAGCGATTGGGTTGTGTATCTCGCAACATGGACATGTGGCTCTTTCTATTTTGGACAAACATCACGACCACTTTGTCTGCATATGTCTGAGCATCATAGTGACATATGAACCAAGAGAGAGGCTAATGCTTTATATAGACATTGTTTACACCACAACTCAGCCAGATTCCAGTTCATTATTGTTGACGAGATCCTTGGTGATAAATCCAACAAACAGGGTTGGCATTCAATCCTTACAAAGAAAGAGAAGTATTGGATCATCAAACTGGGTGCTTTGTTTCCACCTGGTTTGAATGACCATTTGTAAATTTATGGATTTTTATTTTTCTTAGCAATTTTGCTTACTACTACTATCACATATATTGTCATCATAAATGTAGTGTTATTTTATAAACTTTTTTACTTTCTCTTTATTTTTATACAGGAAGAAATTTGGATTTTGAGAAGAATCCTATTGGATGGTTCACTCTATATATGTATGTGTGTCACTTTACATCAGTAATTACCTTTGTTCCCATTGAAGAAAGCCTGCTGACTGAAACTGGTCTGGGATGTACACTACTTTATGAATTAAAAAAAAAGGTGAAGGCTCTGCTCTTATCTACTCTAACCTTCTTTCCTTAATCCCTCTTCAAATCCCAACTCCACAATTCAAAAATTCTGAACTAACAGCAAGTCTCCTATGATTGAATAAACATAAGAATATCTGCATTATTTCCCTATATATCTCCCCAGGTTCGATTCTCAGCTAGAGCATCTTCTGCGTGGAGACATACGTGAATGGGCATACCTTCATTGAAGGTTGTGCGTCAGGGCTGGTAACTCGGCACGTAAAAATCAACTACCAATCATTAGCGGACCGGAGTTCCTCTGTGGCAACCCCTAACCGGGAAAAGCCGAAAGACACAACAACATCTCCCCAGGCAACAACATCTCTACCCTGAAAATATTCTTTATTGGGACTCAACTGAAATAAAATATGAAACTTACATACTAGGCGAAGTTAATATTGATTGGAATAAAATCAACATGCCTACTCCCTCCCTACCCATTAACCTCTACAACTTCACCCAAGTAATCCACTCAACCACCCATCCTAATAAAAATCACCCCCCCAGGATCCATCATAGACTGGATCCTAGTCTCCCATCCAAACAAAATAATTCTCTCTGGCACTATCCCAGATACCTTTAGTGACCATCTCCCTGCTTTCATTCACCGCTCAGCTAACTCCACCCAATATCAACACCTTTACATTCCCACTCGCAATCTTAGCAACTTCAAATCCACTACTTTCTTGAACATTTTTAAACAAATTAATTGGCAAATCCTAAATACTCTTCCCCTTGACAAAGCTGTAGAACATGTCAACTCTGTCTTCCTAAATACTCTTAACTCCCTAGCCCTTCTAAGAAGCAAACGAGTCAAAGCTAATTCTGCTCCTTGGCTGTCCAAAGAAACAAAACAAATCATGCACCATAGGGACAAATCCTGGAAGCTTTACCAGAAAAATAAAATGCCTACTACCTTGCTCCAATACACCCAACTCCGTAACCATGTAAAAAAACTAATCACCATGGAGAAAAAAAACTACTACAATAAGTTTCAGTCCAACAATAATAAGAACCCAAAACAATTCTGGAAATCAGTTAATTCCCTTCTCCATCCAGGGTCCAGGAATAATCCCTGCCCTGACCCAAGTATAACTGACACTGAACTGAGCTCTCATTTCAACTCTTTCTTTACAGAATCCATAGCTAACCTAACCAAAACTTTCCCAAACAACAATCCACTCAACTCTCATTCTTCAACACTCAGCAACCTGAATAACTGTCCCCTTAATTTCCAGCTCAAATCAGTTTCAACCATTATTATAAAAAGGCTCATATCCAAATTAAAGCCATGCTCTAATGCCCCTGACAGCATACCCTCCTCCTTCCTCAAATGTGCTGCTGATGGTATTGCACTCCCAGTCAGTATCCTAATTAACAGATCCTTAAAAGAGTCATATGTATCCAAACACTGGCTTTCAGCATACATTCTTCCTCTTCACAAAGGAGGCAAAAACACCAATATTCCCAATTTCCGCCCCATTGCCCTACTCTCTCCAATATCAACAATTCTAGAAAAATGTGTCCACCACTAACTTATGCCTTTTTTAACCCAGAATCAACTCCTAACACCCACCCAACATGGCTTCCACCCCGGCCACAACACCATAACTGCCTTACTATCTTTCCTAGACACAGTCAATCGAGCCCGAGATTCTGGACTACTAGTATCCACTGTTCTGCTAGACCTCTCTAAAGCATTTGATACCATTTCCCATAAACACCTTCTCTTTCATCTCGCCAACCTTAATCTCTCCCCTAATACTCTATCCTGGTTCTCCAGTTATATATCAGAGAGATCTCAAGCTGTCAGATGGAAGAACTCTACCTCCTCCTTCTTGCCAACACCCACCGGTGTTCCCCAGGGGTCCCTCCTCGGACCCATGCTTTTCAACATCTTCATTAATAACCTTCACACTGTCATCCCTGACACAACAGTTATCCAATATGTTGACGACTCAACATTAGTCTGTGCCGCCTCTAACCTTCCCGAGCTACTTACTAAAACCCAAATAGCATTTTCTACAACTGAGAACTGGATGCACCAAAACCATCTCTCTCTCAACTCAAATAAATCTAAAATACTACTTTTCCCTCCTGCCAGGGCTTTCTCTTATGACAAAAATGCTTTGAAAGTCCTAAGCCAAACCAACACTGCTATAGAAGTGGTCCCTTCTGCAAAACTTCTTGGCATTACCATAGATGAACACCTTAAATTCATACAACAAAACATAAAGAAAACCCATCAAAAGTTAGATATGCTCTACAGGAATAACCTCTTTATCTCCAACTCCTCTAGGCATACCTTGGCAACTACCTACCTTCTACCTTCCTTACTATATGGAGCCCCTCTTCTAACTAATCTGTCTTCTTCCAACACCTCAAAACTTGAAACTTGCTACAATAAGATCTCTAAATTTGCAACTAAATCCAAAACCTCTACTCACCACTGCCTTACCCTACAATCACTCAACTGGCTAGAACTCTCTAACCACCTAGACTATCTTCAACTAACCACTGCTCACAAATTAATATTCTACCCAGATAAATGCCCAGCCTTAACAAACATCCTTCCCCCATACATCCCAAACAGATCTCTGAGATCTGAACATCAAAATGTAATCTCTAGCCACAAACCCATACATCCTGCTGGCCAGTTTCTACTCTCTTTCTCTCTAGGTAAGAAATGGAACTCTCTCCCTCCTTCACTTAGGACTATACCAAACTCTGAAACCTTCAAGACTCATCTTTTCTCATTCCTGTCATCCAAACGGAAATGTTCCTGCTTACACCCTACCTAAATTCAAGCAAATTTCCCCTATGAGCTCTCCATACTCCTTGCTCCACTCTACCCTCGAACTATTATTTCTATTCTCCTAAAATAGACTTAAGCTGACAGTCACTGATTAAGCAATTTCTCTCACATGACTCCAAGTATGTAAATATTGTAAATATCACAGTATTTCTACTGTCTGCACAGCAAGTTTTTTACCTTATTTAACTAAAACATATGCATACTAACTGCCCTCCCTTCTAATGTAAAAACACAAGAAACCTCAGATCTTTTTATTTGACAGTTGATCATGCTGCGCTGAATGGAAATACCTGTAAACTGTGTTCTCTATTATCTGTTAACTGAGTTTTTATGATGTACATTTTATGCATTTTACATTTCCTGACTGTATAAATTTTATACATGTATTCTACTTTTAACATTATGTAACCTTTATTGTATTGTATTTGCTTATGGAGCTTTTCTCCCCGGGCCTCCACTGAAAATGGGCACATTCTGGCCCAGTGGACTTCCCCAGTAATCAAACTGAAAATAAATAAATAAATAAAATTAAATTAAATTAATGTATTAACCTTATTGGTTTTTGTGCTTTTTCACTGTGTTTGGTGCTGGCACATTTTGATTGCTAAAATCATAACAACAAAAAAATCAGTGTATGACTACCTTAAGTTAGACTGTCACTGAATTCTTCAGATGGCCACTTATTTCTCATTATCTGATGAAAATGTTTAGTGCTGCTAATGCAGCAGACAGTAACAGAAGGGTACGTTTCCACACAGAGTGAAGCAAGGCTAATATTTTTTCATATCATCTTTATCACATTTCAAAAACTCATTCTAATCAATATATATAATCTACCATTGTAGCAGTACATTCATGTAATGACCCACTTTGCGAATGAACATCTAGTCAAAAAATGGATTGGTTGGAGCGGAAGAATCCCACATCCCTTGAGAGGTGGTGTAATCCTAAGAGCTGATTTTACCACAGAGGGAATTCAGGGGATAAAACATCATGCATAAAAGCATTGTAGGATTTGCCTCCACCTCCCACAGAAGACAAAACTAATGATGAGCGCACACCCATGTCACAAACACATTTGTCACAGCAGGAAGACATTCTGCACTGTACCTGTCTATACTGTAGATGATCATTAGAAGATTGTGCAGGAGGATGCAAGGGCCACCAGTAATCAATAACTTTTCCATGAAATGTTAAGTTTGAGATTGTCTTCCTACTGCAGCATTTCTTCCAGAAGAATGTCAAACTAATCATATAACATTTTTCTCTTGAAATGTTACTCATACTCACTGCATTGTTGCACTTTATGGCATTTTTGGTAAACCCTTCTACAATTATAAACATCTCTGCAGTTTTGGATTGTGCAAACATACCAACACAATGCTTATCGCTTTGTCATATTCATATGACTTTAACTTGAAAGATCTTTAAAATTCAGGCAGTGTTATTCATTAGTAGTTTTATACTACCAAATACAAAATGAATGCAGAGCAGATTAATTGACAATTCATGCCATTTTCTGACTTTCATCATAATCATCAACCCCCTTTTCCCATTTTCTACATGGGGATGGAGTGTCATGTCAACTGTCTCCATCTCTCTTGATTCAATGCCACGCTCCTACCTTCTTTGGCACTCCTGCCTGACTGTCGCAGATCTTCTCTCAAACAGTACATCTGCCTTTTGCTGGATGCCCTCATTTCCTCTTGCTTTCTTTCTGTCTATACCAAATCTTCTTCACAAGATTCTTCTGCTTTACTACACACATGACTGAAACACTGTAATCTGTTCTATTCGATCTTCTCTGCAATTGGAGCTCCTTTGGCTTCTGCTCTTATGTCCTCATTTCTTCAGTTGCTCCACAGTGTGCATCCTACCACCCATCTCAGGCACTTCATTTCTATTACTTCTAGCTTTCTTAACTGATGTGCCTTTACTGCCCATGTTTCTGTACCACACAGTATTACTGGTCACACCACTGTTTTGTACACCTCACTTTTCAGCTTCTTTGACAGTCTTCTGTCATATTCTACACCTGTTACTCTGTGTCAGTTGGCTGCAGCCCCTGTGATTCTAGCTTTGACCTTCTAATTCAGACATCCCTTCTCTTCACCTCTCCCAGATACTTGAAGCTGTTAACCTGCTCCACTATTTTCCTTTCTATTTTATTTCTCAGCTTCTTCTGAGCTCCACCATTTACTGCCATTGCAACTGTCTTATCTGAATTCAGTTTCATCCCATGCACCTTCAGTTTTGAATTCCACACCCCTATCCTTTGCTGAATTACTTGGTCAGAGTCTGCCTGTAATGTCACATCATCTGTATACAGCAACTTTGTTGATCTGTCCTCTCTGACCTGTTTTCTAATGTAGTGGGCTCACAGCCAAACCTCAATGAACACCCACTCCAACTCGGAACCTCTCTGTGAGACCGAACACTATTCGTTGTTGAGTCATTGTGTCCTTGTCCATAGCCTGCACTAATTCCATCAATGTGTCTGGTACTTCAAACCACCACAGGACTGCCCAAATCACCTTTCTTTGGACCTTGTCATATGCTTTCTGTAAGTCTAGGAATGCCCAGTTGGACTAGTTTCTCATCTCTAGCTTCCTCTCAACTATCTGTCTCACTGCATACATTGGGTCACTTGTGCTGCATCTTGATCTGAATCTGAACTGTTCATCTCCAATCTTACTTACTACTACTTTGCATATTTGTTTATCAGTCATCGTCTCCAGAACGTTCAAGCAATGTAACAGGAGTTTGATACCTCTGTACTGCCCACAGTTGTAAATGTCCCTTTTGTTCCTGAACACTAGCATGAGTATGCTTATTATCCAGTCATCTGGGACCCATATTTCTCTCCACACTGTTGTGAGTTCCCTCAGTAGCCATTTCTCCCCTAACCCACCCAGCATCTTTATCATATCTGCTGAGATCTCATCTGAACCTGCTGCTTTCCCCTGACTTCATTTTCTTTACTGCTGTTCTTACTTCTTCTATGGTGGGCTCCTTCTCTTCTCTTATCTTAGGCTGTGTCTGTGCTGGTACAGCTTCTGCAGGGTTGTCTTCATTTAGAAGCTGCTGGAAGTACTCCTTCCATCTGCATTTGATGTTCTGTGGACTAGGGAGAAGGTTGTTGCTGGCATCCCTTATGAAGGCTGTCTGACTATCTTCTTTAACTTTCTGTCTTTGTCTTACAACCTGATATAGTTTCTTTGTACCATCTACTGAGTCACTTCCAGAAGCTGGAAGAGTGCATCTCATGCCTTGTTCTTTACTATTGCATCTCCTTTCTTAGTCGCTTTGTTAGTAAACCAGTATTCCTTCCTAGCCTGGTCTGTCTTTTCTATCTCGCACTTTTTCCTGAACCTCTTCTTTCCATATGTACCTAATTTCCATACCTGGCTTGGCCAGATATCTATTCTGTAGTCCTCACACATGCTGTTTTGAGGCACTGCCATTTTTCTTCAACTTCACCAATTTACTCTTCTTCCTGGGTTGCTAGTGCCCTGAGTAATTCCTTGAATTGTTGTGCTTTCTCATTCAACTTCCAGGTCTTTAGCCTGGTCTCTGTTGACCTTAGAGCCTTCTTGGAACACTACCTACAGTTGACTGTGGCAATCAGTGGTTTATGTTGTGGGTTGACTATTTCATTGGGGATGATTTTGCAAGGACTGATTCTACCTCAGTTTCCTTTCCTTACTAAGAGGAAATCTACCTAAGCTGCAGTATTAACCACTGTTTTGCATGATCTTGTGATAACCTCTCTTTTCCGAACTGAGTATTGGCTACTACCAAGCCATTTGCCAAATAGAAGTCTAGAATGGCCTTTCATTCTTTCTTCCTCTTCCTCCACCCATGTAAATCCAGGCAGTCCTGATATCCTGTTCTGTCTGTACTGATACGTGCATTCAAATCACCCATTATAAACACCAATTTATGCTATCCTGCTTTATCTAGTAGGTCCTATGACTGCTGTCTAAATGCACTATTTTCTTCACTATCACAACCCTGCTGAAAGGCACAGGCTGAGATTATGAATACTGCCCTATCATTAGGCTGGAGTCTGATTGCCATGAGTCTCTCACTAATTTTGATGACATCCCTCATTGCCTTTTGAAGTCTCTCCCTCACCGCAATTCTCACACCATTTCTAGCCTGTCTTCCGCTTGATTAATAGTCTCTAGAGCATAAGCCAAGTGGCTTTGCTGCACTGCCCTTCAGTCTTCCTCCTTACCATCATGTAATCCACTTCCAAGCCTTGTTCTGTCAGTGAACCTACACTCAGTGGCAATTCTTAGTTCATGTTTGGCAGGTTGATTGGTTTTACATCCATCTTTCCTCAACAGAGCTATCCCAGGTAACCCAAGCTGGGCAACAGGGCATTGGCCAACCAGTAGCTTATTGACCCAGGCATATACTGGCCAAAATGGGCACATATACCCCTCCCACCATTAGCTTAGGTCTCTGGCGTAGATCGCAGTAGGTCAGATCTTCAACCCACTTATCACCAGCAAATACCAATGCCCATTTGATAACATTAGTCAACATGACCAAATCACTTACAGACATATTTTTTACACCATCGAGTCCTGCCACAGCACTCAGTCTGCGATCCATGTTCTCCTATCTTGAGACTGCTATGCATCACAGTAGATGCCCAAAACAGTCTGTCCATATAACTATTCCCCCTATAGGGCATCATGTAGAGTCTGTATTGCTGCTGCCCACAGCTCCATTATATTCATGATTTTGAGATGAAAACACTCAGCGTGTGTTTTTTTTTTTTTTTTTTTTTTTTTGTAGGTCAGAGAAACCCCACAGAGACACAGGAAGAAAAGACAAACTCCAAACAGGCATTGTCTGAAGGTAAAGGATTGACCTTTGTGTTCCCTGTTTTACTGCAGTTTTATTTCAAGATTTTTTTTTTCTTTGAAACTGTAGAAGTTCTAGATTAGGGTAGAAAGCAAACCTTCTTTGCTTATTTTAATGTAAGGCCAAGAGGAAGTTAATTACTTGTAAACTATGGGAAAAGATCTAATTCTTTTGGGTATGTCTGAGATAACTAGAGCCGCCAGTTCAAATTTAGTTTCTTTTTTATTTGTGACGGCTACAAAAAAATAGACTGCTTTGTGACTAAAGCTGATTGTTTGGGGTTTTGATGCTAACAAGTTTTTCCACTTTTCTCTCTTGCTTCATTGCTCTGTTATTTTATTTAAATATATTTTGTATGGGTTTTAGAAGTTCTAGGTTAGGGGAGAAAGCAAATCCCTTGTTTCTTTCTTTGAAGATAAGAGGAAGTTAATTTCTTGCAAATGATGTGAGGAGCTGGAAAATATATTTGTGTATAAAGTAAGAAGGAAAAATGTTTACATTTTTCTTGACACAACTTCTGTGGATTGATGTGTGAGTAAGACTGATTCTTCTCACCCCACCACCCTATTTTTGATACAGTCTTTAGGCCAATCGCTCATGAGTTCTCTACCCTTCATATTCATCTTCTAGACCCTCAGAGCCCTGGTGCTCCCTCAAGTGGTACCTGCACTTTCATATTGTGTAGGCCCATCTATCTGATAAACTGATCATCAGTCACATCCTCATGCATAACTTCACACCTTGTATTTGCGTTTTGCAGTACCTACAGCTTTATCTATTTTCCATCTTATTTTAAAGTCTCATATTAGTATTTGCAGCCAGAATTGCTCTAAGCCATAGCTGTAAAAAGTTAAAATAGAAGACATGTCCATAAGTAAGGGCATGGCATCTAGGTCCAGAGAGGTCATTATCCCACTGTACTGCTTCCTTATTAGACCATTCATAGGGTACAGTGCTCCCTTTGGTATGTACCTGACCAGGCATATGGAACAATTAGAGCGACTTCAGAGGTTCCTTACAAAAAGAATACAAGACGTAACAAACCTGCCTTAGGTAGAGTGCCTTAAAGCCCTTTCCCTCTACTCAATCTCCTATAGATTGCTGTGGGGTGATCTATGTCTGGATTACCAAGCATTCCCAAAGCCCACACTTATGAAAGTCCTACATATTTGTAAGTCAAAGAGTACCATAAATACGAGGTTTAGGGACCTGAATTTTGTCTGTGACTTAAAGAGAACATGCTGGAGTGACAGATATGTGACCCAGAGACTGCCGCTCCAATGGAACAGGCTTCTCATCCTTGTCAAGCTGAGCTTATTAAATTACCCAGTATAAGCACAACCTAGACCAGTGGATGGGAGTCGGAAATTTACACCAGGCCTGGCACCTGTGTCCCTTATGGGCAGAGATAGCTTATAAATGCCTAGCCCTCACTGTCCTATTTGACTACAGGACATCATTATTCGTTTGGGAAAACTTGGCTAGGCTTAGTAAGGCCACCCCCCCCCCCTCGGGTCATTAACCTAGTAACAATATATGAATCTATGAATCTATAAATAAAATTAAAACCCAAGTTACATGGGACAAGACAACATACCTTGATGTTTATTACATAAAATCAAGTAAAAATATTATTGAAGATAATAATCAAAATGTTAGTATATCAGCTTATCCCTGAACTATGGTGATAGGCTGTAACAGTACCATATCACAATCAGTGGTTGGTGGAAATCACATCAGACCAAAATGTTTTTAGACCCCATCAGTCTGATCTGCAGTCTATTTAATAACAGAGAACTCCATTAAGGAACTTATTCAAAAATGATGCAACAGGGGCTACTTCTGTCACATGTGGAGCAGCATAGATTTTTAAGGGATGATATTTCCTTTTCAATCCTGTGGCATTCATTAAAAAGGTAATATCAGTACCTGACGAGGAACTGGCAGTACATACTACTTGTTATGACCTTTCCAAGAATTTCAGCATTATTCTCTTAAGAGAACAGCTGACAAATTCAATTCATTAATCTTAGCTGTATGCAGTTCAATGGGTAAAACATGAGTTGAGCAACAGGGAGCAGTACATTAGAGTGGGGTGATTTGCCCATCCCAATAGTATTACCAGTATTACCCCACAAGGCACTCTACTGGGCCACTCATTTTCATTGTATTCTTCTCAGATATGTGCAACATTACCTCTGGATAATCGGATATGTTGATGACTGCAAAATGGGTAACAAAACTGCATCAGTAAGACATGCTGACATTCTTCAAGACAGTCTACAAAAATGGATACCAGATGCACTAGTAATGGCTTCTTCATGAATATCAGTAGATGTGACAGTATGAGACCTTGCAAGTTTTCATGGCATGTCCAAAGTTTAAAACATGAAAAGGCTTTGGGGCAAGGCATTTATTAACCAGAATTTTGAGTTTAATGTTTTGTGACTTTATTTGCCTTTTTTGGAACAGATACATAAAAACAGAAGGAAGAGAGGAACGAATGACCCCCTCCCATAAAAAATATCATTAAGGACAGTAGCTTTATGAAGCTGCTTTACAAGAAAGATGAAGGGAGCAATACCACATTGTTGTTGTTTAGAAATATTGGGATATGTTAATAAGAAATATGAATGAGAAATACATTTTGAATGAAAGGAAACTGTAAGCTGAGTAATACTAAAGCAGAAATGTGACTAGACAAAGTGGTCACAGTGAGGTGATCAATGGGATTTGCATGCCATTGTAGTCTAATTTAATTGTAAGTACTGTCAATTCTTCTGTTTTGCCCATATTGCTGAAATTGCAATCAATGGTTAGATGTCTCTTAATAAAAATAAAATTTGTTTATTGTATTTAAAATTGGAAGAAAATGACTGTAAGAAGATAAGTAACAGAAATAGCTGCCTTCTCAGATAGATTTAAATACCTGTAGTGGATGTCATGAAGTGTCTTTTAAATCCAGTTTTTGTCATCTACAGAGAAGAAAAAAGGCATTCTGCTGATAAAAGATGTAAAAGCAACAGAAATGCCTCAGGAAAGTGACAAATAAAAGGCTTTGATTGGTGCTAGCACAAAAGATTTAAAAGAAACTGCACTGGCAACCTTTGAAACTCAGCTAGGCTTATTTATATTAGCACTGTGTCACAGCACACCCAAGATAAAGCTGGCTTTGCAGAACTATTATTATACAAAAGAGACAGTTTTCACTCTGTATTCTGTGCCATCTGTAAAGCTAATACTTTATTTACTATAGTCATTTTCTGCCAGTGGGTAACGGCACACAATGATAAAAGAATAAGTGGGGCTTGGAGGAAGGACACACAGTGTCCCCAGATGCTTTCACTTTTCAAACAGATAGATCATCTAATCAAAACAAATAATAAAACATGAAATGAAATAAAATACACTAATAAAAAGCATCATGTCATAAATTAAATAATATATGAAACATCATACTAAATTACTGTAGTCAAGACTGAACCGGGAAGCAATAATGAAATAAACCTTTATTTAATCCGCGGTGGTACAGCGGTAGCGTTGTTGCCTCACAGCAAGAGGTTCTCCTGTTCGATTTTCGGCTGGAGTGCCTTCTGTGTGGAGTCTGCATGTCCTCCCCACGGTCAAGTGGCCTCCAAAAGACATGTGCGAATGGGTGTCCCTTTGCTGAAGGTTGGGCATCGGGCTGGAAACTCGGCACCATAAAAATCGTCTGACAATCATTAGGGGATCAGAGTTCTGCTGTGGCGAACCCTAACCAGGAAAAGACAAACAACTACACTTTTCTGTCAGAGGACCTAGTAAAATGTTTTGTCTATCACTATGTCTATTCTGACATGTTTATAGTACTCAGTAGCTTGTCAGGAGCCTGTATAAGAAGTCATCTCATGAAAATAAGGGTAGTACTCTGAAGACAATTAAAAAAGATCTCGGGAATTTCAAAGTAAAAATACCTTTATCTATAATCTGTGTGTCAAGATAATTGGAATAGTTAACTCTACCTAAGCATTACATCTGTATTTTAGTTAATGATATACACTTAATGCCTGTTTCATTAGTAGGGCCTTCCAAACAAGTTCTAGGGAATATTTTGCTGACTGAATCCTGTCAAGGTTTACTTTTCTGTGGTGTAGACTGACTCTTAACTCTGTTTCCTGTATACAGCAAACTACTTGCTGACCTGCATAATAAACTGTGGACTGTGGGCAACTAGCGATTATTTTTCAGCAGATAAGTCACATTAGGCAATAAAACAAAGCAATACAGAGGTGGTTTGAAGTGTGTAAAAATCAAATCCAATGAAGTCTCAATCCATTATCTTTTAAGAGACGAAAGTGCTTACTATTTGTTCTACAACGTTTACTTTACTAAAGTTCAATTTATTTTCTGTGGTTATGAGTGTATTCTCATTCCTTGTGTATATAGTGTTGACATTTTTTATAAGATGCAGTAGGCACAGAAAGTGCCTTTCTTTGGGGTAAGCTTTTTCACTGCTTAAATTATGTTAAATGTACTGTATGTCACATGGTACAAAAGCAGAAAAGTGAAGGACTGAATCAAGGATTATATGGAAAAAAAAGTTTATTATCAAGTAATCGAAAGTCCAACTTTGTAACATATTCCAGCTTTATGCATTCTCCATGTAGCATCATTATCAATAGCAGATACAGGCCTGCTGATAATGGCCTGGGCATTGCAGTACTTAATGATTCTCTTCCAGCTTGTCAGCTACTTCACAGTTCTACCTGCTTCCCGTTGTTTTATATATATATATATATATATATATATATATATATATATATGAAACAAACTCAGCTGGCACCCACTAATGGGTTGCATCTACCTTTTATCAATGCCATAACAGTCCTTATAAAAAAGGTGGGAAGCTGGCATAATGGTTAAGGTGTTTAGCTTATGAACACAAAGTGCAGGGTTTGGCTCTCACATAAGATAATTGGCTAGGCTTAAAATGGCACTAAAAGGACAGCTAGCCTAGTACTAATCTATGAGCCTTGCTCTAGAACAGTGATGGTAAACCTATGACACACATGCCAAAGATGACACACCAGAGTTCACCAACACAAGTTACAAAAGAAACTGAACTTATTTATTAAAACTCAGCAACAAAAAAATCATTAATTGATGTTAATCAAATCAAATGGAATGTGTTCCATATTTTTTCAGTTCAATTCAAAATTACTATTAAAAGTACGATCATTTTTTGGTGACTATTTAAGCCCAATTATCAGTGCGCATATCGTTTTCTCGATTGTAAGTCACTGATTTTTTTATTTTTTTATTTTACATTTATAATACATAGCAGCACACATGAATGGACTGTATTTTGTTAAATAAATGTATATGTAAATAATGTTCTCTTTTGTTTGGGGGTGGGGGTGACAACCCAGCAGAGTCAAGATAGCCATTTTCCGAATTTTTTTGATATGCCGAGCTCAAAAGGTTCACCATCACTGCTATAGAACCTTAATCACTGTTAGTGTCTGCAGTGATGCTACTGTTTTAATGATGTTCTGCATTTACTTTTTGCATCTTTACTCACTAGCTTGAAACAGAAGCAAAGTACACAGAACTCTTGTACTCTATTCCAGTATTCACCAAGAGGATCTGCTGTTCCCTATATTTTTGTGTTACCATGTGCAGTCCATTGTCTCTTTTTCCATAGTAAATCCTTACTGTAGCTTTGGAAGGTTGTTGTATTTTGTTGATGTATCACTGAACAAATGGAGCAGAACACTTTAAGTATATCATCTTTTGCAGAACTGCTTCTCCAAGAACGAATGGAAGTAAATGGAAGTCAAAAATCTAAACTAACTTTAATTGAAATAGTGAATATTGTAAAGGAGATAAAATAACTAGACACTGTAATCTTTAGAAAGAGAAGGAGACACTTTTATAAAAATAAATTGAATTTATGGGAATAATATCTGCAGAATAATGTTCAGGAGGAAGATTGAAGTTTAAGGGTAGGCAGGAATTCAATAATTTATATACTGTTTGTTATGAATATAATTGCTAAAAAGAAATAAAACATTTACATTATGCATAATGCACAAAAATGAAAAATGTTAATATGGTTTATTTTATTTTCTAGTAATATATGTCTGCCTTTGTGACAATTTAATAAAGGTGTTTAAAAATAACACCCTTTCCTGCTGTCCAAATAGCCCCCCATTATCTATGCAGAACAAATAAGCAATATCTCCTTAGAAGAGTTTATGTTAATGGTTTATTCTTTTTAAACAGCAGCCTCATCTCAATATCTGTGATATAAGGTGGTATGAGGTGGTAATCTCTTAGTTCTTCATCATTATAATCCAGACATTCACCCTTTGCTCAGAGATTCAACCAAAACATAACAAGAAATGCTCCCTGCATTTAAAAAAAAACTTAAGTGGAGGCCAACTCATGGCAGTAACCTTCGAGTATAGAATTGTTGGGCAGGATACTGCGTTCACTGTATCTATCCCTGTATGTTTATTTAACTTTATTATTTATCTTCCTTTTTTTAAAAGGTTTTCCTAAATGGGTTAGTCAAAAAGCCCTTTTCAGTGGAGGCCCAGGGAGAAAAATCTTACAAACATTTTTAAACATGCATTCAGTAATATGCATGAACAGACATTAATTAATATACATTAATAATTACACATACATTTGCTAATTAGATTATATTCATATGACAATAAAGACATAAAATATATTTATGCAATATTAGATGTTGACTATTATGCATTTGAAGAATAGTATTAGTGAGTTTATCAGATAGATAATACATCATGTGATTAGTACTTAGAGATTCAGAGAAATGTAAGTGTGGGGAGGAACAAGCTAGGGCAGAAAATGTTAATATTGTAGTTAAGAGTTGGACTATAAAGCAAGTTCATAGATTAAATATATGGCTTTCATAATGTTTATATAAAAAGTAAATAGACGGGATTGAGCAGTGTCACAAAGCAATGTATACAACTAGGAGATGCTACTAAAAACTATTTAGGTAATGGTGAAGACTGGTTGAGGGGTACAAGACTCTGAATGATGAGAAATGATTTGGCAATATGGCAAGCTGTACATAACAGTGTAATTCAACCAAACTGCTACCCATTCACCAATGTGAGTCTCCATAATTTTTTGCTTCAGCATATCAGGCCTTAATCCTACAGGTGTATAACCTAACATGTACAGATATCATATGTCCAAGGGAATATAAGTTCCATTTTCAGTACTTTTTGTTGAGTAGCCTGTGATGATGTGAGGTAGTGCCAGCTGTGTCGGAATAGTGCAGTCATATGTAACATATACCAGCATAGCTAGCTAGAGTTTGTAAAGAATTATATGTCATTTGCATATCAAACTGACTTGTACAGATGCTTCTGTTAAAAATGTATTTGTAAAGCTGCTTGTGTTAAAAATGTATCAACAGTGGGTCCTGCTGGACAGAAAAGAAATATATGTGTATGCCATACTGTACTGTTGTAACTTAATGAAATGTAAATATTTTAACAGAGGATACCAGAAAAGAAGGAGTTAAGCTCAGCCCAGCTAACCTTAAGAAAAATAGTGCAAAATTAAATGACTTGGTTTAGGCCATAAAGATTTATCTCACAGGTCTGAATGCAGCCAGAGATGCAATGTCTGTGAAAAGCCTGGGCTGGGATCCTGCTCTGTTGTCCTTAGCAGTGAACTAATTGCTACCCTCAATTGCCAGAGAATGACTTGTTAGTTTCTGCAGGAAGGGTGGAAGTGTTGGAATTGTTTTACAGTTTCCAGATGCTGTAATAAACCTTAAAGTTATATGTGTGTAGTGGGGTCTGAAATTATACTTATTCAAAACTTACTTTACTGAGACAACATCACCAAAACTGATTAAACTGAAGCTTCACTTACCACATTATTTTTACAGGGAATGGAGGCACTTGGCCAACATGGGGAAATTTGCCCTTTTCCCCACTGTAGTGTGATCCTGGAGAGTTAGGGGATGGGTTTGACATACTGTTGTGTGTTTTTATGTTGAATGTTGACCAGGTGCCTCCATTCCCTGTAAAAAAAATGTGGTAATGTGAAGCTTCAATTTATTCAAACTTCGGTTATGTCATTTCAGTAAAGTAAGTTTTGATTAAGTGTAATTTTGGTCTACTAAAGTAGACCCATGTATTGTGACACATCAGTGCCAGATTCTGGCTCAGTTTCTAGTGAGAGGGTAGTATGGGAACCACAGAGTCAAGGGAACAGATGTGATGTCATTCTGTAGCCAACACTGAAATTGTATTGGAATACTAGTGAGAGATATAAGGTCTGCTCTCTGTTTTTGGACCTGACAAGACACTCATCCACTTTCAGCTTGCCTTGCTTTAGTAAGTAACTAGGGAACAGTAATTCTTCAGTCAGTTAAAAATATATAGTTAAAAGTATAGTGAGATTAGTTAAATGTTATTTTTTTCTGTATCTGTGTGAGTCTTTCCATCTGTGTTGTTTTTTTTTACATTTCCTGTGTTTGAAACGCTGGTGTTTATTGTAAATAGATATCCAGTATTTTAATTTTTTAAAATTTATTATTAAATATATCTAAACCATTCATTGTGACTGGTCTTTTAGAAAATATTTAACCTTTGAGAATACTTGCATTTCTTTAGTGTCATTGTGGCTCCACATTCCTGAAAGTCTTGCAGCTTGGCTAAACACTACCATGTCTATAAGTATTAATTTTACGAAGTGTAATTGGGTAACCTTGTAAGAGCCTTAAAGGGCTGGCTTTGGGTGTTCTGGTGGCAGCAAATCTATCTTATAGTCTGGGCAGAGTGGGTAAGCTGGGCCAGCCTTTCCGTGTGTGTGTGTGTGTGTGTGTGTGTGTGTGTGTGTGTGTGTGTGTGTGTGTGTGTGTGTGTGTGTGTGTGTGTGTGTGTGTGTGTGTGTGTGTGTGTGTGTGTGTGTGTGTGTGTGTGTGTGTGTGTGAAAATCAAATCTCAAAGACAGTGTGTGTGACAGCTACTTTGAACAGGGACACTGAGAGCTCTGATTTTACAGAGAGGGTGGTGGAGGACTTGGTTTGGATTGCCCAGCTAAAGACTCAGCTCTATAGTAGTCAGTGGGGAGTCTTATTTGGGGCCTGAAGAGAAAGCCCAACCCCAGGACTGGAGTGCATATTCTCTGTGTGCTCTTAAGGGAAATTGTACTTGGTGCATAGGGCTGCATCTGAAAATACTGTGTGTGTCTATTTTTCTCACAGTGAATGTTCCCCATCAGTGTCAGTGGTGAGGATTGAGGCTCCCTCATCAATACCCCAGAGGAGGTACCTCACATAACCATATTTTGGGAATGCATGCAAGCAGCATTTCATCAGCCTTTGTATTTCCTTATATGGAGGTAGACTTGTCACTAACCTATCACCTACATATAAAATTATGGTAGAGTTGTAGAGATGGTACCTCCCAATGGGAATTACATTGCAGTTATCACCTTTATGGCAAGCAGGTGCATTGTGAATGTAAACAGCAAAGAAGCTGAAAGATGACCCTTTTTTATGCTGCTATCATTCTGAGATACTTAGAGGCTCTAGGTCTTAAGCTACTGCAAGACATGGATTTGATTAGGTTCATAGGTAAGTACTAGGCAAGCTGCCCTTGCAGGTCATTGCAAGCCTAGCCAATTTCCCTTCAAATGTGAAAATCAAACCTTGTACCTTGTGACTGTGAAGTAAACACTTAAGCAATTATGCCAACTCCCTACCTGAAACTTGTTCAAACAAAAGTACTAGACTAGCTGCCCTTGTTGGCCATTTTAACCCTATCCAATCTCCCTTTCAAAAGTGAGAATGAAACCTTGTACCTTGTGACTGTCAAGTAAGCACCTTAACCATTATAAGAAAAAGTACACACAGCTGGAGAAGGACCTCGGAAGATACACGTTGTAAAATAAATACCAAGTTTATGTTTGTGCTATTACACAAACTTCTTCAGACAAAATAAAACACACAGTTCCATCTTTATATAGCAGCAAGATCATTGGGTAATTGTCAATTCATTACTTATAATGAGTTAAATACAAATAAAAGAAACAGTCAGGCATACAATCACTCATCTATTTTTGTAACTTAAAGGACACAATTTCAGACAAGCTTAAAAATAGAAGCTTGTTCCAGCTAGCTTAGTTCAAGAATGGCACCTTTCCAAGTAATATTCACTACAAAGAAAATATTTGTGTGAATTTTTGGAACTAGTAGTTATACATAATGGTTTAAATACTACCTCAAATAAAGTATATATATATACAATGTATTTAAATATATTATTTATGTATATAGAAAATGTTAAAAAGCTAGATAAAAGACCTATCTTGGTTCATCTCTGTAAACTTTTTAGTTTCAAAATACTACTAATGGAACAACTTTCATTCAGACCTGGAGCATTATAGGCGTTAAGCCTTATCTGTCACAAAAGCTCAAGTTCATCTAGTCTAAGTGAATCAGAGCCACCCCTAAAGTTGTGAGTAATTCGATCTATAATGGTAAATTTAAAACTATGGTTAGGGAACTGGATTATGCATTTTCAATTTTCTGTTTTGATGTTCATAAAGTCTTCTTTCAGTTTTCCTACATAGTAAGCTGGACAGGACTGGCATTGAGCTAAATAGACAACCATTTTAGAGTTACAATTAACTCTCAGCTTTAAATAGTATTGGAAGTTGTTAATATTGAATCTGTTAGATTCAATAACAATACTTACAAGACTGACATTTAAACATGCCAGCTGTTTTGCACTAGGTTTTTTGGTTGTTGTTCAAAGAAAGGCTTTAAGGTTCTACCCCTCTTGTAAGTCACACACACCAACACAGGAAAAACATATTTATCATTTAGTTTTTGATAAGATCTGGAAGCAATCTCTGCTGTTAAAATGAAATAACACTACTTCTTTTTAGAGTGTCAATTGGTGAATCAACTAAGAGTAGTGGACTAGTAACTAAACTATTATTCAATGAAAAGGATTGTTTAAAATGGGGCGAAAATTTGATTGTAACGTTTAAAGACACTTCCTCAATAATTGCTCAGGATAACCACGATAGACAAATAAGTCTCTAATAAACAAACACTCAATGTTAAATTCGTAATCTAAAGTGGTTATTAACAATAGCCGCTTCTGATGGAATGGATGACAACTGGAAAAATGTAATAATGAATTACAATATGTGTTTTTTCTAAATATGGAAGCTGTAAGTGTTTGAGAAGACAAATCTTTAGTCAAAAGAATATCTAAATAAGAAATAGAATCAACACTAAAAGCATATGTGAAAGTCAAAAAATTGGTAGTGGAATTAAAATAATCCACTACTGACTCACACAAAGACCTGTCACCATCCACCAGGATAAAAATATCATCAAGGAAATGAGTGTAAAAAACAAACTGTTCAAAAAATGCACAGTTATTAAAAACGAACAAGTGCTCCCACTGAGCCATAACCATGTTTGCTACATGGAGAACCCATGGCAACACCCACTTTTTGCAGATAAAAATTCTCGTCAAATATGAAATAGTTATGGTCCAGGACTAGATCTAATAGGTTATGAACCAAACTATTTTCTGTTGTGGTACAACCATGGCGCTTTAAAACTTCAGCAACCCACTCTAAGGCTATATCATGTGGGATACAGGTGTAAAGGTCCTTGACATCTATAGTTAAAAAGTTATATCTTGGATTAAAATGTAGTTGGTTCATCCTGTTAAGGAACATCCAGGAATCCTTACAAATTATTTCAACAATAATTTTAGGATTCCTAGCACTTTTAACCCACCATTACACCCTTTATTACAAATTTTTGAGCTTGTGTGTGAGCTTGATATTCGAAATCAGGCCCTGACTGGACACTTTAAGAGCTCTTACAACAACAACACATTGAAAGAAAAGGAATGCCTTGAATTTATTCAACTAAATGACATTAGGATTTGTAAACCTGACAAGGGAGGAGGGGTTGTCATCTTTGACAACCGTGATTATAACAACAGGATCCTTGAAGTTCTGCATTCACCTTCTTACGTTGAGAGCTCACTGTCTGAAATAAATAAGGCTTATTCAACTATTAAAAATGTTATAGAGGATTTGTTCATCGAAGGAAATATATCTCAACATATTTACAACTATATGACCACTTTGTTCCCAAAATTTCCTCGCTTTTTTGGGATTCCTAAGATTCATAAAGATCCTACTAACCCACCAATGCGTCCATTAGTTGATGGTCGAGGTTCTCCCACCTACCCATGTGCGAAAGTCATTGACTCCATTCTCCAGAAATATTTGGTTAACTTGAAACAAATTTGTAAGGATTCCTGGATGTTGCTTAACAGGATGAACCAACTACATTTTAATCCAAGATATAACTTTTTAACTATAGATGTCAAGGACCTTTACACCTGTATCCCACATGATATAGCCTTAGAGTGGGTTGCTGAAGTTTTAAAGTGCCATGGTTGTACCACAACAGAAAATAGTTTGGTTCATGACCTATTAGATCTAGTCCTGGACCATAACTATTTCATATTTAATTTTTATCTGCAAAAGTGGGTGTTGGTTATGGCTCAGTGGGAGCACTTGTTTGTTTTTAATAACTGTGCGTTTTTTAAACAGTTTATTTTTTACACTCGTTTCCTTGATGATATTTTTATCCTGGTGGATGGTGACAGGTCTTTGTGTGAGTCAGTAGTGGATTATTTTAATTCCACTACCAATTTTTGACTTTCACATATGCTTTTAGTGTTGATTCTATTTCTTATTTAGATATTCTTTTGACTAAAGATTTGTCTTCTCAAACATTTACAGCTTCCATATTTAGAAAAAACACATATTGTAATTCATTATTACATTTTTCCAGTTGTCATCCATTCCATCAGAAGCGGGCTATTGTTAAGGGCCAACTTGTTAGTGCAGCCAATTTAACATTGAGTGTTTGTTTATTAGAGACTTATTTGTCCATCGTGGTTATCCTGAGCATATGGTCGACGAAATTATTGAGGAAGTGTCTTTTAAATGTTACAATCAAATTTTCGTCCCCATTTTAAACAATCCTTTTTCATTGAATAATAGTTTAGTTACTAGTCCACTACTCTTAGTTGATTCACCAATTGACACTCTAAAAAGAAGTAGTGTTATTTCATTTGCGACCTTCAACCTTAACAGCAGAGATTGCTTCCATACTTCAACCTTCAACCTTAACAGCAGAGATTGCTTCCAGATCTTATCAAAAAACTGGGAAATTTTTAAAAATGATAAATATGTTTTTTCCTGTTTTGGTGAGCATCCCTTTGTGACTTACAAGAGGGGTAGAAACCTTAAAGCCTTCTTTGAACAACCAGTAAAACCCAAACAGCTGGCATGTTTAAATGTCAGTCTTGACATTATTGAATCTAACAGATTCAATATTAACAACTTCCAATACTATTTAAAGCTGAGAGTTAATTGTAACTCTAAAATGGTTGTCTATTTAGCTCAATGCCAGTCCTGTCCAGCTTACTATGCATGTATGAACATCTTTACGCTATTAAAAAACAGAAAATTGAAAATGCGTTAGCTAAGCATATAATCCAGTTCCCTAACCATAGTTTTAAATTTACCATTATAGATCAAATTACTCACAACTTTAGGGGTGGCTCTGATTCACTTAGACTAGATGAACTTGAGCTTTTGCAGTAAAGGCTTAATTATAATGCTCCAGGTCTGAATGAAAGTTGTTCCATTAGTAGTATTTTGAAACTAAAAAGTTTACAGAGATGAACCAAGATAGGTCTTTTATCTAGCTTTTTAACATTTTCTATATACATAAATAATATATTTAAATACATTGTACTCCTTTTGTATATATATATATACTTTATTTGAGGTAGTATTTAAACCATTATGTATAACTACTAGTTCCAAAAATTCACACAATTTTTATTTTTATTTTTATTTTAGCTATTTTAGTTTTATTTTTATATTTTGCTTGTCTGAAATTGTGTCCTTTAAGTTACAAAATAGATGAGTGATTGTATGCCTGACTGTTTCTTTTATTTGTATTTAACTCATTATAAATGATCTTGCTGCTATATAAAGATGGAAGTGTGTGTTTAATAAACTTGGAGTCAAGACCTTAAACATTATACCAACCATCAACCCCAGCTGATATAAAGATCTCACACTTAAATAAATTAGTTGCTCTGGTCCCATGTTCTTGAGCTCTTCAAAAATATAACAATATATATCAAATCCTGTCAAAAACACCTGCAGCATCCAGGATCAGCAACTCCATGGAGTACCCATCAGAAGCTGTCATCCGTTTACTTCAAATTTCCTACCTAACTTATTGATATAAGCACAGAAGTACCTCAAAGATCGTTGCTGCGCTACTTACTCACTGGATTCACTATTAAAGGGCAGAATTTTTTGAAGGACTAAGAGTTACCAGTCTAACAACAGCACCCAGTATGTGTCAGCCTATTTACATTTGTAATAATACACTGTAGGTTCTTGCACTCACTTAACTGTCCACAACTCAGTAAAAGCTGTATTTTTTCTGTACAGTACTGTTTGGTCAATGTTATGATTCTAAATGTAATTCCTTATTTCTGGTGTCTATTGTGCATTTACTGTCACAAATCTGCAAAGTGACATAGGATAAATAATGTTTCAACATTCCTAGATGCTAAAACTTGTTAAGGACAATGACCAGTAATATTATAGATATTTTATTGATAAATGATTCAGCCTGAGTGTTTCTTTTAAACGTCTAATTCTAGGGTGTTTCAGTATTACCTATTTCTAATAGTGATATTGGTTGTGTATTGCATGTAAAGAAAAAGCAACTAAATTATTTACTTTTATAATTAATTTACAATTATTGAGCTTTTTGGTTAGTTAATCATAGTTGCCTATGTCCCTTGATGTATTATGCATCATTGTTACATGCAGCAGAAAGAAAACTGCTTCAAGTTTTTAGTTGTGCATGTCTAAGCATTATAATATTTAAAACAATGAATTAGTCATCTTTGGTTCTAGATCACTGTACTGCAATGAAGGTGATTATGTTTTGTCAATAATAAAGAAAATCCTATTTTGCATTGTTGCTATTATGCCTAATAGGAATAAAGCCATATTGATCATGATTCATCATCATACCAGTTATTGGTTTTAATCTAGAAATCCAAAAAGATATATGAATGTTCTATACGTACTCAGTATGGAAGCAGGTTTATAGCTAATTTCCATTATAGTATAGTTATCCAAATACAATACATGTGCAGCACTGGCATATACTAAAATTGAGATGGTGAGTCTCCAGATTGCAAATGAAAGTTCACCCTCTAAAGTTGAACTTTAGTGGCAGCCTGAACAATAAATTTATACAGTTCAACTACCAGACAACCGGGGTTGTCATTTTTCCCCATTTTTCATGTACTTTATTGCCAGAATAATCCTAAAATGAGAAAAAGGATATCTATTGTTTTATCTATTCCAAATAATCCCTGAGAAGATTAATCCCTTCCAAGCTAAAGGGATGGTTCCCCTCCATTACTTTTTGTTGTATTGTGTAGAAAAACTCTAGAATATATTGTGCTAGATACTTAAACATAGCCCTGTGAGTCCTTTCTTTGAATCTGCTGATGATAGGAGTTCACTTTTATTTATTTAAATAATGCCTGACATCTCTTAAGAATCACTGTATAATTATGCAGCTTGAGACTCTCAAAGGCTGTAGCAGTTTTACATTTTAAGACATGCCTGCTGAACGTTTTCTGTTAAAGAAATAACAAAGTCCTTATACCCTGCTTCAGTCTGGCACTAAAACAACAGAATGATTAAGTCTGTGCAGTGGCTTTATATTCCTCCAAGCAAACTTTCCTGATAACCTGGCACCAGGCACATAGGTGATCAACTAAAACACCCTTGCACATTTCCTGTTTATGCTGTACTATATTTGGGACCCTGATAAAGTTCCTTGAACCTAAGTGTTTATCTTCACCCAATCCCAAAATCCATGTAGGTTTGTATAAATTGCTAGAATATGCCAACATTTTGGTCAGTCACTTTATTCTCTGACAGGACAAGACCAAGATACCCATAGTCACAAAGGTGAGACTCAAATAACAATGAGTGACAAAATAGGTAAAGGCCAGCCTCTTACCCACCATGGGAGACCCCGTGTTAACATAACCATAATCCTTTGATAATAATCTCACTATCTTTGCAATAAGGTCAGTTTTCTTATTCTAAAATTAATTTCAATTGGGAAAATATTAACCCCTGAAAAATAATTATACTTAACTTAATATGGCTTTTGTTTTGCTGTAAGACACTTGCAAGCTTTGTGCAGCCTGTCAAACTTCTGCATCCCACTTTTTAGACTTGGATGGGTTTTCTTGTGACACCACCAACAAACAAAGCTTTGAAGGTTACAGATGCACTTTAAGTTGTACTAGCCAGTCTCTTATCCTGACTACTTATCATTTTTTATTTAATGTCACCACTGTAGAATTGGCTTGTCACATTATATGACTGTAACCCAAACTGCATCTAAGAAGCTATCCAATCTCCCCAAAAGTTCTGTGTTGATTTTTCTAAGGTATTGTTAAGGCTGAAGCCTTCATAAAGCCCAAACTACTCCAGACATTTATTTTGTACAATTGCATATGAGTCTCTATTGTTAACTTTATAGCTTCCTATGTATTAATAGACAGATTCCAAATCATTACTAGCCTAGCCAATAAATCATTTTCAAGAGTTACCTACAGCTTCATGGAGGACAAAACAAGATAGACTGGGGGAGACATTGAAGCTGCACATCCAATTATCTTGATTTATCTCAACTATGTCAAGAGTGCTATTCTGTTTGACATGTAGTGGAAGTTTGTTCCAGAGGTGGGGGATATGTTGAGATATGACTCTATTGTACCAATGTGTTCTTATTTATCTACATGTATCTACTAATGAAGTTTTATTTCCTTTAACTGGGTATTTCATGAACCAGTTGTACTGCAAATGAATATGAAGTCAAGGAAAGTTAGATCTTTCATGGCTCAAAAGGTAAGACACTGATCATCATAAAGGAGTCTATATGAAAACAAGTATGAAGAGAGAGGGTTTCAACTCTGTCCCAATAAAAGAGGGTCTTGAGGCCACTGATCTTTTCAGTTAGACATCTCTAATATCTCTCACACTGAGTGATATGTTTAGTCAAATATTTGCCAAAAGAGGCATTATATATAATAATGGGTCTGATGAGATGTGAGTAAAGAGATGCTAAGACATCTATGGATTTAGTGGAGAGGACTTTGGAAATTAGATGAGCCAGATAGGAGACTTTCTGAACTACTGTGCAGACTTGTTGGTAAAAGATAAGGAATTATCAACAAGAGTGCCTAGATTCACTATGAAAGTATCTGACTGGAAGAGTGCTTTGCCTATATGGTATGGTATGGTATGGTATGGCGATGTGTTTGTTTATCAATTGAACTATACTACATTTTTTGATATAATTTAAGACCATTGTCTTTGAACCAGTTCTTAACATAGTCTAACCTAAACTGGAGGAACTGTGAGTCATTTGAATATCAAAGAACAACACCAAATTTACTATCACCTGCAAATGTATTTAACCATATGCCAGGATGGTTACTCTAACATTCTGAGAAATAGATGCCATAGGAGAGGGCCCAACACTGAACCTGTAGTACATCTCTGGTAACTTATTACTTTCAGAAGTGGCACCTGCAACTATAACCATATTGATTCTGTCAGGCAACCATCTAGCTTTCCATGGTGCAACATATGGACCTGTTTTCAGATTTATAAGTCTGTCGATGATGACTACATGGGAGATAATGTCAAAGCATGTGAACAGGTCTAGTTGCATGTACTGTATAATCACTATTCACTGCTTCAGGGAAATTAATAAAATTAAACAGGCTGGACCTGCCTTTGATAAAGCCACATTGATGAGGGTCCACAGTTAGGAGATTTTCAATTTCCAAATTAATGAAGTCTGTGATAGTATGTTCCATATTTTTACATAAGAGGTTTGTGAGACTAATAAGCCAATAGTTATCAAAGTCCATAGCTGAGAAACCCTTCTATAATGGCATTACAATTGCTTTTGTCCAGGCTTCAGGAACATAACCAGTGCAGAGTCTTCGATTAATGAGGTTAATTAAAGAGGTTGAAATAAGATGTATTTGGTACTGATAATCAATAATTTGATAAGGTATCATGGTTCAGCAATAAGGTATTCTTTGCTTTGAGAGGTCTGACAAGACCTGCAAGACTTGTTGAATAGTAATTGTAGGAAATGGTTAAGGCTGTGGTATCTGTGGAGTAGCTATAATTGTGATTGGACTAAATTTTGCACTAAATGTGTCAGTTAGAATATTAGTTATTTCTTTTGGGACAAAGTAGATGTATTTTTATTGACTAGCATTGCTGGATGTTAGTTCTTAGCTTCTGGTCTAGTTAAAGAAAATTTTGCAGTTAACTTTAGTTTCAGTGACTATATTATTTATTATTCATTCATTCATGTATTTATTTATTTGACATTTGTTGACTGGGTTAGTCCGACTGAGCAAAGGCCATTTTTCTGCAGAGGCCCGGGAAGAAAAGCTCCACAGTTAGTATAGACACAGATAGTATAACATATCAAAAGTGTATAAACTAATCATATAACTAGTATAACATTTGAAGTGTGCACATAAATAGTTTAAACAAATCCTAAGAGGAAACGTGCATCAATAGTCATTTAAAGACAAATACCAAGGCAGTCAGAGTTGTACAATAGCAGACACAGGAGTCTGACAGTAAAATGAGTCCAGTGTGTTGTCATTTGTATATCAGCAGTTATATACCAGCATATACCATTGCACTTTTAGTGGTATAGTAACAAATATACAGCAGCACAGCTTTGAACATCCTAATGGTTCCCATAAGCTCTTTACTAGTTTGCCTAAGTGTGTGCTCAAGGTAGATACAAAGAAACCTCTTATAAGCATTCAGTAGTTTCTTTCTCCTTTTTTATAATTTAATTATATGATTTTTCAAGCACGGAGGTTTGTTTTTACATTTCTCACTATTTTTCATGAGGAAAGGGAAGGGACCATCTTATCCAAAAACAATTTAAGTGGTAGTTAGAGTCAGAGGCATAGGCAGCAATTTTAGCAATGACAGCCATCAGAGGAGTAGGATTACACCAGAATTTAATAAGGTTATCAAGCAATAGAAGAAGGTTTGCTTTTGAGATGCCCCTCACCACAGACATATTTGCAGGAGAAATAATAACAGTTTCTAAGGAAAAGGTCAATGATTTAAAGAAGATGATACATATGGAGGTGTGCAAGTTGCAAATGTACTCTGAGGACATGTGAAGGAAATTTTGTTTGCTAGTATGTTGATTAACTATTTGTAAAAGGAAATTAGCATTTTAAAGTCAAGGAAGTGTTGGCTATGCGAGCAACTGGCATTGTAGGTCATCCAGTTTATTGATGGATGTCTGAAGTTCCCCAGTAGAAAGGTGCTGAGATCAAAATGAATTTCTGCATAGGTGTTCAATAACTAGCCATAAATTGGTGATTAATCTTGTTTAGCATGATCTGGATATCTAGGCATTCACATTTTGTGTCTCAAGGAATCACTGTGAGGTGATGATATCTTAGATACTGATACTCCTCTGGAATTGTCAGTTGGTCTGAAGACATCCTATACTCTACACCCAGGAATACAGGGAGTGCTTTCATTGCTCTGAAAGTGTAATTTTGTAACTGTGTTCTGTATAAATGTTCAAGTTGCAGAGGTCCTTATGTTCTGGTATTTTTATCAAGACTCCTGATATAGAGTACAGCCAATTTAATGGTTTCCAAATTAGTTTACTAGATTAGAATGCCGAGCAGGTGGACTCTGATTAAAAAAAGGCATAACACAGGGCAGCAAAGGCTTTAACAAAAAGCTAAAGCCTTGATAAGAGAAGAACAGTCCATTCCTGGTAAAGCAGGAAAGCTTGTCATCCATCTCAGACCAAATTAACACATACTGATTCTCCTTAGAATCACACCAGCTACATAACCAATTATTAAGCTTAATTATCTTCCCTTTGAATCTAGAAATCATTCTAGGAGATGGGGAAAAAAAACATTTAAGGTAAGTGCATAGCAAGCACAATAATATCCTTCAGCATTTCCCTGTTGGCAATGAACCTCAGATCATTCACCCTCATGAGGACTAGTGTCTAGTCATAATTGTACTTGCCAGAATTGGTGAAATTAAAAGCTCTTCTTACCTCAGAGATCCTTTCCTCCAGAAAGAGGGTTAAATATCACTCTATTCATATTCAGCCTAGAAAAGATGGTATCCATATGCCTGACATTAGAACCACTGATTTCTAAAACATTACCATGGGTGAAAATAGTCTCAGTGGAATTTAGGTGCATGGAGTCTGCAGCCTACTGGCTCTAGGTGTGCATGGTGAAGGTGGGTGCATTGCGGTGTGAATTAATAATGGCTGATGTTTCTTAGCCTTTAGTTTGGGTAGGTAAGACAGTGCTCTCCTAGCAATCTCAGTGTAAGTGGTGTACTGGTCTGTGCTGTGTATGTGTGTGTTGACATATTCATGCATGCGTATGTGCATGTGCACTTGTGTGTGTGTTGTGCTTACCAAATGCATTCAGGCATAAGAAGAAAGCTTCCAGTCTAAAAAAATATTCTCCAGTTTCCATGCTGAATCATTGTGAAGTAGTGATAAAAATATTTTGATAAGCAAGAGGCAGTTGCTGCACTATATCAAAACACCCAGTGCTCTCAGGCTAGCTATAGAAGGGGCAAGAGCTGACTGAAATTCCATAATGGCCAGTGCAGATAAAGGGGTATGAGAAAACAAGATAAATTATTGACCAACTCTTAGTATAATATATAAAGGGATACTAGATTGGACTAGAAAAAAGTGATAATATGGGCTACAGCTAAAGGATACAAGAATATAAGATGTGACTACTGTAGTATTCACAAGTACAAAGAATATAAAATGTAAAATGGCAGCATTATCTACAAATAATAAAGTAATCAGTAAAAAGTGGCAAATTTATATCACATAGCTTTACTTAATAGGCTAATTTGGTCTCTAACTAGTGACAGCATAACCCAACTTATCCAGGTACAGTAACTATAGAGCAATAGCAAAACAAATGTCTAAATGAATGGTTCTCAATACAGTATAACTGTAAATCAAATTATTTTAATGCAGTAACAGTAGAGCTGTGAGCACATGTAGTAAAAGTATATCAAACAGGTAATCCATTAGTCTCTAGTACAGAAGTGTAGAGCAGTGCTTTAAGTGCCGTAACAGTACAGCAATCTTTTACAAGCAGAAATGCTTAACAAATGGCAGGTAGCTACAAACGTAAATTACTTTATTAATACAATGGTAAGTGCTTTTGTCCGGTAATTCCAGCCTTTATCAGTCATTCTAAAATGGTTATATAACCTCTTTTATATAGATACAATAAAAACATGGGTATCTTATAATGATTAATAGTGACAAAGTAAAAATAAAATAATGAAAATAATAATTAATTAATGACCTCCGTACACCACACAGTTAGATAATCAAACTATATCTCACTTAATATGATTATCAATACACTAGAAATAGACATAACATTATTTTTATTGTGAATACATAGTTGTAGTAATGTTATAATTGGGTGGTTATAGTTGTTGCTGTTGGGCTATGCTTTTTAAATGCTGGTTTTAAACATTGGTTTTAAGCACTGTTTCTTTAAATGTTGATTGGGGATATATTGTATCTATATAAAAGAGGTCATATGACCATTTTAGAATGTCTGATGAAGGCTGGAATTACCGGACTAAAGCACTTACCATTGTATTAATAAAGTAACTTACTTTTGTAGCTGCAAGCAGAAATGCAACAACACCAGTTTTCAAAAAGCGCAATCAATAACTGAGTAATGAGGTAATGTGGTTTCTATTTACATAGTATCAGTAACTGACAACACTGTTTTATCTTGTATATTGCCATTAGTAAACAACACTACAAAAGCAACAAGGCACAACAGTGCAATGTTATTCAACTTAATAAAGTCAACAGTAGCTGGCTCAACACACACCCTTTGCCACTCAGATGAACTATAGTCCTACCCCCCTCAGCTCTTCAAGTGAAGAGCAAAAAAAAAAAATACAGGTCCTGTCTCTGCACTTTATTCCTGCCCATCCTTCCTCACATTTTTTTTGTTAAAAAGAAATTAAAAAAAAAAAGAAAGAAATATTTTTTTTCTTTAAACTGTAGCAATCTGCTTGCTACAATGTAGCAAGTAGTTGTTACAGTGTATACCACATATGGAATGCTACAGTGCTCAGGTTTTATATATATATATATATATATATATATATATATATATATATATATATATATATATATATATATATTTCTTTTTTGCTTTTTTTTCAGTTAAACTATGGCAAACTGCTTGATATAAATGTTCAGCAGCTGCTATAGTTTATAGTCTGCATGGGGCACTATAACGCTCAGGTTTTCTTTAAAAAAATGCTTTAAACTATAGCAAACTGCTTGCTACAATCTAGCAAGTACTTGCTACAGTTCAGACCACACAGGGAGTGCTAAAGTGCTCAGGTTTGACCACAAATAATTTTTAAAAAGCCAGTGTGCAATGAAGAGTGATTGGGATCAGCCAACCACCCTCCCCCAACACTATGTGCTCAGGACAGTTGCTTGCCTTGCCCAGACCTACGTACACTACTCAGAACAACAGTGCTAATGCATTCAGATAAATTGCAGACAATAAGTTAAAAAATAGACAATGATTTTACTGCATGCAGTAAGGTAGCAGTAAAACCAATTGAAGTAATACAAACAAGATGAAATGGAGAAGGCAGTGAAATTTATATAATCTACAGCACCAGGTTCTTTTGATGGTTATCCATCAGGATTAAACCTGCATAGCATAGCACTGTTGTGTGTGTGTGTGTGTGTGTGTGTGTGTGTGTGTGTGTGTGTGTGTGTGTGTGTGTGTGTGTGTGTGTGTGTGTGTGTGTGTGTGTGTGTGTGTGTGTGTGTGTGTGTGTGTGTGTGTGTGTGCAGCTGCACACCAAAGTGAGCAAGGCTCTGGGTATTTAAAGTCTGTAAAGCTTTTACAGAGCACTACAGACCCACACCAAGGAAGCTGATAAAGTCCTTGTAGTGTATTGAATAAGTAGGAAGCCATATGGAGAAGGTCTTTCCAGTCTTTGCTTCTTTCGCTGTAGTCTTATGCTTTTTCAGAGTAGCTTGCACTGAAAAGCATTGAACTGAACACGCAACTGGCTATTTAAAGACTTTAAGGATTTGCCCCAAGAGAAGATGACCAATCAAAAGACAGACAGCTCTCCCCAAAGAAGCTTGCGAGTCATGAAATGGCATTCCAGTCCTTCAGTGGAACCCAAGCTTGTGTAGCTGTTACATTGAGGCATCTGCTCTTAACAGATTCTGGAACACTGCAGACAACATCCTAGGCAGATGACAAAGTTCTTGTAGTGTGTCATATCAGTAGAAATCCAAGTGGAGTCTTCTTTTCCCTTTTTTTATTCTGTTGTTTTTCAGGAAGTGCAGTAGTGAAGAGCCTCCTTATTGAATCTAAGACTGATACAATACTTGATGTTCTACTCCCTTTGAAGAGACCTGACTATGTGCAGACCCCAGTCAGGTCATCTGAAGCATCAATCTGCACGATAAATTCTTGGTTATAACCTGAACTAACTGTGTGTCCAGTTAAGGCCACCCTGAGATTTTAGTAAACCTCTCACAAGCTGGTGTCCATACAACCTTCTCTGACCTGTTTTTTTTTTTTAATAAGGTCTGTAAAAGGAGTGGTCATGGTACTATATTGTGGGACAAACTTTCTGTAATGTGTCACAGTTCTGAAGCATTTCTTTACCTGCTCTTAATTATGGCAGTATGCCCTGCCTAGATAGCTTCTATTTTTGGTTTTGGTTCAGGTTTGGAGTGAATTTTGCCAGCACCCACTCAATGACCAAGATATTTAACTTCTGTTATTCTTTCCTGACATTTCTTTGTCTTAATAGTCAATCAACCCATATTTAATACACTGAGCACCTCTCTGACATGTTACATATGTTTCTGTCAGTTCTGCTTTAGAAGCTTGAAAGTCAAAATGCTTGAATCTTAATAGGTCAAGACCAAATGCTTGAATCTCATAAGACATGAACTAGCAAAAAGAAATGTGACAGTGTTTTTTTTTTTTTTTTTTTTTTGCTGGGACCTAGGCTGTGCAGGATCACTGCACAGCAGGGATTGGGATATTGGTCATGTCCTCACAGTGGTGCAATCTTTGAGGTGGAATATATAACCAACAGCAGGTGTAGATGGTGCATCTCTCATGTGGAGAGGGGGGCAGGGGGTGCCCCCCCCCCGTGAAAGCAGGTGCAAGGTGTGTTTTTTTTTTTTAGTCTTATGAGATTCAAGCATATGAGCTCGATCTTGTAAGATTTGAGCATTTGGAGTTTTGAGTTTCTGAAGTAGAACTTATCTTGCCATGACATGACTAAAGATTACAATATCATTTCAGTAAATTTGACCTTGGAATCCATCTCCTGCTATGATGCAATCATCCAGCCAATGATAAAATGTTGAGGCATTTTCATCCCAAGGATTGACGAAAGCTGATTTGCTGCAGGAGTCAAGTGTTCTTGCCAGTAAACTTTAGACAGGTAAACAGTGGTCAGAAACTTAGTCCTAGTCATCTAAAGCTTCATCTCTCCTTGGCATGGTATACATTGTTGCTTGTGTATGACTATTTAGTTATCTGTAGTCTACATAAAACCTAGTGTTCCTGTCCACTTTTTGGAACCAACATGAGCGTGGTTGCACAGTGACTGCTGGATTCCTGGATTATCCCCAGTTTCATTATCTCCATTTGTCGTCCCTACATGCTTTGCCCAAGCACAATGTAAGGAACTTGTTTGATTAACTTTAAGGTTCCTGTATCCAAATAGTGGTCTAATAGTTGAGTATACCCTAAGTTAGTAATGAAGATATCCTCAGACTCATAGCACTGTTCAGATTTCCTGAACCTGTGGTGGGAATAGCTGATGTCACAGTACTACCCAGCCACTGAGGCTTCTGTTCAACCTTCACCAATAAGTTCCAGTTACGTAACATATTTCTCTTTTGATAAACTTTATGTCTTTCATGGCAGGGTTTCATCACAGTGCTTTAAGTTCTTTGGTAGTTATTAGGCATGCGGGCCAGGAGACAATTGTTAGGCCAGATTTCTTGGTTGCCCCAGAGAAATATCTGATTAAATGACTTGCTCAGAGCCACACAGTAAAGTAAATGCAGGATGAGGGAATGAAACACCAGACACAGATGTAGCTCATAGCAACAATCCCACAGAATCTATGGTTGCCCTTTGAAGTTGTCTCTCAATAAAATGTAAGGGCATCAAAGCAGCCTTAGCCATTTCTGCTGTCCTGCCAACCTTTTGACACAGCTTACATGTGTTGTAGTTCCCCAAGTCTTTTACAATGCATAGACAATATAATTTTTTACATAAGCCTCCATTTTGTTTACATTATTCTCAACTAGCCTAAAAAGTGAATATCAAGAAGTGCCTGATGGTAGGGCCTTGAGATTTTCAACTGCTCTATCACTTTTCCTCTAACCTTTTGTCAAAAGTCCATTCTATATAGAGTAACCCTCTGCCCATGAATATGGACTTCACCTCCCATTTTTTGAATGTGGAACCTCCTCAGGCCCTGTAAGGTGTGATCTGAGAGATACACCTGTATCAGCTCTCCCTTTGTGACCTTCCTCAGTTACCTCTGTACAAAAGTCTAGTATTTTTGGTAACTGTCTCCAATTTGTACATGTTGCTATGAATTATTTTTTACCCTGAAATAACTACTTCAAGTGGGATTCCAGTACCTTTTTACAAGTGTGGCACAAATTCACATGTGCTCCTTCTATGTCGCTTTCCCATGGAAGTAGCCACATCATCAGCCTCTGTTATGCATACACTGATTGGACTTTTCCAATGCTACCACCCTTATGCCATTGCCTCTCTGTTTGCTGAATTTAAGTGCTTGTATACAAGGTATTGTGTCATAAAAGTCATTATCTATTAGGACCATCAAACACTGCCATATTCTTGTCTACCTGCCTCATTCTCAGTCAAAGTGAACAACGTTCATTGATGCCTGAAAAAAGGTGTCCCTGCAATGAACCTAAATGCAGTGGACTCAGTAGCAGGTAATGTTCCACTAGAATAACTACAGCCTTAAAAAATACTTGCATCTGTTGCAGTATCCTTTGTTAGAACTTTTTAAAACTTTTTCTAAAGAGGTACAAGCCCTTGCAGTAATCTGGAGCAGCTACAGTGTCAAGACAATCTACCCCTACTTTGGTGCTACCTCTGTTGGCTCCCTCACATAGTTTTTCCCCACCTTTTCTTCTTGGTTACATTGGAACATCTAACCACAGTCCTTCTCATTTATTGGAACCAGTGCATTCTTCCTTACCCATGGAACCTGCTGAGAAAATTTCGATGCCCCCATGGGTTTATTTATACCCATGTGTAATGCTGTATAATTAATTCTTAAACCGCTCTGTCTTGCTTCCCAAGCAGAGATCTTCCTTTTCCCCATTTTCTCAGCAGTGTTACACTCCTGATCTGTTAACCAGATTCTCACATCCTCGGGTAAGCACTGAGTGCTTGATTCTTTATCCTAAAGGTCTATCAACATTGCCAGTATATGTACCCTGAGAGTCAGCTTTGTTTCACCTTGTTAAATTCACATTATTGGGTTAATATTGTGATTCTGTCTCTCCCTGGGACTCATTATTATTAATTTGGACTGTATGCGAGTGGTCATACTGAAAGGATTGTTTGGAGGTGCCTAATGTGTGTTATGCTGCTATCATAACTGTAATACCCAGCAGCAGCTAATGAATTCTCAGCTATTACTGTTTAAACTCTTTGCTCTGATGCATTGCTGGTCAGCATGGAAAGTATATGAACCTGTAGACTTAGCCTTTTTTCACCTTTATCCTTGTGCATCTAGCTATCCAGCTATACAGTGCCTCCATATCTCTGAGGAACAAAACAAAAATCCTATGGTCCTCTGGAATAGAAGAGAAAAACAATCATTTCTTTTTAAACTGGGTTGAGGCCTGTAAAGGCAAAGGTAGATCCAGTAGCCAAAGTGATGTTGGTCAGCTGCAGGGAGAAAAAAAAAAGATTTGTACCTGTTGTAAGAGAAATCTGTTAGCACTTGAAGAATCAATATTGAAAAGTTGAGATTTGAAATAATGATCCCCAAAATGCTAAAAGAAAAGACTGAAAGCACAGAAAAACAGCAAATAATGGACCCATTACATGTGCACACACATAGATACACACACACACACACACACACACACACACACACACACACACACACACACACACACACACAAACTTATATAAGCTAACTCCAGGATTGCCATACTACAGAGAAAACAGAATATTACAAAGAACAGCAACCTCAGACTTATAGTATGTAAGTTCACATTTTAGACATTCAGTCTCAGCATTCCTGGAATCACATCTACAAGTCATAGGAGCATAGGAGGTTACTAGGCTAATGGCCCTGGGCCCTTACAAGCCTAGCCAAGAGTTTATCCCCAAAAATAAACCACAGTCAGCACCTGTCACCCCTGTCAGTGAGGGACGCAGGTGGAACCCCTGGAATGAATTTGTGGTTTCCCATCCACTCATCAAGGTTGTGCTTGAAGATGGTCAGTGAGGTGCTCTGTTTGACATGTATGGAAAGTCTATTCCAGAGATGGAGCAGCCTATGGGAAACAAACCTGTCTCTCCAGCAGGTTTTGTTAATGTCACATATTAGGTTCAGGCCTTTTGAGCAGGTAGTGTGTAAAAAAGTCATGGCATTTCAAAAACTTAACCATACTGACTGTATTATTAATACTTTTATATTGCATTTGTCTGAGGTTTATTTTATTTTTCCATAGGTTTCCTTCAGGACTTTATTTATAAATTTCCTCACAATCTTGTTGTAAAACAAATTATAGGGAGCAGCATATTTCTTAATTTTCAAAACATATCAGTTACTTCTTGAGAACATGTAGTTATTTTATAACATACAGTGATTTTGTTGCTTACTGCAAGGAAGACAACTGTTTAACTTAAGAATGGTGTATATACTGTTTATTCTGAAACAATGTTAAAGAGCATAGAACTTCATCCTGCTCAGTCACTACCAAAGTGTTGTTTAAGAGTCCTTCAGTGGAGTAATTAAAATAAATTACCTAAGTCAGTATGCTTTAAATGATTTACTACAAAAAGACTTTCTTAAGATACGTAAAATGTGAAATGGCTTTCTTGTGCACTACTCACCCCAGAATATCTAAATATTGATTTATGCCTAAACTGTAATACAGTTTATAGATCATTATAGATCAGCGTTGGCCAATGTTGCCTCCATAGGTTCATCTAAAAGATGCATTGCAAACACCTTACATTCTGTTACCACAGGACACTCATTCCATGGTCGTTGGATGGACTGGGTGTAAGCTGGTTAGACACAAACTATCCAAAGTCAAACTACACAGACCATTAGTGTGATGATCTCAGGGTTCCTTGTGGGAACACAGCCTACCACCCCTCATCACAAGCATCACCCAGGTGGTGGTTATTGATGGCATTCATGTGGAACACTGCAGATGCTTCAGCAAGGTACACACTCATAGCCACACAGTTCTACCTCTTCTCTATTATCTTGGAGACATGACCTGCCACCTGCTTGGTCATGAGCATCATCCCAGTCATGAGTGGCTCTGCTCCTCAAGCTGAACACAGGGGATGCTTAATCAGGGTGCACAAGCATGGTCTGAATTTCTGTCCCTTCACTGCCATGGATCAGCATGAGTACCATTACCCCAAGCCATCAGAGTGCACACCACCTAAACATCTTGAGAGGCGAGCCAGTGACTCATCTCTTGCACTGACAGAGCAACTCCTTGTGTACCTTGTACAGTCATGCAGTCAGCTGGCAATGATCATCACACCACCAGATAAGGAACTCACTCATGATGTCAGCCATGAGAGTGACCGAGTTTTGGGCTGGATTCCCCTCAAGGTCAGTTTAGCAGCTGTGCTTCACCCTTCCTTTTCTTCCATAATTTTGTTCTTCTTCCCTTTCTGTCACTCTCTTTCACCTGCTTTTAAGTTAATACTCCTTATCATCACTTGCCTACCTTCTTTCAATCTGTGTCTCTCACATGCTGTGCCCTTTTATGTGACTGCCTTTCATTGTCTGAAGTTTATGCATGTTTGTCTGCCCTTGCTTCATTCTCTATATATTCCCTCCCCATCTATCTTTCTTTGAAAAAGAAAATGGCACCAAGTACACCATTCTTCCCTTCCTGCTGTCCTTTTGTATGTTCCTCCACTTGCACTTCCCTATTTTTGACTCTCTTATCTTCCCATTTCCATCCCAATTATATGGTAAGATGAGCTTGCATTCTGCCGTAATGCCCTTGTGTAAACTGCCTGCTGTCTGTGTAGATAGTATGGGATAACTCACTATATGTGTGAATGCACATAGATATAACACACCACCTGCATGTCTCTTTCCCCAGTTCACATGCTCATTCGACTCAGTTATGCACTTAGTGGCATTACTGCTGTTGTGTAGATTCATTATGGAGCACCTGCCCTGGCCTGACTGCACTATGCCAACACCAGGACTTATAAATACCTAATTGCCAGTGGGTCAAGTACTGCTAATTTCATTACAATATTTACAACTCAAAGGTTGCATAATGCTTTCTGTAAATACCCTCTAAAGGCCATTAAGAAATCAAAAAGCAACTTAATTACACAACTATTTTAAAACTAGTGGGATCACAGAGAATTACTGCCTCCAATGATGAAATAGGAAAACAACATGAATATTTCTGTAGAAGTATACTTTAATTTGTTAAACAACCCTATGATTAAATAAATTTTAACAAAAGTAGATCTGAGTCATGAATAGCACAATCAAAGATGAGTTAGAACATTCACAAGAAAGGGAAAATGCGTATTGATGGAAAGTAAAAGCTGAGACAAAAACAGAAAAAGGTAAAATTCCATAACTCAATAGAGAAGAAATCTATAAGAAAAACAAAAAGTTACATAGTGAGTCAGTGGGTCTCAGTTTTGAGACTAAATGATATAGCATAGAATTACTCCTAATTTTTTGTTCAGGGCTTTCACAGAGGGACTGCTTTAGCAAATAGATATGGTGTACTAGCATACTGGAGTTGAAGTCAAAAAGTCTGAATAAAATGTTTAACAACTTTTTTTACTCTGAGGTTGTATGACCAGAGTAAGTATATTTAGAGATCAGAGGTGTGAAGATGAACTCCACTGTTTGGGATGTAGGGAAGGAGTATCCTCCTTCCAGAAGTATTTCAACAACTTGCATTTTCTTTAGGTATTTATAGTGTGTATGGGTGTGTGTGTGTCAATTTAATAAATTTGCTGACATTTTGAGTAGTTTATGTTTAATGTATGAGTTGAGTCTTAGCAAAAGTAGACTGGATGACATATTATTGTCCCCACAAAAAAGAAACATGGGTCTTAGACAATTTTTTCTTAACTCAGAAAAACTGAAAGATGGAAAATACAGTAAAAGCAATGACATCAGCAAACCACATTCTCAATATCACTATCAAAATACAAGTCAAGCTTAGAGCTGTGAACAATTAAAACAAAAGATTTATTCCACTTAATAAGAAAATTCTATGCAGAAGTTTGGAGAATAGGTAGTCAATAATATTTCAATCACAGAATGCATTAGTTTTTGGGGTTTCTGATATTTGATGCTTTGTAATTTGATGTTTTGTGCTGGAACCACTCCAGTACGATTACCCAAACAAAGCACAGTACATGTGAAATGTAAAAAAGCAATATTACATAGAAGATTATGATTGGGTCAGTGATCATAATCTACTTATTATGTGTTTGAGACATGGATGCCAAGAAATTCACCTCAAGGACAAAGCTTGATCTAAGCATTGCTGTGAGTAGTACATGGAGCAGATCTAAGCATTATCTGTTCCATGTAGTACTAGTTACAAGAAAAAATGTTAAGTGTTTTATCGGCTTTCGAGACCATAAAGCAGTTAACAAGCACTGTCAAAAAGCTGATGTAACACAATCTAGTATGCTTACACTCACCTTGCCAGTACTGTTAACTGTCCAGATTCTCATAGGATGTCCAGATTTTTATCTCATTTGTTTGGTCTGTTCCTGATAAAATATGTGGCTTTTGGACAGATTACAAAATATTGGCATACATTTGAGTTGTAGACTTCATATTTTTCAGAAAATGCAGTTGAACACACACACACACACACACACACACACACACACACACACACACACACACACACACACACAAACACTGTTATTCTAGCTACTTTCAGCGTTTATAACAGTAAGTTAGGGGCACATTACCAGTGATGACAGCAGACAGAAACAAATCTGTTTTTTTTATTCTGCCTATTGTACCTCGCTTGTCAGTATTGGCAGATTTGATTGCACAGTGTGAGACCTGACCTTAACCAGTTAAGCAGGGGATACTTAACATTTTTTCATATTGGGTCGCATACTATAGTAGAGGTTAACTGATTTGGGTTTTTCTAGCTATTGGAACAATAGTCACTGCACTCCATACACTATATATGTTTTATAGGGAACACACTGCACTGCAGATGGTTATGACATCATCAGCACATAACTTAATTGATATCTTTTGAGTTTGCTACAACTCAAAATAAAAAAAGCACAGTTTTCCACTGAGCACAGCATTTTCATTGCAGGTGGCTTGATAGATTTATCTTTAGTGAATCACATCTCCGAAGAATCTTTTCACCTTATATTCTTATCATGATTATTATCATATTTTTTAGAATAACATTTTTATTACACCTGTATGTCTATTTTTAACTTCAGTTTTATAATACTACCCTTACTTATACTACCAGTGGCTAATAATCACTAAGAAATTCGCAAACCAAATGAGGAGACTAGTAGCATAGATGATTGCAGTATGCCATCTACATGCCTCTGTGACAAGAACAATGACCCTGTATAGGGGATTTCATGTGCGACTTTTTCAATATAATCATTTCATTCTATCTTTTTAAAAATGTTTATATTTTACTGTCAGAAACAAATAGTTAGAGTTTAATTGCCTACCACCATTTTAATGACTGTCTTCCTTTGTTTTTGCATTAACATGAAATTAGTAAAGATTTTTTTAAATGTTTATATTATTATTGTTATTTTACTTTACATCTTAGTTTACAAGTCTACATGACAGCAACAGAAAGGTAAAACATAGAGAAGGGTGGTAGTCATAGTCCTAGGACTCATATGTGGGTAAATGTATATGGCAACAACAGCCTCTTCACATTCATGCAGATTTGATCAGCACCACTTAGGTGCAGACTACGTCAATGGGAAAGGAGGTACAGAAATGCTCAAAAGCTTTTGGGCTGTCTTTTTTAAAATGGACTAAAAGTAGCTTGATTGTATGCAAATGGAACTGCATGAGTCTATTGTCACTGTTGCTTTCAGTTATTTTTATAATTAAAAGCTAAGCATAAGCTTGCACAAGCCCACATATATTAGTGGCAGTCATTTAGTGAAAGTGGTGCTCAGCAGAGCTATCTAAAAGTGATTTTGAAAACAATATAAGGTGTTGTCTATTGATATAAGGTTGTCCTTAAGAAGACACTCTGGTTCTTTATAAGACTGTAAAGGGGAAGATCGGACAGCTAGAAATGTCAAAGAGAAAACATGGGACATGCAAAAGACATTAAAAGGGCTATGATTAAGGAGATGGAAGTGGAGAGGTATTATGTTTTTGGTGGAGGATAGACCCTCCCTCTTTCAACTTTTTTTTATATAACATGGATGCTGGGAAATGAATGTCATGAGAAAGTTACAAGTTACAAGAACCTGGACCTGACCAATGTAATCTTTTTTTTGTTCCATACCCTCTTAACCATTCAATTGTCTTTCCCACCCAATATGCCCATTCACCTATTAGAGTGAAGAAACAAGGAAAAGTACTTACTATAGAACTCTGGCCTTTTGCCCTGCAGCTGAGAAATCCATCTGGCCAGCTGGCTACCCCTTCACTTCTGCAGGTTATTGTACCTGTGCCTACACTGCTACCCAATGTGGGGGATCCTTGTCAGAGATGAAAGGTCCTCCTCATCTCCTGACAGATGTCAAACTGTTTCCATTCAATGCCAACTGTAGCTTACTCCAGCTTTGGCAGATATGACTCCTGCAGTAGGTAAAGGAGGATCTCAGACTCCTTATTAAAACAGTTAGGGGCTGCTATTGTGTGAAGAGCAAATAAAAGAACAAAGTACGTCTTTACAGGATGGAGGTAAGAGGATGTAAACCATGCCCTTTAAGGTGTGTTATCAGCATGGCCAACCAATGCAGCCATAAAGGGGGTAGCATCTATGGAATTGTTAGCAATGTCAGCCTTGGTTGGTAACTGGACTGAAACAGTCACATGGACCTTCACATTGTTTTAATTGCTATTTCTTCTTTTTTATGTTAATAGGCAACTTTCTAAAGTATAATACCTGCACATGTGTTGGAGTGGTGGCATCTCTGTGCACATGAATGCACTCAAAAGGATGTCAGAACTTCTTTTTTTAGGGAATTATAAAACTTATTACAGCATGACCTTAACCTTAGTAATGTAAGCTGTGTTGTTAGGATGCAATAATTTTGAATGATGGTTTATTTATTTACTTATTTTTGTTGACTAGGTAGTCCAAGTGGGCTGTGGTAGCCTTTTTTTAGTGGAGGTTCAGGGATAAATTTTTAAATCAAAAATAGACAATATTACACTATAGATAAAATGCAAAGCTTAAAGTTACTGTATGGACATTCAATAACTGAAAGGCAGCCCTTTGAGAGAAAATCTACATTCCGTACAGTACAGGGTCATTACAAATTAATGCAAGACAGACTGGAATATACAGTGAGGTTTAAAATGTCATATTACAATTTCACATTCTGGGTAGGAGAAATAAGAGAGAGGAAGTGTAGGAGATAGGAGTAGAAAGCAAAGAGGAGCCAATAAGACTGGAAATCAGAGGGCAGGTAAGGAAATGTGAGTATTGGGTTTATAGGTGATACAGAGAAAAAGATAACTGTACTGAAGGTCTGGTAAGGTAGATTTAGAAGGTACTGATGAGGAGCTGGAATTTTGCTAGCGAGGAAAACTTGTTGGGGCAAGAGGAGAGAGTAGAAGTGTCAGTATGGTAGAAGACAGAAGGAAATTTACATAGAAAAAATTGCTTTCTTCAGGTATGTAGGACTAATGTAATTGTAAGAGCCATGGAAGTCTAGCCTGGGGAGGAGCACGAGCAGAGACAAGTGTTTTAAAATGTTGTTTTAGCAAGCTTTTGATTCCAGATAGGCTCATTTTTGTTTGATCGTGGTAAGGATAAAATTCCAGATTTTGGTGATATAATCTGAGTACAATGGAAGACCATCAGAGTTGTAGATGTCTGTTATGGGTAATAGGTTAACAGGGACTTGTCCATGGAGCATAGTAATAAAATAGTTCATTAATAATCTTTTCTAGTCCCCTTTCAAGCACATCACTGCTACTAGTTTGTAAACTGTTGTATGGGCCTAAGGAATGTGGTACTGTCTACTAACTCTTCATAAACTAAATACATATCCCTAAGTATAGCATAGTTTGCTGTGCTTGAGAAGAGCTATGCACTGCTGCACATCCCTGCAAGCCATGCCTTTCAGCAAGACTTGCACATGAGAAGCCAAGGTACTTTTATGGCTACTCAAATAAATACACATGTGCAATAGTGAATTTCATGGAGCTCAACTTGGTTGAGTTTCATTTGCATAGCTGCTTTGTACCTCAGCCCCAGTTTATGCCAACAGGTTTAAAGTCTGCCATATGCAACTGCACTAAGCCACAGTTCTTGTTGACCATCTGTGGAAAGAGTAGATGTAATACTGTGAAATTATTAGAATACCACCAAAACTGTTGCAGTTCATTAAGATCAACTTATCAGAAGCATATATTTGATGGTAAAGGATGACAGATATTGCTTTTTGCAATCTTAATGACAGGAGTGGGAAAGTGTAAGGTAACAGTTTTGACAGCTGTGTAAATGTATTTTGCTACTTTCTGGCATTTTGTTTAATTGATAAGGGTTACAGAGAGGTAAGGCAGTAGCATAAAGTAAAAGAACATGGTTATGATAACAGTACGTATATAATTACTGGTTGTACAGAGTAACTGAGGGCAATTAAAATAACACTCAATACACTTTTGCAATTTTGACTACTAAACTGTTGCAGTGTGAGTATCGACTGTGAGTCTTGTTTAATTTCGGCCCTGAATTAATGCTTTTAGGTTACAACATGATACATCAGCAGCAGTGATCATGACATAGAAGAGGCATCTTCACTCCTGAAGAGAACCAGCTCCAAATGGATACTCTCAGGACATATGGGAAACATCTGTTTGGGAAAGGGAAGGGCAAAGCAAACAGAGAGCTAAGGCATGGAGTCAAGTAGTGGCTGATATCAATAGTATAGGGGAAGGGACCTCACACTGGTACAGTCTATTAAAGGATCAAATGACCTTGTGTGACATGCAAAGTGCAAAGGTAGGCAGAAGGTAATTCCCTACAGCAGCACTAGTGGGGGGCTTTCCACAATCCAGCTATTAACACCTGATGAGGAGTACCTTCTCTCCATAAAGGGCAATGAATGTGATGCAGATAGTGATGCCATATGAATCATCAGAGGTGGTGTGGACACCAAAGCCTTCAGACCACTGCAGCAGACACAGTAAGGCAGTCAGGAAGGTTATTAGCTGTGTACACATAACCCACTGCATTTTCCATCACCAAGTGCCCCATCTGAGACAGGCACATAAGACAATTCACACTATCCAAGGCAAGTGTCTATACCAACTGTTTTTACATAACAAAATGTTTGTTTGTCAGAGATCTCAACATGTCATCACTTATTCCTTCACAGGATCAGCACCAGAACCAAATACTTCTACTGTGCTAGCAGAAGAGACTGAAGCTGAAAGCATAACTGCTGTTGACAATGATGCCAGCTCTCATATTCATGATACAGCCTATGGACAGTGGCACACAGTCACAAAGTATACTGGCAGGACCCCATCCCCCATTGTTGGCAGTGACTCAGGTTCACACAATCAATAGAATTAGGACATAACATTGCAACCAAAAGAGGGAGGACATCAAGTAGCTCAACAGCAGTCTCTTGTAAGCAACAAGAGCACATTCTAGAAAAGAGACCTTTTCAAAGTTAGCATTACCCACTGTGACACCTGTGCAAAGGGGTGCCAAGCAAATGTATATTTATTTATTTATTTATTTAACATTTGTTTACCAGGAAAAAACAATTTCTAACAAAGCCAAATTTCAGCAGAGGCCCAGGGAGAAATGCTCCAAACACATGTCTTTGTAACATGGGAGGAAACTGGAGAACCCAGAGGAAACCCACACAAATGCAGGGAGGACATGCAGACTCCACACAGAAGGTACCCCAGCCAAGAATCAAACAGGAGAACCTCTTGCTGTGAGATAACAATGCAACTGCTGCACCACTGCACCATCTAACAGCTAATTATGGAGACATGCAAACCTTTGGCTACACAGCAGCAGATGTGCTGTGACATTTTTTCAGGCACAAGTCACCACCATTGAGAGACAGGTAGAGATGGTTACAGTACCACAGGGTATACATGAGAATAGTGGAGGCCAAGGACAATGCCATGATGATCCTCAAGGGCAATATGGTCACACACAAAGCATCTATATCCACCTCCAAGCCCACACTAGTAAAGACTTATCAGACTCACATAGAAGCCCAGCTCTGCATGGAGAGGGGAGTGTCTCTACACATTAAGCAGAGTAGCCAGAAGTGCATGTGATTCTCAATGGAGTGCTACAACTGCTAAGGATGATGTAACACAAATGAAGTCAGACAGGGCTTGTCAGCCTATCACAACACATTGTAGAACCTCACAGTTAAGTTTTCAGTCCCTCAGCACTGTGAGATCAGTGTCTAGAAATTCCTTTAAATGCAGCAGATCATGGCATTGCAGTAACTCAACATCAAGCTCTCTTGTCAACACTTGCTCACAATCATTAGGAATACCACCTACACTACCATTAGGAAACCTTGGTATAGGTTCATTGATTCATAGATAAGTACTAGCTGACTGCCATTTCCAACCTAACCAATTTTCCTTTCCATGTTCAAATTAACCCATCACATTTGGTTAGAGATTGGCCTTACCCATCCCATGGTCGATAATTATATATTACCCCTAATGAGAAAAAAAGGGATTATACATAGATATTTTGAGGAGACCCATGCACAGGATAAAGTATTTAGGAGCTGCCTCTGTCCATTAGTAGTACAGGTGGTAGTCCTGGGATAAATTTTCTGTTTCCCTTCCAAAGCCAAGTTACACTTGAATATGGACAGGGATGAACTTACTTTTATGTGATTGGGCAGTCTGTTCTAGAACAGTGGTATCCTCTGCACGATATGCCTGTCATTCCAAACCAGTCTGTTCATGCTATAAAATAGGTTCAGATCCACAGACTGAATATTTATGATGCCATTTGACATGCTGATGTGCATAAATCCTTCAGTACTGGGTTGGAGGATGCCTTGTATGCCAAAAACAGGTCACCACTTCGAATTCTGTAAGATATCAAGTATAATGACAGGGCTTTGAATTTGTCCATGTAGGATGTGTTGTTTAGGCCTTGTATCGCTTTAGTAATGTATCTCTATGGGTGTTCCAGTTGTTGCATGTCTCTGGACACATACATGCCAATGGGGGGCATTACATTCAATGACTGGCCTAATGAGGGCTGAGTACAGATGGGCAGTGACATCCCCACATCTAGACACAATCCCTTTATTAATAAGTTATACAATATAGAAGGACTTTCTTACAACAAGGGATACATGTTGGTCAAAAGTTAAGTCACTGTCCACCTAAGTTCCCAAATCCTGTATAATTGGGTCAGGTCTTTGGGGTGTATTGTTAATGTGGTAGATCCCTGGCATAGATGACTTCCCAAAGAATACAATAATGCATTTCTTGGTATTTAGTTTCAGTCCATGGTTTTGACACCAGCTTTTATTTGGGATAAACCTTCCTGTCAGATGGCTAAGTAATTTGGGGATTCAATGACTGCTCCTAGCTTGCAGTCATCTGCAAACATTGTCAGCCAGAGCCTTTTGGGATAGTCTTTTACTTCAGAAAATTAAATGTCAGACATAGAACCCTGGGGGACTCCACTGCTGACTGGTCACTTTCTAGAGGTAACTTCCCCTGTTTTGATTTCATGCATCCTATCTGTGAGTCAGATGGCAATCCAGTGGGTGCCAGGAAGGTTTATCCCAGTTTACTTGGCTTTTCTTCTATGCCTGAGTATGAGACTGTGTCAGAAACTTTGGCCAGGTTAAGGTATGCAGTGTGTACTGTTTTGTATTCATCCATTGCCTTTGTAACTTTTTCAAAAAACATCCACCAAGTTGATTAAGCATGACCTGCCCTTGCTGATCAAACTGAGATTGGTCCAGTGTTCAGAGCTTCCCTATGTTCTTAATGATTAGTTCCATGATAAGTCTTTTGCATAGCTTTGCATATGAGGCTTGTCAGACTTACTCGCCTGTAATTGCCTGAGTCTGTGGAAGGTCCTCCCTTATGCAAGAGACTGACTATAGCTGTTCTCCATTGTTAGGTACAAAACAGTATGGTGGCTGAGGTTGAGGAGTGTTGTTAGCGACTGTAATAAATTGTGCTTCATGCTATTTAAGATGCATCCAGGGATATTATCAGGACCCATCAATGCACTATGTTTAGCTGTTGATAGCAGTTTTAGGACTTGGTCTTTTGTGATTGCTAGAGGTGAGCCAATGGAGGTGAGAGGGAATAAAGTTATAGCTAAATATATTTGCTAGTAGGTTGACTACACCTTCAGCCTCAGTGTAGGTAACATTATTCAAAATTAGTTTAGTTCATTGCTGTGTTGTGTTTTTGAGATTTGGAATATAACTAAAAAAAGTCTTTTGATTGTCTTTGGCTTGGGTAGATATTTTAGCCTCAAACTTGTTCTTGGTGGATTTTCTTAAGCACCAGAGTTGCTTGTTTATTTCAGTGACAAGAGCTCTAACATTCTGGGAATTTCTCTTCTAACTTTTGGTCATAATTCTTTTCCTTTTATTATAAAGCTTGTTTTTGTTAATGTTCCACCATATTGGTTTGTTTCTTGGGTTTGCCCTGCACTTGTTCCTGTGGTGTACAACTGCATCTATGCAGCTGTTAACATGCTGGTAGAGTGTGGTGGTGTACATTTCTACATATTCATTTGGGTTAACTGGGTTTGGTGGGGATTTGAAGCTTGCCAATGTATCACTTAAGAGTAGGTAGTCTGTCTTAAAGAAATTTCTAAAGGTACCTTGGGTGAAGGGATCTCCGGTATCAGTTTTATTTCAAAGGAAACTACTTTATGGTCAGACCTAACAAGTGATGAAGATATGTAATGGGCAATGCAAGATGATCTCATATTAGTAAGGACAAGATCCAAGATGTTATTTCCCCCACTGGGTAGTCTGTCAAATTTTACCAGGGCATTTGTATTGACAAAGTTCAGGAAACTCTGTACCTGTACACTAGTTGTGGTGTAGGTTTCCCAGTCTATAGTTGGATAGTTTACATCACCTAGGAAAATGTTATTGGGTTTAATACTAAGTAGTTCTAGTTCCTGTAGACAGGTGTTGTGGTTATGATGGTTATTTGGACTTGAATAAGTTCTTTTGCATTATGCTGCTATACCAGCCTTGATGTAAGTCTCTTCTGGATGTAGATTAAAGACAGAGAAATCCACGAAATACTGATATGGTATCCCAACCTGCAGCCTCAACAGTGCACAGGACAAAGTAAAAGATCAGGAATAAGGATAACTGTTGAGAGTGTTGGATCCTGGTTACAGCTAATCGATTCCTGCATATGGGTTCAGTATCTGTGACTTTGAAACTCTTTGTGCTATGTGAGGATTTAGACTTAACTTGTTGAGTGTGTTTTGTGCCTGTGTTGTGTTCTGGAGGTCTTTGAGGTTTAGGCAATTTAATCTTTAGTTCTCAGCAAAAGGTGAATTATGTTACTGTGATGGCCTTGGAAAAGTGTGGAAAAGGCAATAGAAGCAAGTTTTCAGCAGGCTAGACACATACTGAAGGGCAACCCATGTCTGGGACATAGCACTGTTGAAGCACTCATCAGCAGCTCTCCTAGGGTGTAGAACTCAAGTCATCAGACAGAGTTGGTGTAGGTAGCCTGCATAGTCTGCAGAAGGAAAAAGGGGCGACATAATAAAAGAAACGGTGTTTCCTACTAAGCAAAATATTTTCTAGATTATGCATGCAGAAATGACTATGAATGGAAAGCTTTACACTTACAACAAAGTGACCACGCAGTATCCTACCATGCTGGAGGAGATGTTAGATTGAGCTTCTGTCCCAGAAATGACAATCATAGACAGTCCCAGGATGCTGTGCCAACGTGTTGGTGATGTGCCCTCTTGCTTTATACACTATTTGGCAGCTGATGGAATGGTAGCCCATACTGCTCTGGTACTGCTCTCCCCGTGGTCCAGATGGAGTCCAAATGGCAGCATGGGAGAAATCTGTGCATCAGGCACCTCAGTAAAATGTGCCATCAAGTAGAACACGCCCATGGTTCTGAGTCAGAGCCTGAGAGATACCCAATATGTCCCCCCAGTTTGAATGGAACTATGGCAAGTATAATGAGGGCTATACATATTGTACCTTAATATCTACATGCATAGGAAGGACATGCATCTCTCCAGACCTTATTTTGGTGCCATACAAACTTAATAAAGCCCTTACAACATGCCTGTCCACTCTAAATCTGGCAAGGATTTTTTTTGTCAGCAAAGTAAAAATGAGTCAGTCTTTGCCTATATCTGCACCTTCTCAGCCAGCAAGCACTGTGGTTTTAGCATGGCTAAGACAAGCAGCTCACAATGAAAAATAGCCAGGCTGATAACAATGATAAGAATCTTCAGTAATTGCAAAGTAGATAGCAAAGATAAAACTTCTTTTGTAAGTCATGTGCACGTAGAAGAGAGGCAATTAAAAAAACTACTATGAATCACAAACATGGAAAAACTATCTCATGTCATACAAATTTAAGGCATTCCTCATCTGCATCTCATTACTGTTTTGTTTGTGTAAGTTTATTATAAGCTGACTAAACTGGCTGCATCTAAGCAGAGAGCGCCTTTATGAATTAGAAGCTGCACTTAAGCATAGCGTGCACAAAGCCCCACCATACATAAGCACAGTGATTTTGAGCACCATCCAGATTTATGTGTGCATACATCTGGAGGGATAGAATATTATTAAATAATGTTTAAATGTTTTTATTATCAACTTTTTTAAATAAAAACTATATAGCCCATATTATGGATATATACTGTTCCTTCCATACTTCATGTACATCTATGGCTTGTGTCCACATTAGAATGCTTACTGTCAATAGTTCTAGTTAAACAAAAGGTATTAAGCCCATGACACAGTTATTAGACTATTTATTTCCACTTTCCTTTACATTTATGACTCCATCCACATATTAATAAGGGAACATACAAGAAGAACATTCTTCTTCTTCTTCTTCTTTCAGCTTTTTCCCGGTTAGGGGTCGCCACAGCAGATCACCTGTCCGCTCATGATTGGAAGTGGAGATTTATGGTGTCAAGTTGCCAGCCCGGTGCCCAACCTTCCACAGAAGGCACACACACACAAGCAATCATGCCTAGGGCCAATTTAGAGAGTGTCCAATCCACCTACAGCATGTCTTTGGGATGTGGGACATTATTATGTTATAAACAAAAAAAGGAGGTAACATTATTGTATTTAAAACATTTAGCTGATAGTGTATATAATGACAGATGTAGCTGTTTCAACCAGTGATCTGTACTGGTCCCATGAACTAGCACACAATCCCCTCAACTCTTCAAGTGAGGAGCGAAAAAAAAAATCAGATAAATCTTGTTTTTTTCTTTTAAACTCTATCACCACACAGAGTGCTACATCAAGATTTTTTTCTTTAAAACTGTAGAAAACTGCTTGCTACAATGAGGTAAACAGTTGCTACAGTCAGTTTAGACCACACCAGAGTACTAAAGTGCTCTGATTTTACTAAAGAAAAAGAAAGAAAAGTATCTACACTTTAGACCACACACAGAGAACTGCAGTGCTCAGGTTTGACCACAAATGCAATACTGTTTTTTAAAAGCCGGTATAGCACTCTACAGGGATCGAAAATCAGGACTGAGGGATTGGGTGGTTGATCGCACATAATAACAATTTATAGCTGGGGCAGTTTCCCCATTTTCCCTACCTTGGCTACACTACTGATCATGTAAAGCATATATCAGTTTCTTTGAAAATGAACATTGTTCAACAAAAATCATTTTATTGCTTAATTATTCAAGACTGTCTTACCACTAATAATACTAGTTAATAGCAAAATGTAATAATGCGTCAATTTAACAACCTCTCTTGAGTAAAATAATGATCATACTTAGCCAGCTTTGCTGGTAAAGATGTTTTAATCATGTATAAGATGCAGGTAAAAGAGAATCCAACAGCAACGCCACAGCAGCAAAGAAATGTGGGGGGAGGAAATGACTGAATGGCTGACAGCAGACTCTCTTATTTTGGAGTAGGGTGTGTGATGCCCCACCGGTAGGCCAGTATTAAAGTAGCCTCAATCCTCACCACTGGCACCTGTGGAGAATGTTCACTGGGAGGATAACAGTTACGCACATGCACTATCTCCAGATGCAGCTCTCTGCATCAAGTACAATCAAGCACAATTTCCCTTAAGACACATTAAGCACACAGGGAACACAATTAGTCCAGGAGCTGGTTCATCTCTCTTTCTCTAGATCCCCGATATGGCTTCCTACTGACAGCTATAGAGTTGAGTCCTTAGCCAGGGTACCAAGCCAAGTCCTCCAACACTCTCTCTGTCCAGCCAGTGCTTTGTGTCCCTGCTCAAGTAGCTGACACACACACTCTTTGAGATTTGATTTGCATACACACACACACACACACACACACACACACACACACACACACACACCTGGGAAAGATTGGTACAGGTTTACTAGCTATGCCCCCCTTTTTTCCCAGACTATAAGGTAGTTATCACTGACACCAGAATCCCTTGCCAGCTACTTTAAGGCCCTTAACAAAGCATGCCAAATTTTACTGTGTAATGTTAATATCAATACAAATGGTAGTTTGACTAAGATCAAGGCTATTAGGAGTGGCCTACACAGTGTCACCAAATAAATATGCAAATACTCCCAAAACTTAAATATCTCTACAAGGATTAACCACAATGAAAGGTTTAAATATATTTAATAATAAATAATAAAACAACACAACAATACTAAATATCTATTCACAGTAACATCAGAGTTCAAAATCAATAGAAACATTTAAAATTACATTGAAGCACAGACTCAGACAAATAAAGAAAGACAATATCTAAACTAAGCTTCACTATATTCCTCACTGAATCTAAGAGAATTATACCATTCCCTAATAACTTTCTTGGGCAAGGCACAATGACATACATGAGCAGATTCTCTAGTCAGGCCCCAAACAGAATAGTCTGCCTCACTAAGCAACTTCTCAAAATAATGTCTTAAATATTACTTCTGGGATAGTTTGCAAAATGACATCACTTCTGGTCATCTGACTTCTAGTTCCCATGCAAACCCCCATTGCTGGAAGCTGGCAGGATTTACCAGCTACCTATAAAAATACACACACAAGGGCTTTTGCTCAGATCTGTGCTGGAAGTCATAAAACAATTTCATACCTCCACACTTCCAGAGTAGTAACTAGTTCACCCTTAAGACAATTCAGAAAGCTTTCTAGTACAGGCTTTGTGTCTCCGGCTGCATTGAAACCTGTGTGATAGCATCTTTATGGCCTAGCCCATGAAGTGGTTTAATTTCATATGTATTTTAAAGTTTTCTGGATTGAGGTTAGCCTCCTGTCTTCCAGTTTCTTATGTTAAAAGATATACATTTAAACAATTGCAATAGTGCATGTATATTTCTGTTCTCTCCAGTAGGTCACACTGTTGATACATTTTAAACACAGGCATTTCAAAAATACATTTTCAACACAAGCATCTTTTATAAATCAGTTTGATATTCACAAATGACATATAATTATTTATAGAATTCCAGCTAGCTGAGCTGGCAGTGCCTCCTATTGTCACAGCGTGTAAGACATTGTGTCACAGGACCATCTTCTGATGGAGACCAGTGGCTACCCTCCAAGTACATTTCAGTCTTCTAAAATAAGTATGAAATTCAGACAAATGAGGTGTCATGAACTAGAGAGGGGTCAGAGAATATCTGCACATACATTTGTGCACACAGATCAACCATGGGATATAAACAAATATTCTGCACAAACTACAACTGATGCCCATTAAGGGTCTTGGCTTTTCGCTTCCACTACCACAATAAACCAGGCTTTTAATAGTATAAGTCTCCTTATTCCCCCTCACACAAAGTGAGTTGGGGTGCTATGCAAGTAGAAAACAGAGTGAATACATTATTAGGGCACTAGGGAGAGTTAGGAAGCCAAAGCTAGAGAGATCAGGATTGTGATCAATAAGTTTAGTTGCAATATGTCTTACTTTTTTTTGTAGAGCTTTAATAACATTTCAACATATAGTCATCTGAGCATTGTGGAGGGGAGGCATAATGAATAGGGGATTTTAGAAGGAGTTGTGGGCCCCAAGGGGGGAAATATCATGTTCAAAGGGTCCACTACAGGTGCTTGTATGCTTGCAGCTTATAACACATCTGCTTGCTGCCACTTTCTCAAAAAAGCAATTGCTTGTACTCCCACTAAGCTAATCTCCTGTTTCAGTGTAGCCATCCCCACACCTGACACTATAAAACTACATAGTCTTACCAGAACCTGAACTCTAACCTTAAAACTCCCACCCAGTTACCAACCTTATTCCTTCTTCCCTTACCATAAACCATGACTTCCCAAGCCTAAATTCTCTAATCAATCTAAAACTCCAACCCTATCCTTAACCCTAACCCATCTCTCCTACTCCAGGATGTGTACAGCAAGGCTTCCCCTACCGAAGCTCCAGCCCTAAAATCTCCATCCCATTCCCTAAGCCTTAAAATCTCCTTCCTACTCCCACCCCAGAAGTGCTTGTCTGAAGTCATATTCAAGTTCACACATGAGTAGCAATCTACATGAGCTACAAGACACTCGAGAACCAGGCTTAGAGATTGTGATTTTCCAGCACTTGGGCCCCAAATGCCTGTGGTGGACCCTGTTCATTTAATGAAACCAGCTAGCTAAATAAATAAAATGTGAACATTTTCTTAAAGTATATATTCAGTAAATTATCAAAAGAAATAATACAGCACTTCACTAACAATGACTTATGCCATGTATAAGAAAGAGAGACAAAAAAGGATGAAAAATCCTTTTCAAGACCAGTACCACACAAAACAGTCTTCATCAAATCAAACCATTTAACTGTGATAATTAATCAAGCCATGCTAAATAGGTCCCAAGTTTTAAACCTGTCGCCTATTTTGATAACAATATTTTTAGTTAGCAACATTTCTTCTGCTGCTGCTACTACTAGGTCTATAACTACTACAGCTTATTTAAAAAAATCTGACACTCTTTCAGTATGCAGATTTACATGCTCAGAGAAGCAGAAACATTTTAAAATGATGAAATAGATTTCTAAACACATTAAGTGAGAAGAATAATCATTTAATCACTGTAAAATGCTTGAAGATCATGTGTGCAGAACCATGGTACCTGAATGTGCATGATATTAAGCATTAAGTCTAGTTTAAGAAATTATACTGAATTTTATCATACATCATCAAAACTAAAATCAGGTCTTTTGAATACTGTTTCTGAAACTGAGAAAATAAAATAATAATAATTGCACAGGAGGCTGCTCAGATCTTTATACCTAATATATTTTCCTGACATAAATCAATATGCGGAAAAAATATTCCTGTTTAATCAGTATCTATTGTAATTTATAAATATGAAACCCCTGGAACTAACATTTAAAATGGTGAACTGCTATTAAAAAAATGAATGCCAGCCTACAAAATGGGATGTTAAATGCTCTGATGGATTACGATAAATATGGGAGCTGTGAAATAACATTTGTGGTTACCATTCACGCCCTAAGAAACTAAATACTGAGGAAGCTGATGCTAATATCTGGGTCAGCATCTGCTGCCAGATATTTCTTCCAAGTCCAGGTGCAGAAAATTCTTTCAGTAGTAAAGAAAATATCATTCATTTCAGATGTGTATGGCAAGACCCTCTTGTCTCTCTCTCTCTCTCTCTCTCTCTTTTTCAAATCTGGCTTCTCGAAAGACATTTAAGTGCATGAGAAAAAGAATTAATTCTGATGTACTGCATATGGAGCGCACTGTAAAATTTGATGTTATTCTGCTATGGAATCCTACAATATCCAGACGCATCTATTTTGATTTTCATTTCCTATTTTGTGCAAAAACAACACAATAAAACATTTGATCTGGTTAGTTTGGTCAATCTGCCCATATGCATCTGAATGTATCTGGGCTCCAACTAAGCTGTCAAAATCAAATTCCTTTGCAAGCCTTGTATGACTGACAGCAACAAAGGGCATACACCTAAGGTGACATTATAATGGGCATTCATGATACAGACAGCAATAACACTGTAAATAATCCATGTGTGATGACAATGACCCAGAAGAACCAAAACATAGCCATTTAATCACTGTTATGTCCATCACACACAATAAAAACAGGAAGCAACTTTCTAAAGTAAAAACAAATAGAACCTGGGAAGGACACAGAATGGAACATTTATCTTATATCTCCATAGCGAAAGAGCAAACAAAGACAGAGCATTTCTATGGCTAGACAAACTTTGTCAGTAAACTGTGTCAGTCAAACACTGTAGTCAACACCCTATCCCTTTCACCTTGAAAAAGTACAGTAAAATATTTAAAGAATTCAAATCAAAGCACAAATTATAAATAAATAAATGAAGGAAATACCACCACTCCACACACACTCTCTCACACACACACACACACACACACACACACACACACACACACACACACACACACATACACACACACATTTTGTTCTGCTTCCCTTGGCTGGCATAGTGTCTACCTTGTCATAATTAACTTCTACCCCTCTGTCCCACTGTATAAGCACGTCATCCCCTTGCTATTTCTTTTGTACTTATACTGTATATACCCTAAAAGGAATTATGAATGCATTATTCCTTGATGACATTGGACCTGAATGTTTCTCTGTACGATTTATTGCAAATGTTATCTTATAACTGTTGGCTAGTTGCAAGTATGAATTCTTAACTGTCATATGTAAAATTTATAAACTCACTGTGGAGCTTTTCTCCTCGGGTCTCCACAGAAAACGAGCCAAACGCTCAGTTGGACTAACCCGGTCAACAAATGTAAAATAAATTGTTGTAGGAAAAGATAAATGTTAGTGATAACAACATTAACTAAGCGGCTTTTTACTTAGTTGTTAGTCACATTGATTCATTTTGGCATGAATGCTTTTGTGCCAGTTGTCCCTGATTCTTAAAAATGACTGCAAAACATTAATCAAACCTGTTGTAAATAATGGTGACTGCTATCATCAGCTAAGCAGTTACTAGAATTCCCATGTATGCACTTTTAGATTAAAGTAACAGAAACAGCAAAGGGGAGATGATGCATGAGCTCAAAAATGGGAGAAGTGAGGAAGTACAGCTAGCTGGCAGTGGTATCTCGCACCACAGCAGGCCCTGCGTGTGTCATGCAGCTATCATCTTTTTTTTAAATCTGAGGTATCTTTTTGACAAGATCATGCTAATAAAGGACAAAATCAAATGAATCACATAAGTTGTGATATTTTATTTGTATTGTAGAAAAGTGACTGTTTGCATAACTAGTGCTGGTATCAACACCTATTCAAAGATTACTGAAAAAATGTCACCTGTGATAATGCTTCTACAAAATCACTGGCACTAGCTTTAACTGACATTTTCCCATATAAAGGAGAACACACTACAATTCATATGGAGCTCTGATGAAGCTTCCAGCCTGTGGTTCTTATCTCAGTACTAACCAAGAAATAATATGACATAGATTTAAAGCATTCCACTTGAGACTTGTTATTGTTTCAATGCCACAATATCCCTACAGGCTATAAGGCTGTCCTGGTCAAATGGAAAATTGTAAACAGGATATCACAACATATCTGTTCTTCAAAGGCTAGGCCACGTTTTGAAGCAGAGATAAACTGCAAACATGAATGTCATTTCTAGACTATGTCACCTATGAAGTTGCTGCTATCTCAGAGTTCCCCTGATATGGAGAGGCTCTTCCCTAGCTAGTTGGGTCCATTAACTTTAATGCTGTCACTCCCAGATTTATGAATCTGAACAAGCTTTGCTGTTTATATTACTGCATTAGTGTCACCACTCATGTAAGCCAGCTCCGCATTCCTATTTCTCCTCAATACTCTTATTGCAATCCTTTTTTCTTCAGAATAGTCCTATCATGATGACAGATATTCCAGAATATAGTATTTCATTTTCTTGCCTAACTGAAAGAATGCAAAGTGCTACACTGAATATAAACTATATAATTTTGTGTTGTTTTACCTAACTGGAAGAATGTAATGTGCTACACTGAATATAGACGATATAATTGTGAGTTACATTACACTGTCTGAGCAGATTTCAAGTTAAAACTGTATTCATAGTATCGTAGCAATTATTGAGGTTGCACTAGCAAGCAGGCAGTCGGACAGATTATGAGGGTCTGAGAAGGTGATGATGGTCAAGAGTCTTTTAGCCTTTCTAACCTCCTATTGCATACTATAGTGACCATATACAGACTAATTTTTGTTTTGCTGATGATCTCCAATGCAGTCACTTCTTTGAGTTCTTTTAATGGCATGCCTATGATGTTGCCATATTCTTATAACGTTATGTTCGCCAGCAATATACTAAGCCAGTATTGTTTCACTTTGTCCTACCATAGCAGTCTGCAGGAATCAATTTGTACTGGTACTGGAAATGGACAAGTAGAAAAATGCATGCATGTGTGTTCATGTGGATGCATGTGTATGTGTGTTTGCATGCATGTTTGTGTATATACATATGCATCCACACCTATAACAGGTTGTAGAATAACATAGTAAAGAAAGGCTTTTGCATAAATTGCAAATTGCATATGTTGCAGGAATCATGTGACAGTCTACTATCTTGCTTTGTCAGTAATCATCTTTCTGTTAAATCATCTTGTGCCTTCCATAAAGGACTGCAGCTGAAACTCTGGAATCTGACTTTGCAACTAACTTAAATGTCCATCTTACATGGTACATTACATTATCATTAGAAATCTCATGAGGACAATCTTGCTGGCTGTTAGCATAGAGAACAATCTTCAATACTGGGTGTCAGTCTGCTGTCATGCAGACAGAAGAGCTATTCAGAAAGTATAATTCATCTCTTTGTTAGATTTGAGTGTGCAAATAAACAGAGATTGGTAATAATATAATATATAATGCATGCACAAATTGTATTTTTGATCCTTTTAATGCTGTTGTTTTATGCATGTGCAGTACATTACACTAGTACCAGATTTATAATAAAGATATATTTTGAATATATTGTCTTTGATCTGAATTTAATAAGTGTAATTCTGTATAAATCAATAAGTAAGTTAAGGGTGCTGTATAAATACTTGCATTGTCTCACCTGCTTCTTACCCTGAACCTTATATTTACAGTACTTATACATTTATTGACTATGTTACCAGTGAACTCAGAGAATCCCATTCATTTGTAAACTAACAGTGCCAAAGACTGTGAATTCAAGACACATATTCACAACACATTAACATAGTCATTGGCATCATTACAGGATGATACAGGCACTACACTCAAAGACACCAGGGTGTAACCTCCCATCATCACTGGATCTTACTCATAGTCTAATAGTCCCATGGTCAAATTGCAGGATCGTGGTTTGCATCATTATGAGCCAATACGCATGTTAGAAAATTTACTATCTTTCATTAATGCATTTAATCTGTTCTTGAAAAGTGAGAAGTCTGCAGCAGTCCTAATTTTCTTCTTCTTTCGGCTGCTCCTGTCAGGGGTCGCCACAGCAGATCAACTGTTTCCATTTCTTCCTGTCCTCTGCATCTTGCTCTGTCACACCAACCACCTGCATGTCCTCTCTCACCACATCCATAAACCTTATCTTAGGCCTTCCTCTTTTCCTGTTACCTGGCAGCTTCATCCTTAGCATCTTTTTCCCAATATACTCTGCATCCCTCCTCAGCACATGTCCAAACCAACGTAATCTTGCCTCTCTGGCTTTGTCTCCAAACCTTCCAACCTGGGCTGACCCTCTAATATACTTATTCCTAATCTTGTCCATCCTCGTCACACCCAGTGCAAATCTTAACATCTTCAACTCTGCCATGTCAAGCTCTGACTCCTGCCTTTTTGTCAGTGCCACTGTCTCCAACCCATATAACATAGCTGGTCTCACTAACTTCTTGTAGACCTTCCCTTTCACTCTTACTGGTACTCGTCTGTCACAAATCACTCCTGACACTCTTCTCCACCCACTCCATCCTGCCTGTACTCTCTTCTTCACCTCTCTTCCACACTCACCATTACTCTGAACTGTTGATCCCAAGTATTTAAACTCACCCACCTTCGCCACCTCTACTCCCTGCATCCTCACCATTCCTCTATCCTCCCTCTCATTCACACACATATATTCTGTCTTAGTCCTGCTGACCTTCATTCCTCTTCTCTCTAGAGCATATCTCCACCTCTCCAGGGTCTCCTCCACCTGTTCCCTACTCTCACTACAGATCCCAATGTCATCTGCAAACATCATAGTCCACAGGGACTCCTGTCTGATCTCATCTGTCAACCTGTCCATCACCATTACAAATAAGAAAGGGCTCAGAGCTGAACCTTGATGTAATCCCACCTCCACCTTAAACGCATCCATCACTCCCACCGCAGAACTCACCGCTGTCACACTACCCTCGTACATATCCTGTACCACTCTTACATACTTCTCTGACACTCCCGACTTCCTCATACAATACCACAACTCCTCTCTAGCCACCCTCTCATATGCTTTCTCTAAATCCACAAATTCACAATGCAACTCCTTCTGATATTCTCTGTACTTCTCAACACTCTCAAAGCAAACATCGTATCTGTAGTGCTCTTTCCAGTCCTAAATATCCCTAGAAAATTGATTCTATACCTTAGTAAACCTAACTGGAATGACCTAATTCTAGATAGAGTGCAGTGTTTGATAGAGATTAATAGTGATCCTCTGACCTTTAGCTTCTTAGTTAAGTCATTCTGCACTGGATCTAATAGATCTGGCTGCATCTTCAGAAACTGTACACGCAGCCCATTGCTGCAAAAATGAATCAGAGTGTAACCCAGTGCATGTCTTTGCCTATTTCCTTATGTATGACTTTGAGTGGCTAGTGGGCTATAAGAAACACCATTGGCAAAAGAAAAAGTTTCTTTCACCAGCTCACTTACCCTGGTATGAAACAAACAAACAAATAAACAGAGCAGCTCTGCAGTTTTAGACCTTAGCAACTTCCATAAACTTAGAGAAAATTATAAAGAAGCTATAATTCTAACCCAATACATATAAAGTTCAGAGGCAGGAAAGATTTATCAGGAATCTATGGTATAAAGGTAATCCCCAAAATTATGATAAAATGTGTCCAATGGCTTGTTAGATATGGCATAAGCATATTGATGGGCTAGGAAATATATTTTCAAATTATAGTTATGGTTATGATTCATGGGCATCCCACTTAAACAAGAGACCATCAGATGGAAGGATGTAAGTTTGTCTAAGAAACTGACATCTAAAGAAATCCATTAGGTTAGAAATAGGACTCATTGCCTGCTAGCAAGAATGATCAGTCTGAAAGGCCATAGACATGGAACACATTATTTTGTCACGGGGTAAATGGATTTAGATGCTGCAGATATTGAGCGCAGTTACTTAGAAAATTAGTGCAAGACACATCAATTATTTAATAATTTATCAGTGGTAAGTATAACAGGACAGTGTTAGGTCTTTGAAATTTTGCTGGTGTAAAATCACTACAAAATGGCTTAACCCCTGACAGAAATTTATGCTTGTACCCTGACCCTGAGAAAATTTCTCGTGTTTCTTTATGTCTTGAAAGTCCATGTTTACACATTACCCCTAACAAAAGTTCTTATACTTGTATCTTAACTATGACAAAACAGCTTGTTTGTACAGATATGCAACATTCCAAGGGACATTTCTGAGCACTGCCTGTAGAATATGATACTTCTGGCCATAAGTCTTGCTGACTGCATTTCTTAATTTCCACTCTCAGTTGCCACAGTTTTACAGTTGCATTATTTTAAATGTTTGTTGTACTGATTTCTCTAACATGAGCATATTGTATGTCATGTCTCTTTTCCTTCCTGCTGTCTCCCAGTTTTGACATCACATAAAATCCATCATGTTACATGGCCATACCTTGTTTCTCACAATAATGCTACTTACTGATCATCAAAATAGTTTAGTACTCTATGGTTTGAGGTGCATCATGAAAGGGTTGTGAAAAAGGATTTAACAGTATACAGAGCATACAGACAAGATTTCAGAGTCACCAATGTTATCCTTCTGTGACACAGGACATGCAAAGGTCATATTGGGTGTACTCTGCACAGTCCTGTGAGTAGTACAAAAAAAAAAAACAACAGTACTAAGGAAAATGAAGTCAGGGAAAGAAGCAGACTCAGATGAGGTCATGACAGGTATGATCCAGATGTTGGGTGAGTTAGAAGAGAAATGGATCCGAGGGGGTACTCATAGTAGTATAGTGAGAAAGACATATCCCAAATGTCTGGAGAATAAGCATTCTAGTGCCAGTGTGCAAGAACAGAGGGGATATTCACAGCTGTGGGCAATATAGAGGTATGAAACTCCTCTCACATTGCATAAAAGTTATGGAGACTGACTGATAAATGAATACACAGAGTAATAGAAAGTAAGATGAGAAATGAGCAGTTCAGATTCAGGTCAGGATGCAGCACAACTGACCGAATGATTGCAGTGAGACAGATAGTTGAAAGAAGCTAGAGATAAGAAAAGATTCCACCTGGCATTCCTAGACATGGAGATAACAGATGTCAAGGTCCCAAGAAGACTGATTTGGGCAGTCCTGTGATGGTAGAAAGTCCCAGAAACATTGGTAGAATTAGGGCAGGCTATATTCAAGAAACAACTGACACAGAAGGGCTCCCAGTGGGAGTGAGTGTGCATCAGAGTTCAGATCTGAACTCACTACTATTTATACTGGTGAAAGATTATATTGGCAAACAGGTTCAAAGGAACAGATCAACAGACTTGCTGAATGTAGATGATGTGGCATTACAGACAGACTGAATACGAACTTCAGTAAATGACAGAGAGATGGAATGCAAACTGAAGGCACTTGGGATGAAACTGAGTACAAATAAGACAGTTGTAATGGCAGCAAATGGGTGAAATAAGAATTAACTAACAAATGAGATAGAGAGGAAGAAAGTGGAACAGGTTAAAAGCTTCAAGTATCTGGGAGGTATGGTTGAGGAAAAGGAAGTCTGAATGAGGAGGCCAAAGCTAGAATCAGCAGGACTGCAGCCAAATGGCACTGTGTGTCAGAGATAGTGTAAGACAGAAAAATTGCTAAAGAAGTTGAAAAGGCAGTCATACAAATCAGTGGTGTGACCAGTACTACTGTATAGTATAGAAATCTGGGCAGTGAAGTCAGACCAGTTGAGGAAGCTAGAGGTGATGGAGATGAGGTGCTTGAGATGGGTGGTATGATGCATGCTGTGGGATGTGTGAAGAAAACAGGAAATCAGAGCAGATGCCCATGTAGCTCCAGTTGCAGAGAAGGTCAAAGAGAACAGATTATGGTGCTTTGAGCACTTATGTCAGAAAACAGAATACAATCTGATGAAGAAGATTTGAAACAGGCAGGAAGAAGGCAAGAGGAAACAAGGGCATCCAGCAAAGAGATGGATGGACTGTGTGACAGAAGACCTGTGAAAGTTAGTCATGATTGCCAGAGAAGGTAGGAGAGTGGCATTGAATCAAGACAGATGGCAATAAATGACAACACCCGACCCCCATGTAGGAAAAATGGGAAGAAGGGAGTTGGTGATGATTTTAATGCTAATAGATAACACTTCTGCACATAGTGTTACTGTATACAAGGGAAGGTAGCTGATTTTGTTAGAGACCCTTGCCATGGAGAAGCACCATGAAATGGAAACAAACCTTAACACAGCAGAGGAGGTAAAGCATCCACGAACACCCCATTCACAGGATTGCAATGTTACAAAATTCTTCTATGCCTGTTGGCTGGCCCAGAGCTGATGAAAGTCGTCTGGACTGGACTTTAACATAAGGCTGTCAGGTATCCATCACAGCAGCAGGAAGACATGCTTGTTGACTTTACTGAGGCACTAGCCTGAGTGATGGCAGTATGCATATAACAATGTGTGATATTTTATTATAGTTATGTATAGTTTTATATAGCTGGGTCAGAATAATCTCTGGACCCTCTGACACTGTTTAATCTCTAGTTATTGGATTCCTAGTAATGTAGATATAGTACCATTTTCTTTGCCTCAAGAATCAATTGCTGTTTATTTTACATATCTTCAATGGCACTATCAACATGTAAAGTAAAATGCCTTAATTTAAATCTTAAAGGGAATTTGCTGCAAGCATCTACTAATATAGATATTGCTGTTTAAAAAAAGGCAAACATTGCTAAAAAACACAGGAGTTGTACATCTAATTTTCTAGGCAATCACAGCATATGCCATTTAACCAGAATTTCTAGAAGGGGTATGTAGCTGTTTGTGTTAAGAGAGGTATAAACTGGAATTCTTTAGATCATCTGAGAAATAATTTGGGTAAGTGGCCCCTTATCACGATGTGAAGCGAAGTGGGTCAAATGTTATAGGCACAATCTCAGACCCAACTATCCATGCCCCCCTCTTCTCATATTTTTTTACCTTATAGTCATTGCTACTACATTTTTAGGAGATATGAGAAGACTTTAACACTATGCTAGACTCCATGGAAAGATCCCAGACTAAAGTGCAAAGATACATTAAAGCCCCAAAAGCACTTAATAAGGCAATACATCATTAAGAATGTGTGATCCTTGCAGGATAAAATGTGAGGAAACATTAGTTATAACCTGTCAGCCCCTTGTGAGCTGAAACATACAAGACTGAACTTTTGTCTACTGTTCATATCCTAGTTAAGTAGAGAAACACAAGTTAACTAAGCACTGTGTCTCATGTGATCATAAAAGAGTAACATTGATGACTGACGGAGGGGCTTTTTGTTTTAAAATACCCAGTAGGATTGATAAGGCTAGTAAAGGAAGGATACGTACATTATTTATCACAACCCCCCTCCTCAATGCCTAAGTTACACTGGTAGGAGTTCCCCAAATTCTCCTTAAGAGGTCTATATTCAGCTGATAAGGCATCATTACTATCTAGACAGCTAGACACACTTCATCCAGAAAGCAATTGGGGGGGGGGGGGTTGACTGCAAATTTAATGTAGATTATCTAGGTTCAGTGCTTGTGAAGGAATACAGGCTTTGCAAAAATTAGATTGACAGCTGCAGGAAAAAAAAAGATGACAGTCCATGGGCAAGTGGGGATAGGCCATGACATTTATTAGCCTACTTAGTGAGAAAAAGCCAGGCAGACTTTTACACTTCTGTAATTAAAACAGATAAAGGAATGAATAATCTGCCAAATGAAATGTGTGTCTTTTCAGGACTTTTACACAAACTTGTATAAAGATAATGATACTGCTTCCCAAACAGATGATATGATTACTTTCCTCTACAGATTAGATATATGCCATGCATCTTTATGGGCCAGGACATCTCTGGGAAAAACAATAACAGCTGAGGGAATGCACTGGTGAATCAAAGTAGTCTCAAATGGGATGTCCCCTGGCTATTATTGTTTCTCTGTACAAACAAAAACGCAATCTGGTGATAGTCTCCCTCCATACTTTCTTCCGAAAGACTCTCCTAAGTTATTTAAGGTGTCTAAAACACTTGTCTTTCCCAAATCTTGAAAGAATCCACATCTAGTATGGAATTACAGACATAACTCCATCATTATTACTGAGATCAAATTGTATGCAAAGATTTTGGTGTACAGGATCTAGCTTAATCCACCTCTTTCAAGCTGGGTTTATCAAAGAGAGACCCAATATAGACTGCATGAGGGTCACTTTATACTTCTTGCAAGCCCAAACCAAATCCTTTTCTCCTATTACAGATATATTCTTGGATTTTGAAAAAGGACTGTGCCTTTATCCGATGAAAATATGTATGGGTAGTACTGTCTCCATTTGGCTTTTCCAAAACTTATATACAATTTGTCCAAGAATGTTACACATGGATCTGAATCAGATTCCTAGCCAGTTCACAAATTAATGGGTTAAGGCTAAGACAAGCCAGCAGTGGTGAGAAAGAATTATCCTGGAAAATCCCTCTTTGAATTTTTATCCCTAATATAATAATTTTCCCTTTGTCATGGTCAGATGTAAAGTAGTTTGGCACTGTTTCATGGTCTCTGTAATATAACTGTGATCAATTCAGAGTGTATCTTACACATCTGTAAACATTTATTTATCCATGAATGTGGGATGCGGTCAAAATGCTTTTTTGTAATCTCTTCATGCCATGCATAAATCCTTCCCCTTTTTACAATTCTCTATTATGGCTTTATTTTGCAACAAATAATTATTTGTTCCATATGACTTTCTTTAGTTATCCTTTTGTTGTATTGCCATAATTGAGTTTCTTCTGAATGACTGTAAACTCAAGTCTGCATCAGTTCCAGTACATAGTTTGTGCATTTTTGGAAGGCAAGTTATTATAGTTCTTAGGGTGGCTTGCTTGTTCATTCTCAAGGAGGAATATCATGTTTCCTGTTGTTAACCAGGTTAGTGTCTGTTTGGGATGCACAAATAAGTAATTTTTACTTGGGGCTAAATCTTGGGGTAAAGTTGATGATGCTTTTATTTATTTATTTATTTATCTATTTATGTATTTATTTATTTATTTATTTAACATTTGTTTACCAGGAAAGTCTGACTTGGAACAAGGCAGTTTTCAGTGGAGGCCCGGGGAGAAGTGCTCCAGATGCATGTCTTTTAGCCAGAAGTCAGTAAGTTAGGAACTACATCTGAGCCTAGGATTTTCCATTTAGGACCTTTTCATAATTTTGTTTCAATTTCTCTGGCCATTACTTCATTCCATTTTATATCCTCTATATTAGAGCTCCTTACCGTTTCTTTAATTTTTCTATCCAGTTTTATTTTTTTTTGGGGGGGTGTCATTAATGAATTGCTAATTTTTATACTTTACTTTTATATTTATCTGCATATCTTCTAAGTTTTCTGTCTGTGCTGATATTTTTAGTTTATAATACCCGCGGTGGTGATGCTGCAGTAGCGTTGTCGCCTCACAGTAAGACGCTGTCCGGTTCGATTCTCAGCTAGAGCGTCTTCTGCGTGGAGACATGCATGAATGGGCATACCTTCATTGAAGGTTGTGCATCAGGCCTGGCAAGCCGGTACGTAAAAATCAACTGCCAATCATCAGCGGACCGGAGTTCCACTGTGGCGACCCCTAACCGGGAAACGCCGAAAGACACAAACAAATTGGAAAAAGTATTTGATAAATTTTGGTCTGTTTTGATACTGTGCCTTCGCTATATCTGTCATCTAACTATTTTTATTACCTATTTACTTTTCTATGTTCTTCAAACAGAAATACTTCTTGTCTTAATTACTGTACAGTTTTCTGTGTTTGATGCTTCCATGGCGGCATTTGACTTGTTTCTTTTCTTTCCTTTCTTAGTCTACATTTTGTGGTAATACATTATCCATTTTTAGTTTAGCTGCAAAGTAATATGTTCTATTTATTTCTGTTATATCATTTAATTTATTTTAATAGTCCCAGTTACTGTGTTCATCAGTTTTACCAGTCTTGTCACATTTGAGGAATTATTTACTTTCTGTAATCTACATCTATCTTAGTATGTGTCTTCATCTCTATTAAATCAATCAGGTCCTCCCTTAAATCATTTTCTTCTGGACTAAGAGCATTTTCTTTGCTATCTGTTTCCTGAAATATAGCTCCATATAAAGGTAATAATGGATTAAGAAGATCAACCTATACAACCTATTCCACGCTGAAATGGTTCCAATCCTACCTGTCCAATAGGCAACAGGCTGTTCTATGGCAGGACAAATTATCTACATGCCTACCTGTTACACTTGGAGTCCCCCAAGGATCTATTCTTGGCCCTCTTCTCTTCACCATCTTTGTTAATGACCTGCCCACAATCACCCCCCATGCCACATGCATTCAATATGCAGATGATTCGACTATCATCAGCACTGCCTCCAACCTGGCAGACCTCACTACTTCAACCCAAGACACCTTCAACCTAATAGAAAAATGGTTCTCAAGTCAACAACTAGTTCTCAACCCCAACAAAACAAAACTACTTACTTTCTCACCCACTAACAAGACTCTTCCCCCCACCTTCTCTATTACATCCTCTAATGGAATCACTGCATCACCAGAAGCTCACACAAAGCTATTAGGTGTTACCATTGATAACCTTAAATTTGACACCCATTTCAATCTTGCCATCAAAACCATCAATAAAAAGCTTGGCTCTCTCTATAAAGTAAAACACTTTCTCACTCCTCACGCTAAAATTACAATTGCCAGCACACACCTACTATCAACTCTTTTCTATGCCTCCCCCCTCTTTACAAACCTAAACAAGACAACCCTTAACAAACTTGCTTCTTGTTACAATCACATAGCTAGATTTGCCACAAATTCCACCTTTAGAACGCACCACTGCACTAACTTGAAGCAACTAGGGTGGTTAGAGTTTTCCAGCCAACTCCATTTCAACCAACTCAAAATGGCTCACCAGATACTGTATCACCCAGAGAAAACACCAGCTCTGAAAAACATCATTCACCCCTATATTAACCTGCAATCTTTACGCTCCTCCAATAAGATCTTAGCTCAAACTACCAAAGCCAATAATTCTGCTGGGGATTCTCTATTCTCAAACTTTGTAGGTAAAATGTGGAACTCCCTACCGACCATGCTCACCTCAGAACCCTCACTCCTACAATTCAAAAAAAAGCTTAAACCGCATCTCAATACTCTCTGGCAATGTCCCTGTTCCAAACCTGATTAACCACTATCATTTACCCTTCTCTTACCTCACTATCCTTAACCGCTTTTAACTGACCTATGTTTTTTTTTATATGCTGCTGTTTTTTTTTTCCCAAGATGTGATGTATCTTTATATTGTATTCAGAACTCAACTATCTTCCTTTTTTTGCATTAACAATGTTCATATGTCTGTTATGTACTTGGAGCTTTTCTCCCCGGGCCTCCGCTGAAAATGGACATGTATCCAGTCGGACTCTCCCGGTTAACAAATGTAAAATAAATAAATAAATAAAACAAGAGCTAGTCAGACAAATAATGTAACTGAAATTTCTTTAGAGATTGTCCAAATTCCTGAGACATCAACCAAAACAATTTTATGAGGAGTACCACACCCTAGATAAACATTGTGAAGTAGGGTTTGGTAACTTAGCTGCAGGTGCTGCTTACAACCCCCTCCACACCCAAGCTGATAGTTTTCATAACTTTTGTCAATATCCTATAATGAAGGAGGTCCAGGATGAAGCTAGACTCTTAGAAAACTCAGCGATAAGGGCAGAATTACACCACAATCACAAAAATATGAATGTTGCTGTCTTCAGCCTAGCTGTATAAGCTCCAGTCCAAAAGTACTTAATGGTACATTTGAGCACTGTAACAAGAATTTGCACTGCATCACAATGAAATGCATCCAGTAGTAGCTTGTCATCGGCTGACAACAGAACCCTTTTTTTTGTAAATATGATAGATGTTTACAGAGGCACGGTGTTGCAGAGTATGTGAGAATTTGAACTTCACACTGTGTCCTAGGTTATCCTCTTGCTCTCATCTATTCTTCTCTAGGGCTACCCTTTTATTATGTTTTGCAAGCTTAATACCAGGCCCTACTAAATGTTATCTTAGTCAGTTTATTATATTTGCCAAGGATAGTTTGCTGAAGTTATTAATTCCTTTATAGCAATGTGTTAGTATATCTTTTAATTAGTATCTTGTCTATTCATTCCATGTTTTAGTGGGTTAGATATTTATGGTATAGAATTGTTATTGTTATGAATTAATGAGTTGTGGGTTTGCAATTAAAAATATGTAATTTTGCTCTGCTGACATGCATATCAGAGACTGAATGGATGATACAGACATAAAAAGCTATGCATGGCTAGGCTTAAAATGGCCCTTGTGACTGTTCGCCTAGTAAACACTTGTGAACCCATAAGAAGTCAAGAGTGGGGACTGACCATCTTAGAAAGTGATTTCCATGGTGGGAGATCAAGTAGACAAAGCAGCCTCAAACAAATATGAGGGAAGTCTATGAATTTTCCCAGATATACAGATGGCGGGACAACCATCACAGAGAGCCATATTAAGAGAATATATTTACTTCTTTTCTGCTAAAAGCTGATTGCTGTGATACATTTCTAATACCTTACATCTTTCAACTATCACTGTACTAGGAAACCATTGACATGTAAGGAAGGGGGTGGCAGCCTCAAAGTTAGCCTGGAAATTTAATTGCTTAGGATCAGCAGAGTAATTGGTTGTCAAGAAATATTAAAAGGATTCAAATGGAAATGCCATATACATATGCCCTATACCAGGAGGTTAAAAAAAAACATGAAAAATCTGTTGGTCCTAGATTAAAGCTTATATCTAGATCTGAACCATTTTTATCTCATAGGAAGGAACCATCAAAAAAGTTAATCTTAATGGAAAAAAGAGTACACTGAATGTTGGATAACAGGGTACGTGTGCATCTGCTATGTGTTTCCAGTGCTAAATTGGATGCTGTGATCAACAGAGTGACTTATTAAGCATGTTACAAAAAATGAATTCTTATCATTTCTGATTTCTCTTACATGGTCAAAGAATATAATCATCTCTTTCTAAGATGTGTTTGCATGCAAAAAATAGCTGCCAGTTTGAAATAAAGTCAGACGTTTGCATTCCCTATTCACAAAAACTGTTTCACTAGTTTTATATATATATATACATATATATATATATATATATATATATATATATATATATATATATTTTTTTTTTTTTTTCCTCAACTGTATGTTATACCTTCATGAATATAATATGAGGCACACCTATTATGCTACTGAGTATAAGAAAGCTTTGATACAAATGGCCCACTGCTGAATTATTAAGTTTCAGTGGCAAACATTTTGAAAAGTGCCACATTATGGTCTACTTGCAACCAGCCTGTTTGAACGAGTGTCCATGTTGAGAGTGTACTAGTTAACTGAAGAAAGTTATGTCATTCTGATAACTGTTGGTAGGTATCGAATTTCAGATGGCATATTTCCTACTGCCATGACACATGGCACAGATAATCTCATTAAGGAAAGGGTGTGTGCTGCTCATATTAACTGAATACAGCTTTGTGCTTTGCTACTTGGCATCACATCAGGTTTTGCTTTAAATATCTCTCATATGATTGGTCTCTCTATCTGACTCAACTTCGGTTAACTTTCTCTGTCTGAATCATGCTGTCCGGTTCAGTGCCAGAAGTCTTAAATATGCCTCTCGCTCAATGAGACATGCTTGTGGAGTGAGGCTTAAGTCAGCCCTTCCCAAAATATTGCTAATTTTCCAGCTATACTGGTTAACCCATAACCATTTATTTATTTGTTTATTTATGCATATATTTATTTATCTCGTTCTGCTGAAATTAAAACATGACTGAGAACAACAGATTGGATTCTTTACAGTATTTATTACTAGAACTTAGTAATAAATAATTTTTGTAGCATATGTGTTTTCCTGAATTATAGTTTGTTCAGATCTGAAAAGCTTTTATTTTACTTGTAGCATAGCACATCTGCACTGAGAAAAGTACATTTGAAAAAACAAGAGTATTACTTTTTTCTCAAATTATATTCTTTTTACATTCACTTCTGCTAAAGCTAGGTTACTTATTTATCAGTGAAATTATCTCACCAGTTTTCTACCTGACACCTCAGGAAGCCCAGCACTACTTTTGTATTCTACAGTCCTTTCATCATTGGCTGCTCATTGCTACAGTTCTAGTTTTCTTTGGTTTGGATGGGTATAGACATCAGGCTAACTATTTACATGAAACATAACAACATTGCAGTAAATCTGTGGTGAGATTAATATACACAAAACAATACTATCTGAAAATCAAAACCGCACATAGGAAGAATGAAAGGCAGATGATATATGTCAGGTCACAATATTCACGATATTCCTCAATATCAAAGACATGCAGAGGCAAACAAACAAACAAACAAACAAACATATACATACATGAACATTCATACATGCACACACACACACACACACACACACACACACACACACACACACACACACACACACACACACACACACATAAAGACATACAAACCATTGTGAAAGGTGTTGAAATGACAGCTCATTTTTTTCTTATAGGTAAATGCTAAGCAATCAGTCTGCAGACTATTGCATGCCTAGCCAATGATTAAAGGTGAGAATCAAATCAGGTACCTCGGGGATGTGAAGTATACCTATCAACTTTCTAGATTTTTGCAGAATGTCCAGATTTTTACCTCATATTTTTGGTGCATTACTCATAGAATTTGTGGTTTTCAGGCAAATCACTGAGGACTGAAGTCAACAAATAATGACAGACACATGAGTTTCATACTTCATATCCTTCAGAAAATATATGATAATACAAAGCCTGTTATTCTAGCAACTTCTGTAAGTTTTTAAGAGCAATAATCAAAATGTATCCTTATTTTGGGACCTTTGTCCCCCCACTGTTTTTGGCTTTGTCCACATTTCTTGGTTAAGAAGTTAAGCGGTATGATATGAAGTAAACACCCTAACCATCATGTTAACTCCTTTTTACTTGCATGCTCTATAAATTCCTTAATGCAGATTACTGCCACACTGAGAAGGAACAAAAAAAATATGCTTTGATTTGAGTAATTTTCTTCTGTTCCTAAAAACAGTCTGATACACGCGTTTGCAGAGGTGATGATGAACCTCCAATATTGTTATGTTTGCCAGGAGCAACAAAAGAGGATATAAGAAAGGCCTTCAAGCACCTTAATGTAAGGATGTGAGAAAGGCCTTCAAGCACCTTAATGTATTGACGTATGGATCTAGTTTTATTCATGTTTGTACAAATGATCTCATCCACAGGGAATCTCTAACTGCTTACAGCCCTTTTAGATAGCATAGCTTGTACTGGTGTTAGCACATATTTTTCATAAATCACATATAGAAAGGAGAGTCAGCTCATGGTGAATGAAAAGATATTTTGGGTAAATACCTACATGAAAAAAGTCCTGTTTAAAAAATGGAAATGTGTAGAGCATCCAGTCCTAATTTCTGGCACTCATCATTCTTAATTTCTGGCACTCGTGTTATTCACAATGGTGTGCATTTGTCAAGATCAGGGAAGAGAACATTTTAAGCAGGTACAAGACAAGATTTTTGCCAGGTAAAAAATGTAACAGTCCACAGATAACAACATTTGATGCATTTCTGATGGTTGTCAATACTGGGAGCATTAGTAATAACATATTTGTATTATAAATTTGCTATGTTCCCATATGACTGATGTTGTTATTGTTTGAAAGATGGTTAAAGAACAATGACAGGAAACCAGTTCTGTGAGGGTATACATATTTTTTTAAAGTAACAGACATTCTAACAAAAAACAGGTGGAGGTGTCATCCATCCATCCATCCACCCACAAGTCCTTTTTCCATTTTTTCACATGGGGTCTGGGTGTCACCTCAACAGTAACAATCTTCTAGAGCCAAGGTTTACACCACTGGATAGGGATTCAAGATAATGATGAGACCTGTGATTACTGCATGTTCTGTGATAACACCAATACTATAGATTGTGTAACTGTGACAATAGAGATAACACTGGAACATATAGCAATTGTTGGAGTATATATACCACCACGTTAAGTGCTCATGTTCTACAGAAATTCATGTTTCTTGCATGAAACACGGGAGGGAAGAATAATGGTGGCTAAGAACTTACCAGAAACAGACTGGAACAATATTGATTCAACATCATTAGTAAGGATATTATTTACAATGTATGTTCAGGAGCAACAATTGCTTCAGACTGTACAAAAGCCTATCAGGGAATGGAATAAACTAGAGATTGTTTGTGCTCCTAAAAAAATACTGTTATTTCATATCAAGTTCTACCACCATCGATGTGCAGTGATCATGTTTTTATTAAGGTCACATTTTTGGTAGATAAGATCTAACTTCAGCATTTCCTAGGATCATACACAAAAACTCATCAATAAATTAGAACAACTAGGTATTGATGTAGCCTTGATAAGATGGATAGCTGCATGGCTTGCATATAGGACATGGCAAGTATTATCATACAGCAAATGGACAGGTGAAATTTGAGGTTATAGTCAAGGTGTTCCACAGGGCTATGTCCTGGGTCCACACCAGAAATGTAGCTTGTTCAACCAGTGCCCTGGGCTCTACCTAGTACCTGCCTCAGCCATTTGGGTCCCATCTCTGTGCCCTGCCCCTGTTTCTCCTTCAACACATATTTTATTTTAAAAAAAAATCTTCTTTTAAACTGTAGCAAACTGTTCGCTACAAATGTTGCAAACAGTTGATACAGTTTATGCCCTGCCTGCACAGAGTACTACAGCCCTCATATTGTGGTTTAAATAAAAATATTTTCTTTAAACTGTAGCAAACTGATTGTTGCAAAAGTAGCAAACAGTTGCTACAGTTTATACCCTGCCTGCACAGAATGCTACAGCACTCAGGTTTGACCACAAATACAATACACTTTGTACCTGGGGCAGTTACCTCTTGTCCCCACCCTAGCTTTGCTACTGGGCCATAACTGTTTAGATTGTATCTTTTAGATCTATCTTTTTCATCTGAGGTATTCTATTGTCTGTATGCAGATAAACTGAAAAAGGATAAACTGATTACATATGTTACAGATAGGATATGTCTGCAAAAGAACTTGAATAAATTAGCCATTTAGGCACATGAGAATAATATACTGATAAATATATCAAAAACTAAGCATATGAGGGCTGTGTATTGAAATGTCAGCACTCAAAAGGAGGAGTGTCAAAAAGCTAAAAAAAGACCAAAACACAGTGAAGAATGAATCTCAAAAATCTTCCCCTTTAAACTTCTTTTTCAAATGGGGCAAGTACCTGTGCACCCCCATATAAGGGGCAATCCCCCACAACTCCAAACTTATATATGCCAAGTCTGAAATTGCCATATGTTGGAAGAAATGGAATATTCCAAGAAATTTATTTATTTATTTTATATTTGTTGACTGGGAATGTCCGACTAGGTTCCACAGAGCCTGTTTTCAGCAGAGGCCTGGGGAGAAATGCTCCAGATGCATGTCTTTGGAATGTGGGAGGAAACAGGAGTACCCGGAGGAAACCCACACGAACACAGGGAGAACATGCAAACTCCACACAGAAGGCACCCCAGCCGAGAATCGAACTGGAGAACCTCTTGCTGTGAGGCGACAACGTTAACCGCTGCACCACTGTGCCGCCCGATGAAATGGAATCTTAGACTTAGAATATGTTAAATCCATTCTTTCAGTTATTCAGTTTCCATGTTTTGGGACTCACTGTAGTGGGTCCTGACATTTTAAATGGCTACCACATAAGAGATTTGAGAGATCTATATTGAAAGGTGAATATTTAATACAGCACACAGCTTTTGAAACTGTACATTTGTTTAAGGACCTGGTTATATGAGTAGATCCAGCTTTGAGTTTTTTCTAATCATATGAACTACTTGGTTAATGATAGTTATACAATTATAGGTTTTCCACAGGAAATGTATTTATTTGGCCTAGAAGTGAGAATCGTAATCATATCACAAGAAATGAAGACCTACATAGTAATCCACCGCACACAAACAGTTTGAACACTCAGGTCGAAAGTTCAACGTCTGCTATTGGTCCAATTGAAACTGATACAACAAGCACTGCCTCAGACGGAGTTTTTGTTACACCACCCGAGGAACTACTGCCTTTGGAGACTGGTTTGTCTCCACACACACCGCTTCCTAACCAGGAAGCAAACAAGCAAGTAAATAGAATGGGAGCTATTCCTAAGGCCAATGCACAAAAGACCATCACGCATTTTTTACCTTACCCCATTCGGAAGCAAGCACAGCAACAGAGAGAGCGCACAAACAGTTGGGAGAGGAGAAAACGGAAGTATTCAGGAGAGAGCTTCCAACAGCAGAGACGCCAAAAGAACTGAACTACTTGTTCCTGAATCGATCCAGGGTTGCGTTATCCCAAGATGATATTAGTGTACTCAACAAAGGACTAACCTTCATTCCATCGCAAGGTAGCCAATTGCAAAATGTATTAATTGAGCTCAGAATGTTCGTTAGAACTGTAGCTTTAAAGTTACATTTTAGCAATCAAATATCAGCTACGAATGTATTTAATGATGCATCTTGTTTTAAAATGAAAAGCATATTCTCACCTCCACTTCCTGCACATGTAGAATGTTTCATGAAAGTGTGTGAGAATAATATATATGATTATTTTACAAATGGAAAGAAAAAAATGTAGATATTTCATTTTGAGTAGAAATGAATATTCTGCACTCAAAACACTATCTAATAATCAGTCTCTTATCTTTAGACCAGTGGACAAAGGGGGAGGATTGATTCTGTTTAATGCAGAAGAATATGATGCCCTCATGCTATCCATGTTGAGTGACAGACAGACCTATTCTGTAATATCTAAGGATACACTCACAGATATATATAAAACAATAACAGACAGCCTCTATGACATGCTTATGTGTAGGCAGATAGATAAAGAGCTATACAATTATCTGCATAATGAATATCCTAAAATCCCAGTAATCAAGGGCCTACCTAAAATTCACAAGAATATTGAACCCCCCCCCCCCCATGAGACCCATAGTCTCAGGAGAATTTTGGATTACTGAGAACATATCCAATTTTTTAGAGAAGGTGCTGAAACCATTAGTAAATGACATACCGACAATTCTTAAAGATACATATCAACTTTTAGATAGTATTGAATCATTGAAAGAAACATTATCTAGAGAACAGCATTTATTAATAACACTGGATGTACAAAATCTTTTTACATCCATTCCAAATGACTATGGCATACAAGCCATTAGAGAACTCATTCAGTTTAAAGGAGAATTTAGTAGGGACAAACAGATACTTATATGTCAACTTTTAGAACTAGTGTTGTCTTATAATGTTTTTTTATATGGCAAAACAATATACCATCAGAAATGGGGTGTGGTGATGGGCACCCCATGCGCCGATACATATGCAAACCTAGTGGTTTTTCAATGGGAGCAAGAGTTCCTGTTCAGGCATTTATCATTTGAGAAAGTTGTATTATATAGAAGATTTGTGGACGATGTCCTCATTGTATGGAGAGGTACTAAAGAGGAATTTACAACCTTTCTGCATTATCTTGAAAGCACAACTGATTTTTTAAAATTTACAATGGAAACTTCACATGATACACTAAGCTTCCTAGATGTAAATTTAAGCATTGAAGCAGGAACTCTAGTTTCCAGCCTCCATAGAAAATCATGCTGGAGGAACACGCTGTTAGATTATAACAGCATGCACCCCAGACATGTTTTCTATGGCATCATCAAAAGTCAATTCATCAGGATAGATAGATTATGTAAAGACCACAATATAAAAATGAAGGAAATGGAATCTTTGGAAACATTCTTTCATGAAAGAGGTTACAATAGAAAGTTAGTTAAACAGATTAGAGAAGAGATTCATGAATCTACTCCATATAAGGAAGCAAATTTGGTTGAAAAGGTTATCTTAATAGATATACTTGTAAAAACTATAAAGTAAGAAATATGGAGATGACTAAAAATGAAACTGCTATACTTAGATATGTCATGACTTACAGCAATGACAGTAAAGCGATCAGTGAAATTATTCGAAACAACTGGAAAATATTAACTACAGATGATAAGACTATTGAAATTGTAGGCTGTTTCCCTAGGTTTGCATATAAGAACAACAAAAATTTGAAAAGGCTACTATGTTCTAACCCCAGAATGAATGATACTATGGATCTGAGAAGAGAACTAAGGACAGGTACATTTCCCTGCAGGAAATGTAATATGTGTACCCATATTACAACTGAACAGAATTGTATGCACCCAGTGTTGAAATATATGTTTGTCCCCCAATTTGAGGCTACATGCACCACTGAAAGTTTAATATATTTAGCAACCTGTGAGTCTTGCCCTGCATTTTATGTAGGGCTGACAAAAAGAAAACTAAAGAATAGAATTTATAATCACATATACGACATAAAATGTAAAAACCCTTTGAATGCTCTAGCTAAACACATTATAGACCATAAAGATCATTTGTTTAAATTCAGGGTGCTTGAGATAGTACATATCAACACTCGAGGTGGAAATCATATTAACACACTGGAAAATAGAGAATTAGAATGGATTCTTAAATTTAGAGCCCATGTACATCCAGGAATCAATCAATACATATCCATCAAACCTATACTTAAAGCAAGGAGGTAGGAAGTAACATTGCTTATTTATCACAACAGACATAATGAATAAAAGCAACATGAAAGGCTATATACATATGAAATGGAAACTCATCATAAGAGGAAGCTTTTAGAGATTTTTACACGTATATAATGCTACAAAAAGTGTTATATATAAAAATATATAGTAGTGAATCTATACAGATTTGATTTATATAAACTAGATAAAATGTTTGAAATATGTTTTTAATTGGAGCTAGAAATATTGTATATAGGATATCTTATTTCAGTTATGAAATACATACTTGGCAAAACCATAAACAAGTATGGTAGCACAATAATTGATAAATATATGAGCTATGACATTGTATATTATAAGCTAAAGAGTGATTTTAATTATAGTTATGTATGAACTGTACATGTATTTTTATTTCCACTTTCATATATTATGCATGCAGTTCATAAATACGGCATTTCAAACTACAAGTTGAATTGTTTTAAACAAGGTATATTATTTTATATGCGTTATGCGTTTTTATTTAAAAAGGGCACTTGTATAACTTCAGTAAGAGATCAGTTTGAGCAGCTAGCATTTTAACAGAAATTTAATTAATTTGCTGAATGAACTAATTAGACCATTCAAATTGCTTGATGGATTAACTGAACTCAATTAGAATGAGTATTTAAATGCCAGCATTAGATACAAAAAGTTAGATCTGAAGAAGCGTATATTGTATACGTGAAAGCGCTCATCTATTTTACTCTGCAAATAAAGACTTTCTACTTTTGGATTATATGTGGACATTAGTTACTTTAGACTACTTCTATGGTTGAAACATTCTTGGAAATTTGTGTGACCATCTCAGTGCTGATTCCACCTGTTTGTTTTTTTCTACTACGTGGTGTTTGTGACTGGTGGATTCATTTTGAGTAGCAGGTATTTTCTCTTAGAAATAGGTTGTATAAAAAGATATATAAAGTCTAGGAAATCAGAAAAGTTGAAATTGTTGTTTGCTAGTTACATTAGAACAAAACTTGAATATGGAATAACAACTTGGAAACTTTATAAGAAAACAAGCATGAGTAAACTGGAAAGAATACAACAGAAATATACCCAGGGCATTTATGGATGTGAACATTTAAGTTATTATGAAAGATTAAAATATCTGAACTTGTGCAGTGTCCTATAGTTATTTAAGATGAGAACTTAGTCAGGTGTATATGACATTTGGAAGTAACTCTGGAAATGTCTGGGGTTATCAAAAAGCAGTAGAGAATCATCAGACAATATATGAAGATTCTGTAGGAATGTAAAATGTACCAACTGGTTCTCTGAGAGAGTAGCTGATGCATGGACTAGACTACTAAATTACATTAAACCAAGTACTAGTTTTGATATTTTTAAGAACAATCTGGATACTTAATATGGGAATAACTGTTCTGGTATATTGGCAGAAGGGCATTATTGCCAGTGCCCGAAATATTTATAACTATGTAGGCATGCATGCGTGCATGTATTAGTTGTTCACTGCAGTATTCTGGAGTTGCAGTATTTTGGCAGTGTTCAGTCTTTGTCACAATTAAGCTCACTGTGTTAAACAATATCCATAGACATAAACAATTCCAAAGACATGCATCTGGAGCATTTCTCCCCAGGCCTCTGCTGAAAACAGGCTCTGAGGAACCTAGTCGGACTTTCCCGGTCAACAAATGATAAATAAATAAAAAATAAAATAAACAATATCATTATCTTTTCAGTATCTTTTGTATTATGTTGGTGTTACACTAATGAGTTAGAAGCATAAAAGAGAGCAGTTATATGTCCTTCTGCCAGTCTATTTGAATCTTCTGCATTCATTCTGATTAATGGACTGCTTCATGTTATATTGCAAGTTCTTGGCTCACTTAGCTTATTTATCTGATTTAGTTTTCACCAGCATAAATCCCAGTTTTATCAATTATTAGAAGGCCCTGCATTACCTATGAAATGATTTATCATGAAACTGTTGCATGTTATGTGATCTGGGTAAATGTTTTTTTCTCTTTCACCATTCCCTTCTGTGTCTCATCTGAAAAAAAAGACCTGCATGGACCCTGAGGAAGTCACAGATAAGTTTAAATGATTTGCTAGTACATACAAGGAAATAACATTTGCAGAGTCTAAGGTCTGAGTTTTGGAGCAGTCTGCTCCTGAGAAGAAAGGCTGAAGGAACAAAGCACTGCAGCAAAGCCCCTGTATTGTTTGTATTTATGCTGCTTAATCCTGCTCTACAGAAGTGTGGCCTGGTCTCATGATCCCCAGAAAACTAACAGACACACCTTCTTGAGCAGTTTCCCAGGTAGTCCTTGTAACAAAGAGAGTGCAGAAATATCTGCAGAGCACTCTGAAGGGTCTCCAGTAACATGAGCAGGCAGTTACCATTCACTCTTCATAACCCTCACCTATTTAAGCCTAGTGCTATGAGCTGGCCCTCATATTTTGCCCTACTCCTCCTTGATTTATTAAGTTCCTTATAAAATCAGTTCTGTTTATGGCTACATACTTAAATAAATAAATAAACTAGGCCTATATAAAGATTCCATTAACTATACAGTGCCTACCATATAAAAATCTTCTATTATGAAATTAATAAAGTGTCCCTCTCTCTGCTATGATTTTTAAAGGCCAGTCCTATTACTTTTTTAGTTTATTTATTTATTTAGTTATTTATTCTTTGTTGCCTGAGTCAATCCACCAGTCTGGTGGTCTCTTTACAGGGGAGACCCATGTTTTTATATGACTAGAGTAAATTTGAACAGAAGAACTTTTCCTCTGCTTGTTGACAGGTGCTATGGGATCTTTTACATGCCTGAAGGTTGAGATACATGCAACTATTACACTTAGAATTGTATTCAAAGACGGAAGTCAAGATTAAACTGATATTGCATTTCCGTCTGGGTGAATTATGGTCTAAGGAGTCTCAGCTCTTTGTTTGTGTGTGTGTGTGTGTGGGGGGGGGTATTTTATGCATTGACTTGCTTTGTTGATAACCATATGTGGTATCAGACTTGTCTGTGAGGTACAGAAAAGAAAAGCAGGTAACATCCTATTTTTTGTTTGTAAATATATATATATAGGTTCATAGATTAGTACTAAGCTAATTGCCCTTGTGAGCCATTTTAAGCCTAGCCAATTATCCCTTGTGAGACTCAAACCCTGCACCTTGTGTTTGTAAGGCAAACACCTTAACCATTAGACCACTATCCCAACCAAAATATACATCTTCAACCTGTTAAGCTTTCACCAGTGATGAAAATCAATTCCTGCACCTTGTACTTGAAAGGCATATACCTTAACCACTGTACCATTGGCCTTTCTATATGTAGACACACACACACACACACACACACACACACACACACACACACACACACACACACACACACACACACACACACACACACACACACACACACACACACACACACACACACACACGCGCGCACACACACACACACACACACACACACATTAGCTTCAGCTGTTTTGTCTATCATGCCAGACATAAGCTGAGAAGACGAACTATCTGCATTTTCTCAGTAGGCATCAACATTCTCTATTTCATCTTGCCTGCATGCTGTCTTGTTTTGTCCTATAGTCCTGAGTCTAACTGCCTGACTCTTCGTTTATAAATTGTGTGACAATGAGAAAGTCAGCTAATTAGACAGTGCTCCAGTGCTGCCCTTGAAAATAGGCGGTTTTGATTAATCAGCTTACATTGATAAATGAAAAATCAGTAAATAGTAGTTATACCTTTAATAAGGTAGTAGTCCAAATGTATAACTTTGTTGTGCAGAAGTGAGAAAGAGTCACAAATAATATTTGCTTCCTGATGCCTATGTACATGCTTACAATGAGTTACATTTGGCAGTCTGTCTGGTGTAGCTATCAGTTCTGTGATACTCACCAATGTGACTACTGATACAGCAAAGGAAGAAGCACAGACCATGGGTTTCAGCTATGACCCAATGACCCTTGTAAAGATACACATCTCAAGTATGTGTGTGTCATTGTGTAAAACAAGCCATTCCTCATAAACTGATTGACCTCAGTAACATTAACCGGCAAACATTCGCAGAACTGGCACAAAGCTTGAGGTGTCAGCAAAATGCTTCTTTAATCACAGATGACAATGTGTGAAGTTGTCCTTACAGGCAATAAAGCAGTTGTACTTGTTTTTGATATGCTGTTTAGTAGTCCAGCTGGCACACCATCCAGTTTAGCTGCTTTTTTTGCCAAGTCTAGTAAAACTGTGACAATATCCATTAAAGGGACAGCGTAGAAGGAGCAGTGCACACATTAAGTATTGCTCTTTCAGATGAATAACGCAGGCATCAATGTTTTACTGTGGAATGTTTTCTGAAAAATTTGCGGAAGGGGTGAGATCACATATTGTTTTTACTGCAAAGTATAAGAGCAGCTAAATATACATAAGAATATCCATTGGTAAGAAGTAGCATGTGTTTGTTAAGAAGCCTGAAAAATGTGTTGACTTGTATTTCAAAATAGAAGCAAGCTATGACTAGTCTGGTCTGTAAAGCTATGGAGCGTATTATCATGGAACTCATAAACAAAGACATTGGGAGCCTCCAGACACTGGACCCTACCCAACTCAGCTTTGTTAAGGGCAGATCTTGCCTCTTAAACCTAGTTGATTTCTTTGAAACAGTTACCAAAGCCATAGATGAGGGCAAGGTAGTCCACACAGCCTAACTGGACCTCGCAAAAGCCTTCGACACAATATCCCACTCAGGCATCATAAATAAGCTTACCAGCTTAAATATCAACCCCTGTATCACAAGATGGGTTGCAAACTGGCTCAGAGATAGAACCCACACGGTCAGAATTGCAGGTGCCATGTCCGAATCCAAACCAGTTACAAGTGGCGTCCCACAGGGCTCAGTTCTGGGACCTCTCTTGTTCGGTATATACTTCTCTGAGGTTCAGGCTAACACAGGGGGATTATGGCTGACAAAGTTCGCAGATGACTGCAAACTGGGGGCCATAATCGAATCTCCAGCTGACACAAGCATCCTCCAAAAGGGTCTCACAGAGACGGATGCTTGGTGCCAGAGCCACGGCCTCAAACTAAATGCTAAAAAGTGCATAGTCATCCCCTTTGGGAAAAACAAGGTGCCCACAAATTGCCACATAGGTGGTAATCCATTAAATACGGAAGACGTAATTAGAGATTTGGGGACCAATGTAGATAGTTATCTCTCCTTTGATAATCACATTGCCAAAGTGGTTAGAAAGACCTTCTATATAGCCCACCTTATCACAAAAGGGTTCGCATCTAGATCAAGAGAGGTCATTGTGCCCCTCTACTCGTCACTCATCAGGCCCATAATTGAATACAATGCCCCTTTTGGGATGTACCTTACCCGACACCTGCAGCAACTGGAGAGACCCCAAAAGTACCTCACCAAGAGGATCATGGGCTACAAACAGATGTCCTATGCAGCTCGACTAAAGAAACACCAGCTCTACTCAGCTGCTTACTGCCTACTCAGAGGCGATCTATGCCTGATGTACAAAGCCATGTCAAACCCAAAATTAATGGACATGCTCCACCTCAAAAAATCCAAGTCCCTTAGAGCTACATGCTCCAGGGACCTAAACCTCAGCACAAAAATAAATAGGACATGCTGGAGGGACAGATTCATTTCCCAGAGGCTCCCCTCACTCTGGAATAGAATCCCAATTCATGTTAGACATAGCCCCTCGCTGGCCCTCTTCAAGCGAAATCTGGACGCGTGGATGGGAAATCGCAAATTCACCCCTGGGATCTCTTCTGTGTCCCTGCTAGACAGAGGCACAGTAAACTAATCTTAAAAGGGTACCTTCTGTGACCTACTTTACAGAGGCACAGTAGGCTAATCTAATAGGGAGGCGGAAGCCAAATACACTCTGGCTAGGCTTATAAATGCCCTAGGGCAGATAGCCTAGTATCTACCTATGAACCTATGAACAAATAATCAGCAAAAAATGCATAAGTGGACAGAATGAGAAACAATAAAAAGTATTCATAATAAAAATGTTCTATAGACAGACAAATGTATGCATGCATATAATAAATGGTAATTGTTATACAAAATGTTCATGCTGATTGGCCGATACAATCAATTTCAAATTCAGCCATTCCCACATAAACAAACCAGGCCTAAAAACATTGCAAAACCCCCAAGAGGTTCCTGCAGCTGCAGCTACAAAAAGTAAAAGCTACTGACACCATGTTATGTGCACTGCTATGCAAAAAAAATAAAAGCTTCAAACTGGCCAGGTTAAAAAAGAATTCCATTCTGTTAAGGCACAGGAAAAAAAAACATAAACTGCTCTCTCAACATCTTTAACACAAATTCACGAATCTCACCCAAACAATGTTAGAAGACCGCAAATGCCCCTACATAATCAATGGGAAGTAGGCATACTTCTGACCCTCCAAAAAAAAAAGTCTCAGGTACTGCAGTTAAATCAATGTGCTCTAAAAGTGAGGGTATATGCATGCCCTGCATATGCACAATGCATTAAGAAGCCATCCTCATCTACTTAAGATGGCAAAACACACTACTAGTAGAAGAAGAAATAGCAAATGCAATACCATTATTATCACTTTTTATTATAGCATTCTATAGTAGCAATAATCAGCTCCTGGATATGGGTAAAACTTTTTTTATGAATGTCTATTGTTTTTATTTGATTACTTGGGCTTTGTCTTCATGCTCAATCTATGTCAGCTGTGGGTGAACAAAGCATTAGTCACACCCAGTCATGTATTCCTGCTAAACTCCATTTCAATACATATATTGAGTCATTAATATTAGATCAACCTAGCCTGGCTCTGTAGCTGACAGGGATGGAATCCTTACTGTGACCCAGATGATCAGGATTTGATTACCAGCCCTAGAACTGGACATATCATTCAAGACGTGGTGTGAAGGGGTGTGACTCACTCACCCCTACTGGAGAGGTGGGATGGTAGCAGCTGCTTAGGTAGCGCATGGGAAAGTGTGATGTCTCCAGTGAAGACTGGGGAAACCAGTTTGCGTGTTTGAGGGTAAGGGATGGAGTTGCTTTCAGGCAATATCCTTTGAGGAAGTGAAAGATGCCCAAATTTCTGTCCATGAAAACAACACAGGGCTAAGTAGAAAAAAACCTTGAACCACCCTAATGGCTTTTTAAGTGACACAGCCCCACTTGGTCAACCCTTGCCCAGGTGAGGGTCAAATGAATGAGCTTATTGCATAGGAAGGGACTGATGGCTAACAGCCAGCAGGGGCAAAGAGTATAAAACAAAATATTAGCTCAACTCTTTCATAATCCTTTGGTACACCACATCATGTCAGTGATATTATCTGTGAGGTTTACTCTGGGTACTCTTC